>NW_026592732.1:969490-1013569 GCF_907164565.1 Psammomys obesus | reverse complement strand
CGGGCTACCGTCGTCGCGGCGCGCCCGTGCCCGCCGGGCCGCCACCCGCCGCCCCGACCCCCGCCCCGGCGCCTCGGCCCCCGCAGAAACGCACGCGCACTGGCGAGAGGGTCTCCGGCGCGCGCACGGCCGCGGCGGCCGCACTGAGGAGGCGCTGCCGCCGCCATTGCGCGGGAGGGAGCGAGCGAGCGAGCGAGCGAGGCTGGTCCGCCCTCCCCCTAGTTCCCGCCCCGCCCCGCCCCCCGCCCCGAGGGAGAGCCGCGGCGCGGCGGGAGGAGGAGGCGGAGGAGGCGGAGGAGGGAGCCCGCGAGGGAGGGTCCGCCCGGCCCCCCGCCGCCGCCGCCGCCGCCGCCTCAGCCGCCGCAAGAGCGAGTCGCCGGGGAACATGGCGCCGGGCCCGCCGCCGCCGCGGCCGCGATCGCGGAGGCCGGGGCCGCGCTGAGGGCGCCCCCGAGGCTGGTGAGTGCCGCGGAGCTGGCGGAGGAGAATGTGGGGACGGGCGAGGCGCCGGGCGCCGCCCCGCTGCGGGATCCAAGGGTGGGGGGAAAGGCGGGGACCGCGGGGCCCGGAGCCCGCGAACAATGGAGGAGCCGGAGGGGGAGGGGAGGCGGCGCCCCCCCAGCGCCCCGCGGCCCCCGGGTTCCAGCCGCTGCATGCCCGGGCCCGGCCCGCGCGGCCCGCCGTGCTCTTCCCATTCGCCACTGTCCCCGCAGCCCCGCAATCCCGGCGTCTGCCTCCACACACACCCCATCACGACCCAGCGCGCGGGTGGGGGGGTCTCGGTGTCTCTCAGCTTCCACTCGAGATACCCGACTCCTAATTCCGAGCCGCCTCCTTTTCCACTTCCTCCCCCCTCCCCCAGTCGTACCCTCGCCGCCTTCTGGAGTGGGCTCTGCTCCCGGGACGGCCGCCGCATCCCTTCTGGCGCCCACTTCGGACATCCGTGGCCCTTTCTTACCTTACCTGTTTTCTGAGAGCATCACTTTGGCCGGGGAGGTCTCCACCTCCTTCTCTGGCCTATCTGCTGTTGTTAATCCTGCCTTAGAGCAGCCTGCGTCCTTAGGAGCTGTCCCTTTAGGACCTGCCGTTCCACCTCCTTGGACCTCCATACTAGACCTCTGTTGATATAGGCCCTGCTGCCCTCCCAATTTTTGCTTTAGACATGATTCCTTCTCCCGCCTGGGCCCAGTTGCCCCCAATTTCTGCCCCGGCGGAAACACTGAACCTGCTACACCTCCTTGATGCCCTAGGGTTCTTCAGCCGTTCTCAGATTTAGATGCTCCTTGCCTGCTTCTTTCCCTTCTCAGTGCTTGCTCCCTTTTGCCATTCAGACCCTGTCCTCTTTTCCAGACCCTTCTGCCTGCCAACTCTGCCCCTTGCCTGAGCTCTGGTCTTGCATGCACCCCTGCAGTGCCTGGCTTTTTGCCGCTTCTTTCACCCCCTTTTCTGCCCCTCAGAGTGTCTCATATCTGGCATTCCCTGTAAGCATGCCTCTGCCCTGGCCGCAACTCCACTTAGTTGTGCTCTGTGTCTGTCTCTGTTCTGAGTTTCCTCCTTCCCACCTTTATTTCAATGCTCCTCTGCTCTGCTCCATTCATTTGCCGACAGCCCCCCCACCCCAGCCGTCTCCAGTAAGTTACTCTACACCTAGGACTTGCTGCCTGTGTCTCCTCTGCTACTGGTGTGCTTCTGCACCTCAGGTGGCTCTGACAGTGACCTTCCTTCCACGCTCTTGCCATTCTGCATTTTCTAGGCTTACCTTTTTTTTTTTTTTTTTTTAATGGCTTTTTCCTTCATTATCTTCATTTGCTGCCCCCTCACCACAGGTCCCATTTGGAGCTGTCCGTTTTTTCTGCATATTTTTGATTTGTTTTTTAACTTAATTATTGCTGTCCTTGTCAGAGTGATCTGCTTGTGTCCTACCTTTGGTCCCTGTGACTTCTAAGCTCTCCTCCCACCCACCCCCCTCAGCCTTTCAATCGACTTTTTCTTCATTCGCTGTCCCTATTTTGCTTTGCCCCTTACTTTCTTTTAAGCCTTTTCCTTAGTTTTAACCTGACGCTACCATTTCTTTCTTCTCATTCCTGTCTCCCCTTTCTTGGAGCTTCCAGATTTCTTGGCTAGATGCTCGCTTTCTATTGATACCCTTCTCCCAGGTCCTTTCCGCCTTCCTCCCTCATAGCTTTCTGCCTTTTTCCTCACATCTTGTCAGGTTCCCTTTCTAATACTTAACTCACTCCATACCTGCTTTTCAGGGCTCCCCACGCACTGCCAACAGATTCTCCACTGAGGACATGCCTTTTAGGTCTGTCTTATGTATCTCTCAGCATCTGCCAGGGTACCTTGGGCTGAGGCTCTTTAGGCACTGATCCAGGCTGCAGATTCTCAGGAGCCCTGCATGTTGTGAATTGTATCCTCAAAGTCCTCCTGACTTTGCTACAGAGGCAGGGATGAGCAGCTGCAGCTCCTTCTGGGAGTGTCTCCCATTTCTCTGATGTGTACCAAGGTTAGTGATGGTGGGTAGGATTTACTCATTGCTCTATTTCCTCTGTGTTCTGTTTGCTCCCTGTCTGGGTCTCATGGCTTTGTGTCCTTGGGAAAGGGGACTGCAGCTGCTCATGACTCTTTTCTTTTCACTTCCCTCCTTGCCTCTCTGAGCAGTTGTAGACTGTTCTACCCTACAGTGTTCTACCTCCACACCAGTACATGCGCACGCGCGCGCGGGCAACATTCAGAAGTATGCTTTTTTTGTCTTGTCTTTGTTGTTGTTGTTGTTTTGTTTTGTTTTGTTTTTAGCTAAAAAGTCATCTTCTTGTTTTACTCCAGGCCGGGGAAATGCCAGTTCTGCAGGTCCCAGGGTTGTGGCCACACTAGGTGTTTACTGCTCTGGCCTTCAGAAACAGTCTTGCCTTCTCTCCTGGCCTCTGGTCAATACTGTGACCTTGGGGGTGGGGCTAGACCCAGTGGGCTTCTTTCTTTTTCACCTCTGCCTCCCGGAACACTCCAACTTCCTGGTCTTCAAAATGGTGAGGGCCTGGATTTGGAAACTACTTTGTGGTTGTTGAAAGAGAGAGTGCCAAGTGTCACCCAGATTTCTGCCCTCTGGTATTGCTGGCACTCCCAGTCACAGGAGCCTAGTGCCTCTGGGCACATCCATGCTGGGTTACTGGGCTCCTGGGTGTGCAGGGACCAGTGGGTGAGTTCTCATCACGAGTTGGAGAGGGCTGCCAAGAACTGGCCAATTTGGGGTCGTTGTTTGTGAACTGTGCCTTTCCTACTTCTAACCCTGTGTTCCTCAAGCTTCACAATGATTTTGTGGTGGGGTTCAGGAAATTCATTCAGAAGTAGAGGTAGCTTTTGACAAAGAGCCATCTGACTGTATTCTTCTTTAACTTGTGAGGGAGGGCCTTTGGTGTGTTGTTGGTTTATTTATTTCTCAAGTAAATCTAAATCAAAAGCCTCTTTTTTTTTTTTTTTTTCCTCCCTGTGGCCTAGGGCAATTTCATATTAAGACAGCTATCCAGCTGTGGAGGCACATTTACTGGAAAGACTTTCTTAGCTGAGCTATGATCAGACTTTATTTCAGCACCTGCTTAGAAATCGTTCTATGTGAACACATTTGAAAGAAAAAAAACCCTTCACTGTCATCTACAGAATTAGACCATTGACTCATCCAGTGTGAGGGCATTTGTGTACGAGAACATGGAGGGCATGCACAGTAGATCTGTGTGCCTCTCCCAGCTTTTTAGGACTGCAGGTTTTCTGGCTTTGGGTCTTGTTTCATTTTCTTCTCAGTTCTGTACTGTAGTTGGAAGTGGGCGTTAAGAACGTTGCTAGGCTTGTTCTGTCACTGACCTACAGGACTTTAAACTCTGACGAGGAGAATGGGGATTTTGATGCTGTGTTACTTTGGTTTGTTTCTAGTGGTGCTTCTTTGGCCTCATGTCAGAATCTCCAGGATTTATTTTAAAGTTTTTGTTCTCCGTGTCAGTTGTCTTGTTTTTCGTTCTTAGTGTGGAGGTGGCAGCTATTTAAGAACAGGAACAACTGTGTTGTAGCACCGCTACAATGTGTGTGTCTGGAGTTCCCTGAAACTGGCAGCCTGAAAAGTTTGCGTGCTCACAGCTGGAGTTCACATAAGAGAGACAGAGGAGACAGACAGAGCAAAGAGCTGGTTTTCCTTCTAAGCTGGGAACTAATGTTCCAGGGCTGTCAGATTTCTCTGGTGATGGTGGCTCCGGTCCCAGAATTGACATTTGCTTTCATGGTAGAGTTGGGTGCTACAGAAATGTGGGTGGTAGCCTTGACTTTATGGAAGGGTTCCTGCACCAGTTGGGGCAGGGTGTGGAGGAAGAGAAGGCAGCAGGTGACTTTTTTTTCAATGTTCCAGCATGTTTAAGGGTTCTTACGCTGACTAGATTTTTAGAACTAGCCTGATAAGAATTCTTGTCCTTTCTTAGTCCCTCCCTGTCTCTTTAAAACTAACCTTTCTTTGTGCTCATGTCTCTTCTCCCTTGCCCATGTGCTCCTTTTTATGATTGGCCTGATGATGCCTCAGGACATACAACAAGTCGGAAACTACCGTTCCTCTTCGTACCAGACAGATTGGTACAGGTGTCTGGCCCAAATAGGACTTCTGGAAAAGGGCAGGCTGCACAGAGTGGAGAGCCATAGCCTCAGGGGGAGTATGTGGTCAGCCTTCCAGAGGTGGCAGGGCAGGGCAGGGCAGGCTGCACAGCTGGCGGTGGGCAAGGTAGTAGGGACTCGCTGCAGTCTGGTCGAGATTGCTTTTCCATCCTGGTCGAATACGGTCTCCTGAAAGCTGTTGGACCTCTTGCAGGCCGTTCTTGTGATCTCCCAGGACTCTTGGCATGTGCCACCTAGCAGACTAAACGGTGTCTCTTGTTCAATTATTTTTATTTTTTTTTTTTTGAGACAGGATCTCACAAGGCCCAGGCAGGTCTTTATCTGGATATGTACCTGAGGTTAGCTCTCAACTCATCCTTCTGCTTCTGTCTCTAAAAGTCGGGGATTGCATGTATGCACTGCCTCATGGTATAGTTTATTCAATTGGTGTGACATTTGATTAATCGTTTATTTACTTTTCTTTTTTTTCCCCATAAACATCAACATTATTTGCCTGTAGAGGGAAGGTGACTGGTAGAAATGCCACCTTGGGCCTTGGAGTTTGCTGGAACCTAGTTTGAAAATGAGTAGCTTATTTGCACGTGGGGAAATGGAAGGCTTGCCTAGGGTCATAGTAGAAGAGGATTGGACACAAGAGCAGGGTGCCTGCCTTTTGTCAAGGCCTTCTGATTAACTACGAATGAGGACAGCTTGCTTCTCCACTGACCTGGATACCTGTCTGAAGTCCATCTCTGATGGTAGACTGCATTCAGTAGAACATGCTGTGAGAAGGGCTGGGCTGGGCTAGGACCCCCTCTTGCCCTTGTCATGTCCTGAAGCAGATTTGAGATGGGGCTTTTCCAGGTTTTGGAGGACACTGAACAGACAGACTTACCCTTACTTTTTTCAGTAGGAAATACACACTGCTACTTTCTCAGCCATTCACATGGAAATTAGTTTATAAGGTTGAGGGGGGGCCCTCTCCAGATTTTATTAGCTGCATAACTTAGCTTACACTTCTTTTATGAAATGGTAGGGAATTTCTCAAGCTGAGTCATTGTTGACCTAGGTTCTCAAATAGCAATGGTCTGAATAGTGCTTGAATTGCTGGTATTAAGAAATGCAAACAAATCATTCATGTTCATCTTCCCAAAAGCTTGTTTCTGTCTAACTTTTGATACAATACTTTATCAGAGTTTATCTGTAGAGAATTCTTGAAAACAGATGAGCACCCATCACTCTGACTTCTGTTTGTGGCCATCTGACGCTGAGGACCACCCCTGAGTGTAGTGGAGAGCTGGTGCCTTCAGCCATGAAGCATCACCACAGGAATGTAGTACTTGGTTTTGCTGGAATTAGCCAGCCTACCGTCACTTAGGACAGCAGTGCTGCTGTGCTGTGGACCCTGCAGCAGTTGTGACTTGTGCATGTGCTGTAGCGTCCTCATTAACCTTTGTTCTCCTTGGGCCTCCTCCACCGTCACTGTAGGGAGTTGGTCATCGAAATTGAGCCACTGAGAGAAAACAAACAAACAAAATACAGAGTGGCACACACCAGTAATCCCAGTGCATAAAAGGCGGAAGGAGAAGGAGGTGATATTTAGGGCAGTCCTCAACTAAGTGAATTCAAGGCCAGCCTGGGCTACATGGGATCCTGTCTCAAAAACACCCAAGAAAACAAACAAACTAGAAAAATTGTTGAGGAAACTCCCATCTCGACCTTTTGACTTACAAGCTATGTGACTTGGGAAGATTGTTTTTCCTTCTTGCAGAATGAAAGGATTGTAAAAGATGGCTGCTATTCTGCCTTACTGTCTAGCCAGCATGATACAGAATTTGGGCCTTTTATTTTTCGTCTAGATTCAGATCCAGGTATCACAAAGTTAGGTAAAATGAAGTTAGTCTGACAAAAAGAAGCTACAAATGTTTGTCCATTGACTGCTTTAACTCCGTATTTTTTTAGGAGACAAAAAGATATTTCAGTACCTCTTGAGCGAGTCTCGTCAGTGTGGGGAGGAACCCAGGAACACCTGCTGCTGGGCTTGTACTCTGCCCCAGCCAAGCTTTTCTTCTGTTGAGAATAGTGTTCAGGCAACTGGAAATGTAGAGGTAGAACACTGTCACGATTTGTGTAGCTCAGTGGTAGTCTTTTGTCTAGCATGCGTCATGTTCCATGTCTAGCATTGCAGTCAGGCGATAGGAAACACTAAAATGTACATAGAAATGCAGATGTGTAGATAGGAAAAGTGCTCCTTAGCTTTGTTTCATTTGCTGACTGTAAATATTATATTTGTTCACTTATTCGTGTTTGTGTGTGTATGTGTTTATGTGCTTGCGCTCGCGCATGTCATGGTATGTTCATGGAGGTCAGAGGACAATATATGAGCAGTCAGTTCTCTGCTTCCACCGTGTGGCACCTGGGATTGAGCTCAGTCAAACTGAGGTGGTCAGATTTGGCAGCAGGTACCTGCGTCCACTGGGCCATCTTGCTAGCCCAGCTCACTATAATTATTTAGTAACTGGTTTGCAATTGGAAAACAGCATTGGGGTGAGAGTATGTTAGACAGCTGTAGCTAATGCAGAGCCTTTCCATGTACAGAAGACTTAAGAATACATTCTTCCAGAGGACCTGGGTTCTATGGCCAGTACTCACAGATGACACATAACCTCTGTAACTCATACAGTGCCTTGTGGCCCCTGTGGGCACCAGACACACAGTGCACAAACATACATGCGGGCAAAACTCCCGTACACATAAAAGGAAAACTAAGAAAAAAGTACAAGTGCAGTTGCATTGAACCTGTCCATCTGCATTTAAATGAAAGGGAAAAGTCATGGATTTATGTTTTGGAGCCTGTGTTAGGCATTAGACAAAAGAAAATGATCACTGTTAATTGCCACAGGTAATTAAAAAGGGCTCTTGTTCAGTAACAAATTGATTGTGTACAAATGAAATTTAGCACTGCATTAACACAAGATTATTGGAGTTTTGTAATCTGTGCCTTTAGGAGAATGGCTCAGGGAGACGACCACCTAGGGTGGGGGTGGGAGAGTGCCCCGGCCACTTCCTCTATTTCCAGAAATGCCTATCGTGGTAGCTCTTGGTGCTCACCTTCGTCGTGGCTTGACATCCTGGTGTGTCTTGTTATTGTTGCTGAACTCTTAAGAAATGGCTCCCTCTGATTGGCCAATTGAATCCTGAAAAATGGAAAAGGGAAGGTTTCTGACTACAGGAGTGAGCCCCAGCTGTTGGCATGTGCCCAGCATTAAGCCACAAAGAGTGAAAAATGGCAGTGGTAGCTTTTGGGATTGTGATATTTTTATAAGGAATGTGCACAGATCTTTGTAAGTTAATTTTATCATTATTATTACTGAGTTTTTTGGGTGGTGGGTTTGAGAATCCCTTTATGTTTGTCCTTCACAGCCTGATGCCTGTAGAAGACAGTGGTGTTAGATTCCCAGAACCGGAGGGCTAGGGGAGTATGATCCTCGAACGTTGGTACTGGAGACTGAACCCAGGGCCTCTGCAAGAATAGCTGAACTACTTTTCTACTTATCTTAACTACTGATCTATCGCTCTAGCCCCAACAAATGGTCTGTGTGTGTATCTATAAATATATAGGTACATACATACATATCTACATTTTTAAGTCGAGGGTCACTGTAGCCCTGGCTAGCTTGAAACATACTTTTGTAGATTTTGGTGGCTTTGAGCACAGAGACCCTTCTACCTTGATCTCCTGAACACTGGGATTTAAAGGAATGTGTCACCTTGCCCAGCGACTTAGGCACAATTTTAAAGAGTTATACAATCACAGATGGATACAGTTACCTGTTTCATTATTATTATTATTATTATTATTATTTTTTTTTTTGAGACAGATTCTCTGTGTAGCCCTGGCTGTCCTAGATAGAACTCACTCTGTAGACCAGGCTGACCTTGAACTCTGAGATCTACCTGTCTCCCCAGTCCTGAGATTAAAGATCTGCATCACCACTGCCCTGATAATTAAATAATTTTGAGGCAAGGATCTTGTCTGTAGTTGAGGCTACCCTCTACCTCAGTGCCCTAAATTCTGCACCACCACCCTGGGTTATCAGTGTAGGCTAAGAAGCAGAGACGCAGACATGTGAACATGTGATCTATAGTGATGTTTACAAATGTAAAAGAAGAAAATCTATGCTTTAACCTTAGGGGAGTTAGTACTTACGGAAAAGTGCTGTCATTTTAAAAGTGTGTTTTTCCAGAGCACTTGACGTGGGAAAGTGCACACAGAATGAAGTGTGGGGGAAAGCGGGCTGTAGCAGCGCACACAGGTGACTCTAGCTGTTGTTGCCCAACTCAAGAAATGTCTTAAGAAATGTCGGGAAGAGTGGGAGAGAATATGCTCAAGTGCTGTTTGAGCTATCTTTGTTGTAGGTGAACCACTGTTTTTCCTGAGGTTTTTTTTTTTTTTAATTTTTTAAAAAGATTTATTTATTTTTATGTGCCTTCATTTATGTCTGTGTGAGAGTGCCAGGTCCCAGAAACTGGAGTTACAGACAGTTGTGAGCTGCCGTGTGGGTGCTGGGAGTTGAACCTGGGTCCTCTGGGATATCATCTAGGGCTCTTACTTCCTGAGCCATCTCTCCAGCCCCTTTCCTGAGTTTTACATGCTGTGTGACCGCTGTTTTTCCTGAGTTGTACATGCTGTGTGTGTTTTAAAGATTTATTTATGTATTTGAGTGTTTTACCTTCATATATGTCTGTGCATCACAGGCATGCCCAATGCCCAAGGAGGTCAGAAGAAGGCATTGGATCTCTTGGAACTGGACTTTACACATGGTGGTGAGCCAACATGTTGGTGCTGGGAACTGAACCTGGATATGAACAAGATCAGCAGTTCTCTTAACCACGAAGCTATCTCACCTGCCTTGTGTTTATCTTAAAGACCTGGGTCTCACTTAACCCTGTCTAGCCTGGGACTTGCTGACCTCAAACTCAAAGAGATCTGCTTGCCTGACCCTACATCTGTTCTGCTGGGATTACAGGTGTGCATCACCGTAATCCAGCTGATTTTAATGTGTTTTAAGTGTATTTAATATATATAAGTGTTTTGTCTGTGTATTATCTGTGTGCCTCATGCCTGCCTGGGATCCTCAGAGGCCAGCAGACGGCATTAAAGCCCGTGGAACTGGAGTTAAAGATGTTTATAAGCTGCTGTGTGGGTGCTGGGAATTGAAACTGTGCCTTCTGTAAGAGCAGCCAGTGCTCTTAGCTACTGAGTCATCTCTCCAGCCCCCTTTACTATATTTTTAAAAACTTACTTTCACATTGACAGGTTGGGGGTTTGCTGTGCCTGCATGCCACTATGTTTGTATGGAGGTCAGTGCACAGCTTTATGGAATGCATTTTTTTTTTGGGGGGGGGGGTAAGGGGATTGCAGGTTGAGACAGGGTTTCTCTGTAGCCCTGGCTGTCTTGGAACTCACTTTGTAGACCAGGCTAGCCTTGAACTCAGAGATATGCCTGCTTCTGCCTCCCAGTGCTGGTTTAACACTGTTCTTGATTTTAGAAAAGTTAACCAAGTTGGCCATACTGTATATTTTTCTATATAAACGTGAAAGAAAATTGTGCTGGAAAAAAAGAGAAAAGGAACGAAGCGATCTTTTGGACCATAGTCCCCCCAGGGCAGTCACTGTTTCTCATAGAGTAATGGAATTAATTATTAACAACAGCCGCTGCTTACTTTGTACTGCGGCTGCCAAGTGCTCCTTCCTTTCCTCACGGTCACTGTCCCAAGTGGGGAGCTGAGGCACATGAGCGAGGGGTAGCCTAAGGCCACCTGGCCAATCATCCTGTGTGGAAAGCTGCTGTGGTCTGTCTTCCCCTTTCTGGAGTGCTCCACACAAAGTGACCTCCCCAGAGAGGAAGAGAGCCCCAGTCAATTTGATGGCTGGCCGTCGGAGCATGATTCTGCTCCGTAATCCCTTATCCCCCGTGTGTTCTTGGTTCAAGGAGAGTCAGTCTACATCAGGAATAGCCATGAAGTTAGTTATGTCTTCTTCACATTTGGGGGGCTTTTGGAGGTGGTGGTTGCAGTGAGGAGACCAGGGTCTCACTAGGTTGCTCAGGCTTACTTGAATTGGAGATTCTTCTGCCACAGCCTCCCAAAGTGTTGGGATTACAGAAATGTGTCAACACACCTGACCTATGTCTTCTCTTTTGTGGGCCAAAAATGTGTTTAAAGAGTTAAATAATTTAAATAACAGCCCAGAAGAGGGAGTATAAGGATCCAGAGGGCAGAGTCATCCTCAGCAAGTCAGGAAGTGCAGGCCTCAAGTGGAGATCCTGTCTCAAAAAAAAAAATTACATAGTTTACCTACTATCTAATCTGTTTAATCCCATCTATTCAAATAATTTACATGGCTAGGAGCTGCTAAGCTGAAGAGAGCAGATTGGTTGTTAGTGGTCATGGGTAGGAGAACAGAAGTTTTATTTATTCTTTTACCCCTTCAGCCACTGTTTGGGTGATGAGAAGTTAAGGGTGCCAGTTACACAAAGCGAGCGTCCTTCTCTCCGGGTATGTGGGCCACTTAGGAACAAAGGCAGCTCTTCCCTTTCAGGTAACACAAGGAGCACACTGTTTC
Source organism: Psammomys obesus (assembly GCF_907164565.1). Classification (NCBI taxonomy): domain Eukaryota; kingdom Metazoa; phylum Chordata; class Mammalia; order Rodentia; family Muridae; genus Psammomys; species Psammomys obesus. Next base: position 1,002,315 of record NW_026592732.1, on the reverse strand, counting down.
TGTACCACAGAGTGCAGATTTTAGCAGGCCAGTGGCCTGATTCTTTCTTCCAGATCTTATCTTGGAGAATTAAGTGTGACTAAACATTTCAATGCAAGAATGCATTGACTGGGTCTAAGACAGATTTCATCTGAGAGAAAAAGTGTTTAGGAAACTGGTCCAGGTTCATGTTTCTCTGGAATAGGAACGATTTGGGCCAGTGTGTAGCAACTGAGTGGTAAAGCACTTGGCTGCGCACAGATCTGACTCCATCTCCAGCACCACAGGGGAGAAAGAATAATTTGAAAATTACGTTTACCTCACTGGCTTTGGTTGAAGCTGTTTAGCAGAATAACTATTGCATGGTGGTGCGTTTTTACTGGCCACTAGTATTTGCTTATTAGGGGCTGGTTCTTGATCTGCTGGTCAGTTGCCAAGCTAAGTAGTGTATGACCAGGAAAGAGCAAGCGGGGGTGGGGTGGGGTGGGGGGGTGGAGGCATACCTGTAATCTCAGCACTCAGGAGCTTGAGGGACTTGAGGTGAGGTTAGCCTGGGTTACAAAGCAAGTTTCTCTTTTAAATAAAAAATCGAGGGTGGGTATGGGGTTGTATCTTTTTACTCCCAGCACCAGTAGGTGGACCTTTAGGAAATAAGACCCTATTTCAAAAAATAAAATAAGCAAAACAAGTAAGAAAAGACTTTGGGCAGCTCCGGAATTTTTTTCTCTTCTTCTTTTTTGGTGGTTGTTCCTCTTGTTTTGGCCCTGAGACCAGGAAAACCCAGGGCTTCAAGGCTCATGCCTTCACCTTTGTTGCATTATTTATTTATAGAGCAGGTCTTGACAGGTAATCTGAGTTTAATGTTTGTTGAGTAAAAAAAATGTGAGTGCTGGCCATGATGATGTTCATCTGTAATCTCAACACATGGCAGGTGGAGGCAGGAGGATTAGAATTCAAGGCCAGCCTTGGCTGCATGAGGGCCTATCTCCAAAAAGGTATGGGAGCAGTCTGGGAATTTAGCTCACTTAATAGTGTTTGTCTAACATACACAAAACCTTAGGTTCCCCTGCATAAGAATCAGGCATTGGAGTTTGAGGCTAGCCTGGGCTACAAGAAACCCTGTCTTACCTTCCGAAAGGTAAGGTTTTGAGGAGCCTGCGGAGGGTGCTTTGAGTGCTTTGTTCCTTGTTGGGATTCTAGACTGTCAGGGGAGGGGCCTCTTGTCTGCTGTTTCTCATTTGCGTCTTACCATCCTTGTGGGGTTGATGATTTATTTTTATTGTGAGTTGTCTGTAAAATGGGCTCAGTGCTGACTGTGCCTGCTTAGTCAGTTAGCACCGGACTAAGTATAGAGTGGTGAGAACTCTGTAAGGTTGGGGAACCCTGGAGCTGGTGGAGAGGACAGACTGTAGGAGTGTCCAGGTAAGCAGTAGGTGGCCCCAGGCTGGACCTGCTGCCGCAAACCTGCTGCCGGCTTGTTATCTCGGTCCTTGACAGCTATCTCTACAAACCAACTGCTGGTAGCTGCCCCAGGGCACACTGACTTTTGGGGTCTTATCAGCAAGTATCTCCTGTTTGGAGATGTTAACTTCAGGTCACAGGCCAGACAGCAGTTGTTAATGTTTGTCAGACCTTCCAGCCCTAGGCCAGGCCTCAGCCGCTCTCTCAGCAGGCTACAGTCCTTTCCCTCTCACCGAAGGCTGAACTCCCTTTGGCAAGACAGACCATGACTGCTAACTGGCAGAGCAGGCTGCCACAGTGAGTGTCTACTCATAGGCCCACAGTGCAAATTCACCTTCTAATGGTGGGTTTGGGAAGCTTGGAAGAGTGAATGCCTGGGTTGAGGTCCACGCTCAGCAAATGCTTTGTAAGTGCTAGGATGCCTGGAGTTGCCTCTTAAGGACCAGCCAAGAGGATGGTGGTGGGAAAATTTACCAAACACAGGTTTCTTAATTTTGCCCAGAAAGGGCAGGGGAGAGAAGAACATGAGACCTTACCTTTATTTTATTAAAAGTTAGGCTCCAGGGTCAGAATAGAAATAGTCTTTCCCAAGAAAGTTGATGGGCTTGCATGGGTGTCGAGGTAGATGTTTTAAGTCTCACTTCATGGAGATGGGAAGCTCAGCCACACACTAGCCACAGTAATATGCTACCAAGTACTTAGCAGACTTAGATTCATGACAGTGTTCCTCCATTGTTGCCTTAAACAAATTATCAATATAAATAACTAACAGGTTTATGAGATGTGTAGGCAGCAGATGAAAAGTATTTACATATAGAAGGTTTGCTTAATAGAAATTATCGTTCCCAAAGAGTAAGTATTGGTTGGCTGTCTTGGGTGAGGTGTGCTGTGCTTCATTGCGGAAGTCGGAGGCATCCTGTGTCCTTTCTTCTTTTAGTCTCAAGACAAGCCATTGGGGTCACAAGGAAACACTTTGATAGTTGCTTTCCCATGGTTAAAATTCCTCAGGATGTAGGGCTGGAGAGATGGTTCAGTGGTTAAGAGCACTTGGCTGCTTTTGCGTTTGTGGGGCCGAAAATGATCTTGAAAGTTCCAGAGGTTCTGTCACCCTCTTACGGGGTCTGTAGGCACTGCAAGCACATGGTCACATACAACAGAAAACGTCTAAAAGCCAGAAGAGCCCTCAGGGCTTCTATGTGATCTGCAGAACCCTTAGCAGTTTGCCCTGCCCTCCCCAATTTGTAACTCTTCCCAGCTAGATGCCTGTCCTCAGCCAAGGAGCACTACCAGGCCTTGAGAACAGTATTTGTTGTCTGCTAGTTTCTGGTGAGCTGGCTCTTCTTCCTGAAGTACCCTTCTCAGTGCTAGGTGAGTCCCCTGCTGATCCTTCAGCGGCTCAGAGGTCCATGTTCTGAGACTTCAAATGTTTGAGTTTCTTGAGCTCCATTCACAAATTTTGGTGGTGGTTCAACACATGTAACTTGTTTTAGTGTAGTGACATGACATGTTCATGGGTTCCATGTCAGTAGTCATAAAGCACCCTGTGCTGTTCTCTTGCCCGGTTCCCAGCTGCCCTGTTGCCCTCCTTGGCGGCATCCATGTTTTCCAGAGGTGTAGATGTGTCACCCTCTCCATTTGCAGGAGTAGTGTTGAGCTGTAGTTTGTGTCTGTATCTTTTTTGTTTAAAGTCTTGGGAAATGGTTTCTTATTCAGAGAGGTTTTTTGTTTGTTTGTTTGTTTGTTTGTTTTAGAACTTCCTGGTATTCTTTTAGACAAGTACATTGCTAGCATGCTCCTGTTCAGTAGTGTGAAGAAAACCTGAATGTGTCATTTGCTATCCAGGAGGAGAACTCTGGGGAGAATAGTCTCTTTTTTGTTTGTTTCTTTTGAGACAGGGTGTCGCGCGGCTTAGGCTGGTATTGAACTTGCTGTATAGCCAGAGGTGATCTTGAACTTATGATCTGCCTGTCTTCACCTTGAGTAGTGAGAGTATAGGTGTCGATCACACTAAGTTCTGCACTGTGCCAGGGGGCAGGGGATCCACTGGCCGTACTCTCAGTTCCTTTATGCACTGTGGAAAGCCACCACGCTTGGCTCTTCTCCTATTGTTTGCTTGCCCCCACCCCACCCCTTTTTCCCCACAGGGCCTCTGCATAACCCTGGCTGTCGTGGAACTCACTATTTAAACCCGACTTCTCTCGAACTCACAGAGATCCACCTGCCTTTGCTTCTGCCTCCCAAGTGCTGGGATTAAAGTCACCTCCAGCCTGGCTTTCCCTTCTGAAGGTAGATTTGTTTGCCCCTGTTGCTGGTGTTGTTTGGTAAAGTGCCTGTCACAGGAGTGCTTGGGACCGGTTCCTTTTGTTCTTGGTTCCTTGTCAGTATTAGGGATTGAACCCAGCTCTTTCATGTGTACCAGGCCCATTCCCTGAGGCCTGAGTGGATGAGGTATTGTGGCTGGAGAAACCGGCATTAGCACTACCCGGTGCCCGAGGCTCACAGCTGCCAGCGTAGGGCCCATAGAACATGATTGGACGGTGTCTGTTGGGCAGGAAACTTTGCAAAACCCACTCCCAATGCAGCAGTAGCTCAACGTCTCTCTCCCCGGGGAGCTCACCCCAAGGGAAAGGACAGCTGTCCCTAATAACAGCCAGCACCATGCACATAACACATATTCTTGTCAATTTAGCAGTGTTCATGCTCCCGTTTCTCAGATGAGGAAGCTGAGGCAGTGTGACTAGGTGACACAGCTGAAGGGTTCAGAGAAAGGTAAGGACTTGTTTTCTTAGTGTGAGGTTGACAGATTTCTGCATCAACCTTGATTCTCCACAGAAGGCACTAGGGTGGGCCGTGTGCATGTGTGCTCCCTTCACCGGTAGCTTAGCTACTTGTTACAGATCTCCAGAAAAACCCATCAGTTCATTCCAGTTCTGTCTTCCCTCCTGTTCTGTTGTGGGGACCTAGTTGGACTTTTTAAATGTAGTTTCATTTGTGTGGGGTATCAGCATTTGATACAGCTGAGGCTGGCCTCTGACTCAGCCTGTATCTGAGGCTACACTTGAATTCCTGACCCTTTTACGTTCACCTGTCAAGTGTTAAACTTTAGGCATGGGTATGCCTAGCTGTGGTTTTTGTTGTTAGGTTTTGGTCTGTTCACCTTTGCTCTCGGCACACTTTAGCAGGGCTCAGTTGGAGCCTGTTGCTTACTCGTTTCTCCTATGTGTCTGTAAGTCATTTGCTTCTTGGGTTGGAAACAGCTCCGATAGTGTGTGATGCTGCTGCAATGCTAGTGCTTGTGTTGCGTGTACTCTTGGACCTGCCCCCTTGTCTGCCTCTCACCACTACTGCCGCCAGGCTGCTCTCGTCTGAATTAGCACGCCAAGGGATTGGGTCCAACACCTTGCGTAAGCTAGGCAGTTGCTGGGCCGCTAGACTGTGTCCTTGTTCTGTTGATGTGTTTTGTCGCGCGCGGCCTTTGCCGATAAGGACGACGCAACAACCGAGGATTTCTTCAGCGGCAAGTTTATTGTACAGCTCTTTCTTGCAGATGGTGAAGGACCCAAACCCCTGGCAGCGCCCCGTTTAAATAGCCAGCAAGGCGACCTGTCCGTCTGTAATTGGTGCTCTGCTCGAGTCCTCATCAGTATATGGCTGGCAATTGGATTGCAGCCTAAACCCTCATCAACATAAAGCTGCGCATGTGCAAATCACGAAGCAATGCTGACAAGAAGCGCGAAAATGCTGGCAAGAAGAACCAGGAAGCAGGAAGCCGGCGCCATCTTGTAATGGCGGGAGCGGCTCCCGACAGTGTTTGATTGGTTTTTGTCGTGAAATAGGGTCTCCATGAGTTGTCTGGTCTGGCCTTGAATTTCTTCTCTAGCTTAAGCAGGACTTGAACTTCCAGTCCTCCTGCCTCAGCCTCCTAAGTAGCTGGTATCACAGGCCTGTGCTTGACGACTTGGGCTCCTTGAAACATAAGCTGTCCGGTAGTGTGCGCTGCATCAGCACCTGTCAGTCTTTGCGGTGTAGCCAGGAGGAGAAAACACACTAACAACAAGATTGTAAATTATTTAACTTTGATTAACTTAACTATTAAAATGATCAAAGAACTAGAGAACGGTACAGTCTGGGTGATCTATACCAGGAGACAGCCCTCACCTCCTTTGTTGCTTTTTCTTCTTTCCTTCTTTTCCCCCTCCATTGAGACTCTGGAGAAGGGCTGCTTTCTTATGCGTTTGGTTTTGAGATCAAATCTCTTTGAGTAGTTCATATTGGCCTTGAACTCTGAAGCCTTCTGCTACAGCCTCAGTGCTGGGACCACAGGTGTGTGCTACTGTCCCTGCCCTAACAGTTCTTTTTGGACATATTTGACCATTTGCATCAGCAGTGCAATGATTTGTGCACAGTGGGGTTTTGTTTCCTTATAGGGTTGGTATGGAACCCAGGGATTCACATGTTGTTAGGCATTCAGTCTGAGCTACACCACAGGGTTCATCATTGGTCCTAGGCAGTGGACATTGCTCCAGGCTGTCAGTTTGGGAGGAAATGGAGGCTGAGTGAGTCTGTAGAGCAGAAGTGTGACTAATGCAGGGAAAGCCTGTGTAGAGATGATTACGAGGCGGTGGAGCGCTGCCTTAGCAGTCAGAGGCCTCTGAAAACCTGGGAGCGCGATGAGTCATTCTTTCCAGCCTTCTAGAATCCCTGGTGCGTTTGGAGCATTTTGAGGGCTAGTTGAGGGTCCCCTCCTACTTGTGTTGGAGTCTTTAAGGACTTTGTGGGCAGAACTGAAGAAGCAGAAACCAGTCTTTTTTCCTCCATAGGAGAAGCAGCATGTCAGGTCAGGTCCATTTTGTAGGGGTGTGTATACACATGCACAGACCTCTCTGTGAAGATGAATTCTTGTTCTGTTACACTTCTGAGAATCCCTGGTTCTTACTCCAGGTCATCTGTTTTTGTCACTTACGTTCTGTACTGAAATGTATTTATTTTCCTGTAGGCTGTTGGCGTTGGGGTGATGGGGAGACCTAGATAGTGATAGGAAAGAAACAGCAATGTTCAGAAGCAAAGGGCAAACGTTTATGGAGTCTTTGAATTCAGTGAAAGAGGATGTAGGATCTTGTTGAATCATGGAAGAAAAAAAAAATGGGATTAATGGATAATTGGTGAAATAGGAAAGAGATCTTTCTTTTTTGTGGTGCTGAGGATGGAGCCCAGGGCTTTGACCAAAAGTGGCAAGTGCTCTGCCACTGAGCCCCACCCACCTCTATAGCCTGGAGTTTACGTTCTGCCCTAAATTTGTTTGTTTGTTTGTTTGTTTTGGGGCGAGGTCTTACTCTGTAGCCCAAGCTGGCCTGGAACGCAAGGCCTCTTGCTTGTGTCTTCCAGATACTGGGCTTACAGGTGTGTGTCACCATGGCTGGCTTAATCTTTCCTTTGACCATAATAGTATGTATTGATTGAGTCCTGAATGTGCACCTGTGTACACGACATGGGGCCCATGTGTGGGGTTCAGAGGACAGTTTTCAGGAGCTAGTTTTCTTCCTTCACCATGAGGATCCCTGGAGAGTGAACTAAGATAGTCAGGTTTTGTCAGAATCCCTTTACCACCTGAATCATCTCACTGGCCATGGACAGGGAAAGGTGACAAGGAACATATCTGCAGCTTTTCTTCATTCAACGCAGACTAGCCTGCAACTCTGAGTATACCTCAGTCTGGCCTCGCATGCACAGCGGTCCCCCTGCTTTTGTCTCGTGAGTGCTTGGCAAGCATAAGCCACTAGACCTGGATTTTCGGCATCTTCTCAACTTATTTTAAACTATCCTTAAAAGTCATTGTGTGTATGTATGTAGAGACATGTGTGCAGGTGAGGCTTGGTTATATGTTAGCCTTCTTTGCCAAACCCAGCCTATTTACCCTTTAAACTCAGTGTTCCTTAGTGTGAAGACATCGCTCCCCAGACATTGTTGTTCCGGGACTCTTCCTATATGTTCCCTTCCTCTGCCGACCTGTGTGACAAAATGAAGCCTGCATGGACTCCTGATTATCTTTTTGGTTTTTTTTTTGCTTAGAGGGGTGGGGTACATGTGCCAAGACACGCTTGTAGCGGTCTGAGAACAGTTTGCAGAAACTGATTGTCTCTACTGTGTGAGTCCCAGGGATTAAACTCAGGTTAGCAGACTCAGCAGGAAGTGCTTTTACTCAGTGCAGTCTTCTTACTCCACTTTACTCTTTTTTTTTTTTTTTTCCCTGAAACAGGGTTTCTGTTAAGCAGCTCTGACTGTTCTGAAACTTGCTATGTAGACCAGGCTGGCCTCAAACTTACAGCCTGCCTCTGCCTCCAGAGTGCTGGGATTAAAGGTGTGCACCACCACATCCCGCTGCTCCTGATCATCTTGACTCTGCCTTCTGTGTGCTGGGGTTACAGGCATACCACACCATGTTCAGCTTTTAGGGTTCTGAGGAATTGGTTCCAGGGTCTTGTGCGTGCTAGACACTACCAACCTAAGTAGCACCAACCTTTCGTATGCCTTGTATCTGAGATAGTCTTCTGTCACCTGCTCCCACAGTCAAACTGAAGAAAACCCAACAAAAACAACCTAAAGACATAGCTTGACGAATTCTGTTTACTTCTTGTACATAGCTTAGAGATTTTTTTTCCCAACAAGCCTTCCCTGGCTAGCAGAAGGAAGTGCCTTGTCTCATGCTGAGTGCCCCTCAGTACTTACTCTTCTGTCTTGTTTCTTGTCTTTTCCCTGTCTGAATCTTGGTCAGGGCCTTTAATCATTGTTTCTGTAGACACGGAACCCAGGAGTCCAGGCATTGTCAGTGATCAGGAAGTGCTGGGGGAAGAAATAACATCTACAACAGAGGCAAGATTCCTGCTCACACCTCAGGCTCTCCTTACAGTTTCCTTCATATCCTGAATGTGAGTGGCTATGGTCTCTCTGTGTACATGTGTGCTGAAGAGAGAGGCAGCTCTGCCAGAGAAGAAAGTTTGTCTTTGTAGAGATGTGAAATAGTTTTTGTGTAGGCTTCCTTGTATTTCAAGCACCCTGGGGTCCCATTTGAAGAAATGTTTTGTTTTTAAAACCTTGCTTAGTTATGCAGCGTGATCTTTTCTTGTACTACTTGAATCCATAGCTCACATTTCCATAAAAGATAATATGTTATTTTAAGCCTGTTACTTAGTGAACCAGTCAGTAATAGCTAATTATCTAAAATGTAGTCAAGTATGGTGGCACACGCCTTTAATTCTGGCACTGGAGAGGTTAAGGGAGGAAGATGATTGAATTTGAGGCCTGTGAGAGCTACAAGAAAAGCTCCAGGCCACCTGGGAATGGTAAGACTCTGGCTCCTCTTCCTGCAGTCCTCCAGTTTTGCTGTCTGTGGCCTCTAGATAGACGCAACCAAAATACAGACTGAGAGCAAAGGAGATAAACAGAGAATTGTATGATGCTCTTGGGCTGTATCCTGAATTTGGTTTTATTTTCTGCAGAGCGGATCTGTAACTTTCATCAAATTCTCAAAGGAATTCATGACCCAAAAAGCTTAGAACCATTGGCTTAAAGTAATGCTGAGCCCCATGGCCTCATTTTGTCTCTTACTGTACGGTTGAGGTGGAGTGCTGTTTTTCTGATGCTCGTCTGGAGGGAGCTCTGCTGTTGAGGTTGGAAGAAAGGAAATGTGTAAGTTTTTCTTTTTGAAAGTTTGTTAATTTTGTTCTGCAACCTTTGTCTCTTTTCTGATTGTTTACAAAATATGTCTTCATATTTGAAACAATCTTGCTTTTCAAGCGGAGATATTCCTTCATTCAGTTTATGTTTTATCTTTCCCAGTAATCAGTTATGGTGTCAGGTTGTGTTTGGTGGGCTTTGGGATCTAAATATCAGAGCCTCAAAAAGTGAGCACATTAGCCTTGGCCAGGCCTCTGTTTTCACCTGGATGAATTGATAGCTGTTACTCTACATACAGAGCTTTGACAAGATATGAGATCTAGGTGCCACTTTTTTTTTTTTCTTCTGAGGCTCAGTCAGTAGAGTGCTTGCTATGTCTAAACGTCTGAGTTCAGGCCCCAGCACTCATTGACCAGTCAGGGTGCAGCAGGGAGTGTGATGCTTCCGGGGAAGCAGCCTGGACGAGCCCAGGCGCTCACTGGCCAGCCAGTCCAGGTAAATGAGTGAGCGCCAGGTGCTGAGAGAAACCCTGTCTCAAAGTATAAGGTGGAGAGCAGTTGAGACAGACATTGCACACATATGATTGCACACATAGACACATACACGAACATAGGTACACACATGAACAAACACATGTACTCAAAAAATTATTGAGCCACTCAGAAGAAAGAACTTATGAGAATAAGAGAGACTGGGAAAGTAGATATTGTGGTTAAAAACAGTGGCTTAAGTATTTTTATGTTTGGACCTTTTTCTTACATAATGTGGCTAGAATGAAGGTTTCTAATCCAGGTTCAAAAAATGAAAGTTTTTGTGTAAGTACAAATTTGGATCAGATTGTCTAAAATGGTATAAGGTTGTCTAAGGGATCTTTGACTACTGTAAGATTAAGAATTGGTTGAGGACTGGGAGGTGGTGGTGCATGCCTTTAATCTCAGCGCTCAGGGAAGCAGATGCAGTTGGATCTCTTGTGAATTCAAGGTCAGCCAGGTCTACAGAGTAAGATCCAGAACAGTCGGCGGACACAGAAACCTTGGGAGAGCCATCTCTAACTCATTTAGAATTGGCTCCTTTGGCCTGCTGGGTGGTGTGGAGCTGTAGTTTACCTTTCACCTGGCAGTTGTGTGTTTTAGTGTAGTGTTACTGGAGAGCGTTTCCCAATTAAAAAGAACATAATGAAGGCATAGGCACTTTGAAAAGTTTCATGAACTCCTTGTTGGCTGTTTGGAAAGTGGAGCTGAGAGAAGTAGGAGGAGGGACTAACATGAGGAAGTGAGGAACTTTGTGAAGATTTCCCTGGTTGGCTCCTCCAGCTGGGAGCTCCCTTCACCCTTTCCAGCTACACTGGACCACAAGCTTTCAACTCACCGTACTTCTAGGGGTCAGTTCAGGAGGTCCCTCTGCCTAGAGCTGTCCCTCTGTCTTAGAGCTTGCACTAATAGAGGATTCTGGAACTTTAGTAAATGAAAAAAAGTTGCCTGTGAAGGAACAGTACCTGTTTAAGGAATCAAAGTGACTGAAAATACAAAGTAATTATCTGGCACCCGTTTGAAATTTGAAGAGAGCTTGGGAAACCTCTCAAGGCTGGAGCATAGTCTGTAAGCAGTAGAAACGCCCTGGCTAGAGCATGTTCTTCTGGGCTGGGATTATCTTCAAGAAGAATTTGGGCATAGGTGGTGCTGCTGGGCTGCTCCTGTCCCAGGCTGTATTGTGGACATGAACCTGCATAGGAGCACAGCCAGGGTGCATGGCTTCTATGCAATGGAGAACTTGGATCATCATGCTTTCCAGCCCTGAAATTCTGCGCTTAGGATTTGGTGAACAGAAGGGACCCAGCCCTGCTTTGGATCATTTTAAGGAGGATGTGAAGAAACACTTAAGGATTTAAAAAAAAAAAAAAAAAAAGAAAAGTGCTTTCCTGTTAGTTATGAATGTTTTTCTTGTCTTTGTCCATATAGATGAAGATTATTTGAAGTTGGACAGAAGCTTTTAATACCAATAAAGCATGAACTCAGGGTGTCCGGGTTTAGGCAGAGTTGAGGACTTAAATCCTTATTAGTAAGTGAATTCCTTGATTGATTTGGTATAGAACTGTAATAACAGTATTCACTATGCAAAAACCTATTTGGGAGAAGTGCATTCACTTATGAAAAATTCGCAGGGCTTCTGCACTAGGTTATTTTTCCCTTTCCATGTGTTTCTCCTGTTTATTTTAAGATAACAGACTGGCTGTCGTTACTAAATACAGTTTGGGTCAGCAAAGACTGCTTCTTAGGAAAAACCAGATTTCTTGTTATGCTGGAGCTTTGCTTTTTTTTTTTTTTTTTTTTTTTTTTTTTTTTGACCATATATCAAGGTTGTCCTCTAAGTAAATCCTTTTTTTATTGGACTGATTTTTTTTTTTTAAGTTAGCTGAAAAGAAATGATTTTGTTGTTGCTGGGGCATGCATGAGTGAGCCCTGAATGACACTCCAGCCAAGGAGGAGTAGTTTTTAAGCACAGCTCTTTTTAATCTTAGGATTGCCCCTGACCCTCTGACAACAAAGAGCAGTGATGCAATCTGTTACCTGTGGATTTTAAGGAAAACTTGCCATACAACAGGAAAGCCCACAGATGAAATGACCCTTCTTTTTTTCTTTGACTTTAGACTGTCTAGGTAGCTGAAGACCTTTATCCTCCTCCCCCCTCATCTCTCAAAAGTTGGAATTGGCAGAACACACCCCTACACGCAGCTTCTGTGGTTCTGGGAGGGACCCTAAGGATTCCTGCTTGTGTTGTAGGCAAGAGTTCTGCCAGTTAGGTGACATCCCTAATCCACAGCTTCCCATGGAGCCCAAGGCCTCTGCACTGGAGCACTGCTGCAGTAAGCGCTAAGCAGCTCTGGCTCACGAGGCAAACAGTTCCTTTGATTTGTTCTCTGAACGGTTTTACTTTTTCCTTTGAAATGTTAAGTGGAAGGGACTTTGCACGCTGCTCCTGTTGCTTCCTCCGGAGCCGGCCGGGAAGCCCAGGCCCTGCTCCTGCCGTCCCTGTGCAGTCTCATTTGCAGTTTCCTGTGGCTGAGAGCAAGGCAATAGAAAGATCTCTACCTCCTCCTTTATTGTTACCGTGATGCTTTCCTTTCTTTAAATTCAAGGCTGGTTCTCCTAGTACTTAACTGCATCATTCTTCTCATGGAGTGCCAAACTCCTTGATGTTCATGGTAACTTTGGGAAAAGGTTCTTTTTTCTGGAGCCTTCAGTGTTATCCCTAAAATGGGGGGGGGGGGGGGTACTGGGGTTTTTATTTTTATTTTTTTGAGAGGTATTCCATCTGTTTGAGTAAAACATTTTTTTTTTTTTTTCCGGTAGGATGAGGAAAACTGAGGATACAGTAAAGGGCCAGGCTTTGTCGTAGTACCCTTTTCTGGTTTGGAAGGTGAAGAAATGTACAGTGGAGCTTCTCCACACCTAACCCCTCAGATAATTTAAATGCTACTAACTCTGAAATACTTCTTAGTTTATTTATTTTATTGTGCTTGTTGGATGCAGGCAGTGGAGGTGGGGCTTTTCTTCATAATGCATGTGTAGAGGTCAGAGGATGACTAATTCCACCATGTGGGTTCTGAAGATCAAACTCAGACTGGCAATCTTGGCAGCAGCATTTTTATCCACAGAGCCATTTTGCCAGCCATATACTGGTTAATTCTTATTACTGAAATTGAAAGCCCATTCCCTCTTCATTCTCACTTTGGACATGTTAACTGTGGAAGAAATTCTAAGTTGACGCATGTAATCCCAGTACTCAAGAAGGAAGCAGCTGAAGCAGGAGGAGTGCCAAGAATTTGAGGCAGCTTTGATTACATAATAAGTTCTAGGCCAGGTTTTCCACGAGATTGTGCCTCAACAAAATTAAAACAAACAAACAAAGAAAACAAACAACACAGAAATTGTGCTTCTTCTTTGAGGCTAGGTGCTTAGTAGGCATGCCATGAAGGAGAGAGACATGGATTGAGTGACCTCTTCGAGGCCTCAGTGTTCCCACAAGTAGAATGAAGAGATAGCTGCCCTTTCTTCCTGGAACATTTAGTAATATTTTGAGCAGCGTAAATTACATTAACAGTGCATTGTGGGGAGCAAGTTAATTAAAATTGTGGGTCTCGTCAGATAAGAGCCTGCCCCCATGAGCCTTACCAAACGGCCTGTGGTATTAGAGTTTTTGGGTTCCCAGAAAGCCATGCTGCTGGCTGCTCTCATCCCTTCATCTGTGCAGTAGGGCAAGGACAGGGTTAAGCTACCTGTATGTGTTTTGGAAGTCTGAAGCCTTGGCCCTATTAAATGTACTCAGTAGTCAGGAATGGGTCACCTGATGTTGTTAAGACACTCTTGATCTCTGTAGAATGAGAGATGCTTGCCTTGTGTGATTCCTGTGGAGAATTCTATAAAGTCACATGGCTGTTTTCACTTGTGCTGCGCCTGGTTTATGAGGAAATGTGGACAGAGATTATGTTGAAGTTAGTTCTGAGACATCTTGAGTTCTTTCTCTTGCTCATTTCTGGGCAGTGAAACGACCTCACATTGGCACAGGACTCCTGCTCTAACTGTCCTCAGAAGGCCCTCAACTGATCTCAAGTAAGTGGTAAGCCTGAGGCCCCTCTTATGAAGCAGTGTCTTAATTACTGACATTTAACTTACTGAGATGTTTTCTGTGAGGCAGTCTTAGTTTGTCGTCACAATAAAGTATCCAGTAACTTCCCTTTTACTAGAAGTTACAGTCATTGAAAGGAATTTATTATACCCAGTGCTTGAGGAGAACTGGTACCTGGCTGTGGTAGTGTTTCCTGAAACCCTTGTTATAGGTGATGATGGAGCTGCTGCAGTGTTGAAGCACTTGTCTACTGGGAACTTTTGTCAAAGAAAGTGTGAATGTGAAACTGGGCAGAGTAGTGTGCGAGGGCCCCCAGTGTGTTCAGACACTTGAGTCAGCTGCAGAGACACTCAGGTTGGTTTCTTTTTAAGAGAATGACGAGAGCATATGTGGCGATGAGCTCAGTCCCTGGGAGGTGATGCAGAAAGACTGTTAAGATTGAAGCCGGCCAGGGCTATAGAGCACATAGTAAGAGCAAGGGAACTGTGCCAATGCCCGTAACTGATGGCCCACTTACTTCAGACAGCCTGAAAGCAGCAAGAGGCAGGCCTCGTCTTCTCTGAGGTGTCCATCTCATGAAGCATTTCTTATGAAACACGGGGCCAGTAGGTGCCTGATGAAGGGCCTTGAATGTGGGATTAGTGTTAGGAAGTTTGTGGATACTTTTTGTGGTAGTGCTGGGTTTTTGTTTTGAATTATAAATATTTTTGTGCATTTATATCTGTTTACCATATGTCCCTGAAGGCCGGAAGACGGCATCAGATTCCCTGGAACTGGAGTTACAGATGGTTGTGATGTAAGTGCTGGGAACTGAACTCGGTTCTCTGCAAGAACAACTAGTACTCTTAACCGCTGAGCCATTTGTCTAACCCAAATTACTGGTTTCTGCTTAGCTTTTTCTTTTCCTTACAAACCTCCAGCTGTTACTGTTGGTTCACTGTTATACCTGAAAGTGAATTTGGCGTGAGGTTAGGGCAACCATGTGATCTCTGAGCAGTTGTAAACAGACTTTCAGGGTCTGCTTCTCAGTCCTTCCTGAGAGAGGGCAGTTTGCTGGAATGCAGTTTCAGGCTAGCTCTTCAGCCAGAAACCGCAGTCTTTTAGGAATGAAGACATAGCCTTCATAGCCTTCCTTCAGCAAGGCTGTACCCTGTGTGTGGCCAGGGGCCTTCCTGCTGGACAGCCCTCACCATGCCATGTTCCCTCACAGCTCAACACAGGTCAGTTGTTGCGAGTATTTTCAGGCTTTAAATTCATAGAGGCTAGTGTGTGCACGCGTGTGAGGCTGAGCATTGGGTGACTCTAGTTCTGAGAAACACTTGGAATGTGGCCACATTTGGGGAGCGAAAGAGATTGGAGTGTCTTCTTCTGAGTGCTGTGGATGAGATTTGTCCTCAAAATGTTTAAAAACAGCAGGCAGATACACTCACAGACAACAAGAAGTGCTTGCTGAGGGCCAGGGTGATGGCAGTGTGCACCTGTGATCCCAGCCCCAGGAAGTGCAGGCAGGAGAACCAAGAGTTCAGTGCCAGTCTGGGCTATGTGAGGAAGAAACAGTGAGAAAACCCTAGAGTTTACCTGTGCTGAGACATGTGAGGAAACACAGCCTCTTCCTTATCTGGGGATGCTTGATTTAGCCCTGGAGATAGGCTTCTGTCAACTTCCTCTTTAATTGCAGCAAGGGCTGACACTGCCATCTGTGCATGTGAGAAGCCGAGTCAGGCGGACTGAGAGTTTACAGGGAGGCCCTGTCTCAAAGTAACAAAAAGAGCAGCTAAGTACCTAGCTTTTATATTATGTATACGCAGCCTTTTATATCATTTCTTTATTTCAGGGGTTGGGGTAGTGCCATAGTGCATGGTGTGGGGTTAGAGGATAACTTCTGGAGTTCTTTGGTCCTGCGATGGAACTCAGGTCAACAGTGCTTTCGAGAAGCACCTTCACCCTCTGAGCCTTCTTGTCGGCCCTCGCCCAGCACCTTAACTGTTAGAATGCAGGCCTTCATTGGAATATCCCTAGAGAGAAACATTCTGCAGTTGAGTTCTAGAATACCAAAAATAATGATTTTTGAAAACTGTATTTTTCACTTTTACATTTAATTTTACAACTTAGTATTGCTGGTTTTAGTTCATTGTTACTTGGCTCTTGAGACAGGGTTTGTCCATGTAGATTAGGCTGACCCAGAACTCAGAGGGGCTTATACCACCACACCCAGCTGCAGTTGTTATTTGTTATTCTCCTCGCTCATCCTCAGTGTTGTCCAAGCAGGAAAGTAGAAATAGTTGTAGATAATATGGGCATAAAGGTATTAGACACAAAGCTTTGCACTGGAAAGGGGATGCGGCTCAAAGCCAGTAAATGATGTGCCCAAGTGCTGGAGCCGAGTCACAGTCAGAGTCAGCTCTCTGCTGTTGGGGCCTGACTTGAGCTTGCTTGCATTTGCTGTACTTGCTGCTGGACGATCAGCTACATAGGTAAACTCTTCTTGCCATCCAGTTGCCGTTTGCCATTGGCAGAACCTAATTGGAGCCCACTAGCAGAGGAATATGGGAAATGTAATTTGTAGGCTCCAGTTCCATTCTCTACTATAAAAACGAGTGTGGCTCACTGAATGCTGTAGGTCAGTGCTTCTCAACCTGTGGGTTGCGATCCCTTTGGCAAACCTCTATCTCCAAAAATATTTACATTATGATTCATAACGGTAGCAAAATTACAGTTCTGAAGTAGCAAGGAAAATAATTTTATGGTTGGGAGTCACCACAACATAAGGAGCCATTTTAAAGGGTTACAGCATTTAGGAAGGCTGAGAACACTGCTGTAGGTGCTTGGTGCGGTGAATGTTGTGTGGTAGGGATGGACAGGAAAGGCATTCTTTCCTGCTGAGGGCATTTCGGCTGTGGAGGGTCAGTGGCTTTCCAGATAAGGAGGCAGGTGTGGAAGGGGAACTTCTCAGCAGTGCGAGCAGCAGCCTGGACAGGATAGTTGGAATAGGGTTAAGGAGGGAAGCTTGACACAAGTCAGTAGGTTGGTGGTTCCGGCCCTCTGTGCCCTGACCTGGTCAGACCAGGCGGGAGTATCACACAGCGTGAGAACCAGGAAGTGAGAGGCAGAACTAGGGTTTGGTAATGGAATTGAAGAAACCTACCAACTACAGACTTTAACTGATAAACTTATGGGATGGGACAAATGATTAGCATAAATAGTAAAATCTGATTTTCTGTTTTTCTACACAAGCTGGAAAAAATTTTTTCTACCAAAAAAAAAAAAAATTCTGGACCTGGAAAGCAGAGTCAGGAGGATCTCTGTGAGTTTGAGGACAGCGTCGTGTACGGAATGAGTTCCAGGACAGCCAAGGTTATACAGAGAAAACCCTGTCTTAGGGGAAAAAACAAACAAATAAACGAACTCGAAAGGTCTTGTGTAGCCCAGGCTGCATTTGAACTTTCGATCCTCCTGCCTACATCTGCCAGGTATTGGAGATTCTGGTTTTGTTTTGGTCTTTTTGAGTTGTGATTAGTTTAAACCCAGGGCCACACATGCTAGGCAGGTACTCTACTGAGCCACTTTCCTGCTCATTTTGTTTTGTTTATTTCTCTGTAGCCAGTTAGCAGGTGTTTATTAAGCCAGGTATTGTGTGCTGTGTTGAGGTTAAATGGGAGCTGGATGATTCCTGGAGCTAAGTGACAAATCATCCTTGACTTAGGACCTCCGCAGTTGCTATGTCTTCTGCTGGAGTGTTCACCTGGCAGCCCTACATTATTACTTTTCTGTCCATTTGATAACCTCACTCTAAGCCTTCACACTGAGACCTATTCTCACCATTTTTTTTTCTTCAAATTTTATGTTTGTGCACTTATGTGTATGTAGTGGTCAGAGAAAATGTTGCAGAAATTTGTTCTTGCCTTGGTATGCACCCTGGGGAAGAACTCTGGTCATCTGGCCTGGCATGAGGGTTCTTAAATGATGAGCCCTTTTGCCAACCTGTCAGGTCAGCTGCCCTCACAGCAGTTGTGTTGTCTTTCTAAGCTGTTGACTCTGAAGTGTCCATCCCTGGGTAGGGACTGATTGTTATCGGCTGATTATAGTGGTATGCACCTAGGTTTTATTAGGTTCGCCTAAGATCTCTACCTGACTTCTTGAAGAACATCACAGCCCATGATCTGCTGAGCAGAGAGAGCTGTCGAGAGAGCTTGGCTGTGAAATGCCATTTAACTGGTTTTTATCTGTGTGTGCTTTCCCTGCCCATGGCAGGGTTTGATGACCCAGCCAGCAAGAGTGCAGGCCTTATTGGCTACTTGCCAAGTGCTCTTCCATGAAAATGTTAATACTACCTTGCTCGGAATGCTTCTGTGTTGCTCACTCACAGTGAATGGCTTTTTTGTTTGTTTGTTTTGTTTGTTTTTGAGACAGAGTTGTTGTGTGTAGTCCTGGCTGCCCTGGAACTCACTCCATAGACTAGGCTGACCTTAGAGATCCACCTGCCTCTGCCTCCTGCTTGTTGGAGTTAAAGGTGGGTCCTGCCACTAGCTGGCCCCTGAATGGCTTTTTAAAGTCCAGTTTTGTGTTGTTTGTTTGGCACAGAGTCTGCCTGTGCAGACAGACTAGACTCAGAGAGTTCTATCTGCCTCTACCTCCTGAATGCTGGGATTAAAGAGATATACAATCATACTCGGCATGATTCTGCCTTTTTTTTTTTTGTTTGTTTGTTTTTGTTTTTTGTTTTGTTTTGTTTTGTTTTGTTTTTGAGATTTTGCCCTATTTTTGGCTGAAAGAGTGAGCCTCTGATTTTTGGCTTTTCAAGGCAGGGTTTCTCTGTGTAGCCTTGGCTGTCCTGGACTCGCTTTGTAGACCCTGTTGGCATTAAACTCATAGAGATCTGCCTGCCTCTGCCTCCCAGAGTGCTGGCATTACAGGTGCCTGGCGAGCCTCTGATTCTTTTTAAGAAGCTTTTCTGTTGTCCTTGTCTTTCCAAGTTTAGTAGCCTGTGACAGGAATGTTTTACTTCCTGGCATGTTAGTTGGCAAAGTAGTAGAGGCAGTCCTTTGTGAAGGTCACTTTTCGAGACACAGTCATTGGACACTTAGCATTCTCGACATTCTTTGAGGCTGCTGCAGGTCATGGCTGTTTTGAAGTTCTAAAAGTCAATGGTCTTTAATTAGAAGCGAGCAGATACCGAGCTCTGGCTGCTACAGCAGTGGAGTTTGCACCACAGAGCCACTGCAGGTGCTCCATATAGGAGTGTGCAAGAGGGCTGGGTTCCTAGGCCTGCTTTCCACCTGCTGCCCCCTGTAGACCTAACCTCCTGCTGGGAATGGGTACTTCCAGTTCTTGAGCCTTGTTGACTTTTGTGGGGGCTTGACTTAGCTTTTGGCTCTCATAATTCAACTGAGTTGAGTTCTCTGTTAAATAATAAGGAAAATAGAGTTGAGTTGTGTTGTGTTTTCAGTGTTGAAAGGTGTGTGCATATGTTTGGAGGACAGAGATCAGATGCCCTCCTGTGTTGCTCTATGCTTTATTCCTGTCATGTTCCACTAACACACACCCCTGCCAGTGCACACTGGAGGTATAGGTACAAGATCACCACCTGCCTGAGTTGTTTTTTTTTTTTTTGGGGGGGGGGGGGGTGTTTGTTTGCTTCTCTGTTTAGTGTGGTTTTTTGAGACAGGGTTTCTCTGTGTAGCCCTGGGTGTTTTGGAACTCACTCTGTAGACCAGGCTGGCTTGGAATTCACAGAGATCCACCTGCCCCTGCTGGGATTAAAGGTGTGCACCACCACCTCCTGGCTCACACCTGACTGTTTATATGGGTGCTGGCTGTTTGAATCAGGCCCTAAAGTGTTACACACTGAACCATCTCCCCAGCCTGAACTTGTTTGCTTTCATGTTTTAAATACAGCTGAAGAGTTTATAAGCCTACAGATTGACAGATTATCACAAACTAAGTCTTCCCCTCACAAAGTAGACACACAGTCATCTTGTGCTGGTGTGGCCAACTCTTTCTGGGCAGGAAAGTGTCATCTGGTTCTCTGAATGCTATCTAGCCTTCGTGAAGACTGCAAAAGGGTAATGTGTTTGCTGCAGCATCTTGATATGCAGAAGTTAATAGACGTTTGTATTCCATACCTTCCTACTGAGGGTTAACAGCAGGAAGGGCTCGTCAGGTTATAGGTGGCATTTTAAGCCCCAGGTGGGCTGCTGCGTGGTAGGCTCTCCCAGGAGGCAGTAAATATAGATGGATCCAGGCAGGCTCAGAGCTGGGGGCTGAGAAGAATGAAGATCCAAGAGGTCAGGAAGTGCTGGCTCCAAGTCCTCCGTGAATGGTGTGGACTGCAGGAAATCACATTAGCCCTGCTACCCATTTTTATGTAAATTTAGCCTCACAGCTGCAGGCATAAGGTTAGAGGGAAGCTCTGGGTTTGGTGGCAGTAGCAGTGCAGTCCATGAGCAGCTGGGAGCACCGTGCATGTGCCTGGACCAGGAGAGCAGGTATTCTGAAGGACAGCCAAGTGCATGAGGCCAAGGTGGTTTCCTCCTGCAGGTAGCTCAGCTGGTGCTGTGGGAGAGTGGGCTGGGCCTGTTTCCCTTCTTAGTATGAGGGCTGCAGCAGTGATAAAGACGTGACTTACGGATCTTCAAAACTACAGGCCAAGCACTTTCTAAGGAATGGTGGCTGATAAGGAGGAACTGGTTACTATTCTGGTCTGTTATCTGAAGGGAAGTCATGGAGCTAGATTATATACAGAAGTCCGTGTTTACTGGATTCCTCACAGCAGCACAAGTGTTTTCTTATGTTTGGACTTTCGAACAAGACATAGTTTACAGTTTAAAGTTGCTCTTGAAGTGTTGAAGGGTGAACAGGTGCTGTATGAAACAAACAGGCAGGCTCATAAAATACGGCAGTGCTAGAGTTAGAGCTCACTACAGTAAATCAGTGTGTACTGGCTGGCCTCGTACTCATGATCCTGCTGTCTGCCTTAGCCTCCCTTAGTTGCAGCAGGTGTGTACCACCCTGCCTGCCCTGAACAGTACCGTCCCCCTCTTGCCCCCACTTCACAGTCATATTGCTTCTAGCATTTGGGTTAACCTCTCCCACCTTGGCGGGGCATAGGATGTCCCTAGGTCTGAAGTGACTTTTGGGACTGCCTGTTGTCCTGGTCAGCTTCCAGGCCCTACTGAGAGCTGGCCCCCAGCACTGTCTACCATGTGGGTCTTTCAGAGAGGCTGCATACTGTGTTCTTCAGCAGTCCTCCTTAGTTAATCTTGAGAAGAATCTTAGGAATCCTTTCAGATCAGCCCAGTTTCTTCAGATTTTCCTTCTTATTTTTCTGCCCTTTACCCTTGGCCTACTCCCTTGACAGAGAGCACAGGGTCATTGATTTGAGTATGGGAAGGAAATTACGGCCTTGAACACCGGCAGAAAGAATCTGGCTCACAGCGCTTCCTGTGAGCCACCACTAAATTACATAGCCCAAGCCCGACAAGGCTTTTCAGAGAAGCCCCACACCGCCACCGTGTCAGTGATTCCATCGAAAGCACTTGTTTGTGCACAACACTTGTTAAAAGCAGGTTGGACTTGGTCTTTACATGGGAAGCGGATTCCCAGGAGGGGGAGATAGGGAGGGAACAGGAAGATGGCCTTCTTTGCTCCAGACCTGCCCTGCTTTGTTTGTACACGCACACTCAGAAGCCTGGGTTCCTCAGAGAGTGAAGGCTGCCACCCTAGTGTACCAGCGCCTCTGGCTAAACTGATAATTCCTTCTTCTGTCTCAGTATCACTTATCTGGATAGGCTTCCAGGAGGAGGAAGAGGAGAAAGAATTTAAGGGAGTAATGGCAACTTGTTTGTTAGGCCGAAGCTTGGGACTTAGACTGAACATTCAGTGTTTCGTTTTAAAAAGGAAAAACAGAACCTTCTGTGTGTGAGCCAGGGTCTCCAGTAGCTCAGACTGGCCTCTGGGCTTATGTATGTAGTAAAGGATGGCCTTGAGCTTTTCCTTCTGGAATCCAGGGTTATGGGTATACACCATTATACCCTTGTAGTTTATTGGGGGGGGGGGAGTAGGTGGGTGGAACCCAGATTTAGTGCATGCTAGCCAAGCACTTTGCCAGCTGAACCCCAGGCTTCTTCCTTCCTCCTCTCACTCCCCTCCCTCCTGTCAGGCCCTGGCTATGCAGCCTAGGCCTCCCAGGTGCTAAGTGCTAAAGTTACAGGTGTGTACCACAGTGCCAGGAACTTGCTATGAAGACCAGGTTGGCATGAAATTCACAGAGGTCTGCCTTCAACCGCCTCCAGAGTGATGGGATTAAAGGTGTGCGCCACCACAGCTTGTTTTAATGTGGGATCCCAGCATATACAAGCAGACGAAGCTAGAGCTGCTCCCCTGAGGCTGATGGTGCCGGGACACTTCCTGAGCCTGCTTAGCAGCCTCAACAACTTGCAGTTACATCCTTGCTTCCCGGAGCATGGCTGCAGCACCTGCACCAGTGAGGGTTATGTCACCTGTTCGCCATGACTCCAGCAGGGGCTGGAGGACAAGGGTTAGGAATATGATAAAGTGGCCCATTAGAGTCCCATGTGTGCATGTTAGCCGATGACCTTGGTTTACATGTCTCCCTCTAGAAAATGACATAGAAGGACATAAAGCTTGCACAATATGAAAGTATGCCTCTGTGTCCTGGCTCAGAGAAGGAACCCCAAATGGGCTTTTTACATTGTGAAAGGTGATATTTAGTATGTCTTCCCATCCGTGTGTCCTGCCCCTGGCCCCTGGTTGTGTGTACATTTGTGTGTGTATGTGATGCAGATGTCTTGGTGCAGGGTGTGGAGTGTTGCCTGTTGGCAACATGTGGATTGTAGGAATGGCACTCAGATGCTAGGCCTAGCTATGGCCTAGGTGGCCCAGTGTTTTTCTAGCGTTTTTGTTAATAGTAAAACAACTTTTTTTTCCCCCTCAGATGATCTGTTTATCTGTGGATAGAATGTAGCTTAGATTGTAGAGTGTGTGTCTAGCATGCACAGGCTGTGATTTGAATCTCAGCATCAGAATGTACTTGTAAACTCAGGAGGTAGAAGCAGGAGGATCAGCTGTTTGATCCTTACCCTCCAGTTGGAGGCTACCAGAGTGTGAGATCTTGTCTTAAAACAAGAAAAAGACAAAACAAAAAAAACCATTGAGCTTATTTTAAACACAGTCTTCTGCAGGAGAACAAAGAGCAAAGCCCCAGTTGAGCAGCTTTGGAGAGAAGAGGAGGCCTCGGGCAGTTTGTGCAGACCCCAGTCACTGGCTCAGCTTTTGCCACAGTCATGGGTTTGTTTTGCTTAGTTCATTCGTGATGCTGTTTCTAACCTACTTTTCAACAGGACAGGCATATATATCATTTTGGGGACTGGGGAATGGCCAAAATGAATAAATATTGTTTTTGCCTGTGTACACTTAAGAGTAGTCCATAAACATGTGAATCCATCTATTTCCTATTAAAGTTTGCTGGGTGTAGACATTAGCTGTTCTAGCCTGTGACATTGTCCTTACCCCTTCACTTCAGTTCGGGCACATAAGATGAAGTGGAAAGTAGACGCTAATGGCTCCTTTCTCCCTCCCCGCTCCTCTCTGCCCTCTCTTCCCTTGTCCTTCCTCGTACCCCCTTCCTTCCTTCTCCTTCCCCCTTTGACAGGTTATACATTTGGTATAAGTTTTATTACTTGCACTGTAGTCTGCTTTAGGACTGACAAATTATAGAATAATGCAAATGAGTAGTGAGGAATAATTAGAAATAATGGGCTAAAATCCTAATTGTCATCTTGAAATGCTGTCAGGGGAATAGTAAGGTTTATTGCTAGACTTAAAACTAGGCTAACATCCTTTCCATTTAAAGCAAAGCCTCTGTCTTCTTCACGGTGCACAGTCATCTTGCATATTAAGACACGTGAAGGGTTTTCATGTTCCTTTTGGTCAGATGGGTCTCACTCCTGAATTCAGATTATCCTTGAACTTTCAATCCTTTTGCCTTGGCTCCCAAATGCTGGGAGTAAAGAATCTTTTTCCAAAAATACTTTTTGCTGTCAAGAAATTAAAAAACAAATAAACAAAAACCCTGCTAGATTATAAATGTTGAAAAGCAAATGGTGAGGACTGACAAGATGGCTCAGTGGCTGCTGACGCTGCTTGCCACCAAGCTTGATGACCTGACTCTGGTGCCTGCAGTCTACATGGTAGAAGGAAAGAACTGACTGCCTCAAGTTATCTCCTCAATGACTGGTATACATCGTGGCATGTGTCACACACACACCCCACACACACAAGAAAAATGTAATAAAAAGTAATTTTAGAGGTTTTATATTCTGTGTCACAACCTGGGTAAAATTGGCCTTAGTATGAGAATAAGGCTTACTTGTTCTGTTTTTGTTGGTTTGTCTGTTTGTTTGTATCTTGCTAAGGAGACCCAGAGTGTACTGTGCCAATGGCTACAAAGGCTGGGCGATGATGCCTGGCTTATTGAAATGTTTTCAAGTTTGGATTTGCTTAGGTTTTGTGTTACCTTTTATGTGTAGTACTTGTACCGCGTGGCCTTTGTTTTCCTTACCATGGGAATCAACAAACTCTTTTGGTCCCTGTACGCCTGTCTACACAGACCTGCACACAGTCCTCCAGGACTGTGCAGTGCTGTGCCATTCAGCCAGCCTGCTTTCTTAGGAGAAGCATCCTCCCAGGTGGGTGGCTGGTCATGCCACAGCGGCTGGGACTGTTGTGAACTGTTACAGGACACTGCCCAAGCATCGTTAGAACCGCAATTCCTTGTGTCAGCCATAGGAAGAAGACTGCTTCTTGTTCCTCAGGGTTCCTCCCTGCCTTCCCGAGTACCAGGGGTAACACTTAGAAATACTGCTGTCCCAGGAGTGGCTCGCCTAGACGTGAGGGTTCTCAGGTCGTGCCCTGCAGCACGGGGACAGCTTCAGTCAGTGTCCCACAGCAAGGGAGAGAAAGCCCCACACTGAATTTGTGTGCCCGAGTTGTTGCTGTAAGCTCCAGTCGAAGCTGTGCCTGGTGCTGCCGCACAGAAATGTGCCCAGGCTAGTCCTCCTTCCCTGCCACACGTGGCACGGCCTTCCGTAGCGTGGGCAGCGTGCCCAGTTCCAGTTTCACATGTCCGCTTAGTCCTGCCAGGAAGTGGACGCCACACTTCTGTTTAATGGGGAGACACTGCCTAGTGAGGTACACCGTGCGCCATCATGCAGTCAGGTGGAAGGTGCAGGGCAGGGGGGTTGCTTAGTGGCCCAGCAGTTGCCAAGCAAAGCCCGCTGTTCCCTGTCCAGCCCCCGATGGGGAGAGATCTGCTTGCAGCCTGTCAACCCTTACAGTCCTACGTTCTTAGTCTAGTTGCAGCTTCCTTGGGGCTTCATTGATGTTTCTTGCTACTGCCATAATGCATCCTGGGAATTTCTCAACACCTTTTTATTAATCCATTTATTTATTTTTGCAAGGGGGCTCTCCCTGGGTAACTCTGATGTAGACAGTGGCCTCACGGAGACGGTGCAGCCTCCTGGATCCTAGACTACAGCTGTGTGCCTCTGGTTTTTGTACATCCAGCAGACCAGCTTCTCAGTACTTGAACGTGTCTGAATAGTTTTGCTACTTTCAGTGAATGAGCACCGTGAGCCCATCTGACTCTTGATTGTCCTTCCCAGTCCAGATTTTTGTGAACTGGCATTATCCTAGGAAGTCTCTTTTTCTCTCTAGATTTGTTTTCTGTATATGAGTGTTTGCCTACCTGTGTGGGCACACGCACAATTGTGGTACCTGCAGAGATCAAAAGGGGCATGGGATTTCTTAGACCTGAAGTTAGAGAAGGTTGTAAGCCACCTACTACATGGGTGCTAGGAACCATACTCAGGTCCTGTGCAAGAGCAACGAGTGTTCTTAATCACTGACACTCTCTCTAGCACCCGCCCCCCCCCCTTTTTTTTTTTTTAAGCGCGCGGGGCAGGTTTAATAGGGAAAAGTGGGGGGGGGGGTGGATAAAATTCTGAGAGTGAAAGAGAGCTCCCAGGGAGCAATTTTCTTTTTCTAGGTTTTGAGACAGGATATTATGTAACTAGACTGGCCTTAACATGTAGCCCAAGGTGACCTTGAACTCTTGACCCTTCTGTGTCCACTGTGTAAGAGCTGACATGTACCTAAACATCCAGCTCAGCAAACCTTTGTTATGACACTGATTCTGAGAACACAGGAATAAATATAAATTGTTTTTTTTCTCACTATACTCTTGATACCTCAATTCTAACATCAGAAATGTAGAGGGTCCCCATCTACCCATCAAGGAAACAGTCTGTTCTGCCGCAAATACCAGCAGGTCTCTCAGATTCAATGTAGCCTTTGGTTTTGGTTAATTTGCTAGAGTGGTCCACAAAACTCAGGGAGATACTGTTGGTGTTACAAAGGATGCAGATGAGATAGAGAGAGGGCAGGTGAGTTGGAAGGGATGCAGAGTGGCCCTGGGCTGGAGCTACAGGTCTTTCTAATCCTGCCCTGTTTTTCTCTGTGAGCTGTCTCTCTTCTCAAGCCGTCAGCGTACAAAAGAACATTACTGTGAAGATTCCAAAAATTTTAGTAGTAAATCAGGAGACAAGAATAAAATGAGATACATGTTTAACAACGTAGCAGGCAGGTAACCCAGAGAGATACAATGAACCAGCTTCTGATTTTGTCTTTTGTTTATGTTTATCTTATACTTTTGATCAGATAGGCTGGCTAGACTTCTCAAGCTGCTGCCTGGTTGCAGCTGCTAAGGATAAAGTTTAAGGAAGTGCTTTTGCTGAAACAGCCCCCTTCATTGATCATGGAAATCTGATTCTTTCTTCTGAATAATTTGGCTTAAAAATGTTGTTGTTTTAGGACCGGTTGGTAGAGTTTGGCTGGCCTCAAAGCTTAAGAATTGTGTTATGGGTGGAAAGAAGGCTTGCTATACTGATTGTGGGCCAGCTGGGATGGTAAGAGAATCATCAGTTCTGTCCCCAACCCTGGAACTCAGGATGCTTTTACCAGGACTCAGGAAAATGAGTGGAGAGGGGCTGTTGGCAAATACTGTGAACAGAGTGTCAGGATCTTTCATAGCTGCTCTTTGAAAAATTAGCTTCAGGCCAGAGTATTCTCAAAACACATCTGAGTTTCCAGTTCTTGATTGAAAGCCTTGCCATTCCTGGTGCTTTGCTGGTTAGGCTTTCTAGAGTCTGCACGGGGGTATAGCATGGCAAAAAGTGCTCATGCCCAATGTCCAAGAACAGCCTGTCCGATGATGGTTTCAGAACCAGACAAGTAACACTTAACTTAGTCTTCCTGAAAGCCAGAGGATCCATTTCAAAGATTGTCTGAATCCCCAAACCCAGTATAGTTAAATTCCCTAGCTATGAGAACCTCTCCCTCCAATAGGAGGGAGGAGTCAGATCTGTAGCCTGTGTGAGAGGCCGCAGCCAGCAGGGCTCTCTGCTGCCTGGCAGAC
This sequence comes from Psammomys obesus, assembly GCF_907164565.1. Taxonomy (NCBI): domain Eukaryota; kingdom Metazoa; phylum Chordata; class Mammalia; order Rodentia; family Muridae; genus Psammomys; species Psammomys obesus. The sequence goes on along the minus strand of NW_026592732.1, from coordinate 975,083 downwards.
TCTTTTCTTCCTTTGTAAACCCATGCTTTTCCACACAGCACACCCAGATATGATTATTTCAGCTTGTATTGGGTTGAAAGGTAAAATTATAGTTGCTGTGCTCAAGTAGACTTTTCTTTTACATGTGATGATTAATTTGTTAGACTATGATAATTTGTTGGGTAAAGAGTTTATGTGGCAATATTACCAACAGAAGCATGAGGCTTATCATAAGGCCCGGTTGTTGAGTGTTTGCCTCCATTACATGAAGCCCTTGATGAGAGACTCCATCCTTTGTCTAAGGTGCCATATACTTGTAATACCAATATCTTTGGAGTGTTTCAAGGTCATTCTCAGCTACATTGTCAGTTTGAAGCCAGTTTGAGACCCTGTCACAAAAAATAAAATAAAAAGGGGTGCAGGCGTCATTTAAAAATTTTAATTAAAACTTTTTATTTTACATGTATGACTGTTTTGTCTGCATGTATATCTGTGAACCATGTGCATACATGCCAGGTGCTTGCAGAAGTCAGAAGAGTGGATCTCCTAGAGCTAGAGTTACAGATAAATGGTTGTGAGCTGCTATGTGGGTACGGGGAACTGAACCCACGTCTTCTACAGGACCAACAAGTGCTCTTAACTGCTGAGCCATCTCTCCAGCCCCGGGGTTTGGGGGATGTTGTTTGTTTGAGGCAGTGTCTTGCTGCCTGAACTTGCGTTGTAGCCCAGCCTGGGTCTTGAACAGCAGCAGACTTCCTGAGGGCTGGGATTCCTGACTACTCTGTTCTTGTTTTAATCGTGTTATGGATTGAAACCATGACCTCATGCTCAGCCAATACTATAGCACTGAGCTGCAACCTCACTCTTTGAAATGTTTTGGAGACAGAGTCTAAGTTTCCCAAGCAAGCCTTGAACTTGTGTTTTTCCTTAGTCTCCTAAGTGCTGGAGTTATAGATGTGCACTGTGACCTGTTTTGTGCTCCCTGCTTGCGTTATTTTCCTTTAGGGGACAGGGATGTACCTCCTATATATGTCCTTTTCTTCTGCCTGCTCCCTTGCAGCCAAGTAACAGCCGTTATACTGGCTGATCATGATTGACACCTCTAGAACACACTCAGAAACTGAGGTTGAAGAGGGTTAAGAAATGCTTTTCCCTTTGTGCTGCTTTTGTATGCTTTCATTCTTTTCTGACTGGGATGCAGGAAAATGACAGTAGCAAGGGCTGTGCTGTGGTTTTCAAGAGCAGCAGCCCATGAAGTTATTTCTTCCTAGCCATAGTTGGTGGCATTTGGAGGTTGTTTCATATTCTCATATTTCGACACTGTGATTTTGATTATAGATAGAGAGGTAAGAATCCTATGTCCTGTGAGTCATTCTAGACCAGAGGTCAGGAGCATGTGTTACTGTGAGTGGTTGGCAGGGGTCGGGGGTCACATTTGTCAGAGAATACACCTCTATTCACAGCCCCTGAGCTGTAATGGTACATGTGCTTTGGGTAGCATTTCTGGTGTTGTCTTAGAAATGGTACAACTTCTTACTCAGGGTGTTGGGTAAAAAGTGTCCTCCCTCTTCTAGAGCACACACTCTAGTGTAGAGTCACACTCTAGTTTAGAGTCCGTGCTACACACACCACAGACAGTTCTAGACACCCTGTGACAAGGTCTGCAGAGAACACAGGGGTTCGCATGGTTTTTACTGCAGTATATACTTGTAATACAGAGTTGAAAATGTTCTGAAGGGTCCTCCTCTCCAAGGCAGTTGACTTGACTCCTAGCACCAAATGTTAAGCTTTTAAGCTTTGTGTTTTGTTGGTTTTCCTAGTATCACAGAATTCAGTGTTATAAGGAGTTATTGTTTTAAACCTTTTTTAAAAAAAATATGTATTTGTTTTTATTGTTTGAGATAGGTTATGCGGCTAAGGGTAGCCAGGAACTTGCAGTAGTTTACTGCCTTAGCCTTCTGAGAGCTGGGTTTATAAGCATGAGCCATCACAGCAACTTGGGTTAGTTTTATTTATTTATTTTTAGATTTAATTTATGTATATGAAATTGCACTATATGAGTGCTAGGGAATTACTGATGGTCGTGAGCCATCATGTGGGTGCTGAGAACCCAACTCAGGTCCTCTGCAAGAGCAAAAAGCAGTTTGACCACCGAGTTACCTCTCCAGCCCCTGGGTTAGTTTTAAGGATGTGTTTTTCATTTGTTGTCACTCTCCACTTGTGAAAGGATTAGTGCTGGAAAAACACTGGGATGTGTATTGGATTTTGTTCCTTAGTTGCCCGTTAAGAATTTGTTTCTCACCAAGTGTACATTCGAGGACATTGAACATCATGAAATCTTGGACACACCTTCCTTGTTCTCTGTGCTTTCTTTATGGTCTTTTGATCATTAAGTTTAGTGGCTCAGCTAAATTTTTGTAACCACATCTTTGAAAAGTTGACCGTGTATTTGGCCAGACACTTAAAGTTATTTCCTCTAAACTTAAGTGTTTGAGACGTCCTTAAATTTATAACCAGCTTTGTTTACTGTGTAATTCGGTCCAATTGAGGAACTAGTAAAACCGCATTGTCCAGACATCAAAGCTAAGACTGCAGTTATACCAAGGAACTTATTAGGTTTCTAACAAGTAGAAGTTAGAAGGTGTCCAAAAATTAACTACTTCCATGCCACCTGAGCTGTAAGTTTTGGTAACAGTTTTGGCTCTGAACATAATTTGGAGTTTAAATTATCAGTCACATTCAGACATGGTGGCACATACTTGTCTGGAATCCAAACACTCAGAATGCTGAGCAGGAGTTGGAGTTCAAGGCCAGCCTGGGTCTCAAAATAGCAGCATAACTACATACACATTAGTAGCTGTCCTCTTCAGAGCTGGCTGTCCTTTTTGTTACAGCTTTCTGCAACTAAGACCATCCTGCTATTTGAAAATTCATACTAAGCAAGGATTTGAGGAGGTGATGATGCATTTTGACTGTAGATTTGATCCAGTCTTTGTTGTTTGATTTTTCTTCCCCAGGGTTTCTGGGAAGGGTTTTATTACTGGACCCGCTGTACAGAGAGTTGAGTCACAGATAGCTAGTTGGATGCAGCAGCTGCACGAAGGACCCTGCTGCTCAGTGTTTCAAGATAAGGAAGTTTGAGGCCTTGTGACACTGCCCCTTGGGTGAGCTTTGTTGGGTGAGCACCCTTGCCTTTCTGGGCCTTCATCAGCAGTCCTTGCCCAGCTGTCACTCTCCTGTCGCAGATTAAAACGGACTGTGCCCTGTTGAGCACCTACGATGCTCACTGATTTTTGTATAGCTCTTTCCTGTCCTGTGTTGGAGAGAAGGTAAATACGCTTGAGCTATTTGCCAGCAGCTTTAATTTTGTTGATGTGGAAGCCACTTAGGGAAGTGGGACAGAGGTTTTCTCTGAGGTGCTCTACTTGTTCTTGATGACCTTTGCAGCCTGACTTTAAGCTTGTCGTCTATAGGCTACTCACATAGTCAAAAGAGGTTTCTCTTTTGAAATAGTCATTTTTTTTTTTTACATACTACATCTTCTCAGGTTTCTTTAGAAGTTTTGATTTTTTTTTTTTCCAAATTGCTGAGGAAAATGTTTAGAAGTGATGCATGTCCACTTGAGAATGTTATCTCAGTGGACAGAATTGCTGTCTCTTTTATCCTTCAGAATAAAGTGTGGCGTCACTGAGCCCAGTGGCTCCCACCTGTAAGAGGCTGGGACTGGAGGAACACAGAGTTCAAGCTTGCCTGTGAGACCCTGTGTCAAAGTAAAAAGCAGAGGCAGGAGTACTTTAACAAGTTGGAACAGTAGAGGGGAGGGGGAAGAGGGAGAACTGGGGATATGGCTTACCAGAGAGCTTGCTTAGAATCCGCCAGTAAAGGGACTGGGGGCATGGCTCAAGCTTTGCACAACCTGTGCAAAGTCTTTGGTTCCACCCCAAGCACTGCCTTAAAGCAAAACAACAACAAAACAATGCTTTGGGTCTAGAGCAGTGCTTCTTAACCTTCCTAAGCTGCAGCCCTTTGATACAGTACCTCATGTTGTAGTGACCCCAACCATAAAGTTATTTTTGCTGCTACTTCATAAGTAATTCTGCTGCTGTTAGGAATCATCATTTCCAATGGTCTCGGGCAACTCCTGTGAAAGGATCAGTCAACCCCTAAAGGGTTTATGACCCACAGGTTGAGAACCACTGGTCCAGAGCAATGGCTCACCAGTTAAGTGAACTTGTTTTTACAGAAAACCTGAGGGTTCCCCCCTCCCCAGCACCTACGTGGTGGCTCACAGCCATCCATAGCTCCATTTCTGGGGACTCCAACACCCTCTTCTGATCTTCATGGACAGCAGGCATGCATAGGGTATGCATACATACATGCAGACAAAACAAAACTCTCATCCACCTAAAATAAATAATCTTTAGAAAGTTTAAAGGAATGTTCTGATTACTTGTCATTCTTGGAAAGCACACAAAAGTATGGCGTTTATAGAGATGCCAGCTTCCTACCAGATACAAATGAGATTCAAAAGGAAATTGGCCTGCCTGCTATTTTAGACAGTCTCAGCAGACTGTTCACCCAGCTACAGACCCAGCAGTCGCACAGTTACACTTGGGTGTGCAGGTCAGTGCGACAGAACAGTCGGTGCCAGAGGCCCATGTGTGCAGAGGAAACAAAGGCTGGTTTATTTTACTTACTTCAGTTGAAGACTTTGTGTGACATTGTGAACTGAAATTGTTAAAACTTTTTGGTTTTAACAAAAACTTTTAACAGTTTGAATCCCTTAAAGTGCCTTTCCTCAGCCCCATCCTTGCCTTCTCTTATCCTGGTCAATGAAAGACTCTACATTAAGCCCAGCAACAGTGTACATGCCTGTAATTCCAGCACTCGGGAGGCAGAAGCAGGTGGATCTCTGTGAGTTCAAGGCCAGCCTGGTCTACAGAGTAAGTTCCAGGACAGCCAGGGTTACACAGAGAAACCCTGACTTGGAAAACCAAAAGGGAGGGAGGGAGGGAGAGGGAGGAGCGGAGGGAAGAATTAAGAATGAAGAAAGGAGAGGTGCTATTAAAGAAAGACTGCATTGTTTTAGGTGGCTCAGCCCAGCCCCTGCTTACTGGGTTATGTGCCTCTCCCGTCTTCTCTCCTCTCCACACACTTGGAATTCCTGCTGGTTTCCCAACTAACCTGACTCCCCCATCCCTATGCACCTGCATCCCGAGGAAGCAGTCTTTGAAGAGTCCACTCTCTTTGTCTAAGATGCTCTACAGGAATCACCTGTGACGGAGTGGCCTCAGTTTAGAAAGCTGTCTTTCCATAGCTTTGCATGTGCTCTGTAGCTGTGACAGTGCTCATTTCTCTACAGGTATTACAGATGGAGGACATGGCAGCAAACTTGCCAACTTTACAGGGGTGTCCTCAACAGAGGAGCCATTGCATATTTATACTCGGAGAATTTGTCATTGATTACAGTAGAAAACAAACACACACAAAAGAATATCACATACACTGTCTAGTTAGGCTTCATGACCAAAAAGCAACTTAAGAAGGGAAGGGCTCATTTCACTCACAGTTGCACATAACAGTCCATCATGGAAAGCAGTGAGGGCAGGCACTC
>NW_026592732.1:902724-969480 GCF_907164565.1 Psammomys obesus | reverse complement strand
AGTTGCACATAACAGTCCATCATGGAAAGCAGTGAGGGCAGGCACTCAGACAGGGCAGGAACCTGGAGGCAGGAGCTGATGCAGAAGCCATGGAGAGTGCTGCTTGCTGGCTTGCTCTTCATGATGTGCTCAGCTTGCTTTCTTATAGAACCCAGGACCACCAATCCAGGGAAGGCACCCACAGTGGGCTGGGCCCTAATAATCAATCACTTATTAGGAAAATGACTTATAGTCAGATCTTATGGATGTATTTTCTCAATTGAAGTTTCCTCCTTCCAGATAACCTGTGTTGATATAAAACTAACCAGCATACATACATAATCTAGATTTACCTATTAACATTTTATTCCTCTGCAGTGGTTTGTTTGCTGGGAAAACAAAGTATTTTGGAAGGTTCTCATGTGGCCTTGAAAGGTTCAGGTGTTAGCCTGAAACTAGTTTTGGCTATTACCTTGCATAGCCAGATCTCCTGCCTGCATCTCTCAGGTGTTAGGATTATAGGGTGAGGTGTGGGGGACGGTGAGGATCAAGACCAGAGTTCCGCTCATACTAGTTAGTACTCTGCTAACTAAGCCACAGCCCTAGTCCCTCATTGGCATTATTATTCACTCTCAAACGGATTTTTTTCCCCGTGAACATTTGCATTTATTTTGGCTCTTTCCCCCAAAAATACTTTTGCATGACTTCTCTAAAAGTAGAGATACTTTATAGCCATCCATTTCATATATACTGGTATTATTGGTTTCTGCTGTATTTTTCTTAGTCAAGTGTTCTGTCACTGAACTGCACATCCCCTCACCCCCATTGACTTTACTGTGTAAAAGAGGTGTAACACAAAATTATAATCTTAGCCATTTTTAGTACACAGTTCGTAAGTGTTCAGACTGTTAAAATGTAGCCAATACCACCACCCACCCATCCCTGTGACTTCCTTTCACATGTGAATGTGGGTCCCTGTTCACTCCTTCCTTCAGCCATGGCAACCAGCATTATTATACTTTCTAGTTCTGACGACTCTTGAGATAAAATACTCTGTTAAGTCTCCTGTTGACTCTTCCTCAGCATTAAGTGTGTATATTGTGTATGTACACATAAACGTGCGTGCGTGCATGCATGTGTGCTGCAGTGTGCCTGTGCAGTCAGGAGATGGACTTGATGGGTTACATCGTGTGTGATGGGCCTGGTGGCCAGTGCTTACCTCTGCACCACACACCAGTGTTCATGGGAGTCTTTGGCCTTAGGTTTTCTTCTTTGGCCTTAGATTTTCTTCTGTGCTTTGTAGTTCTAGGTCTTTGATCCATTCAGACTTGGGTTTTGGTTGGTTGTTAGTTGGGTTTGTTTTTTGTTTTAATTTTTTGAGATTGTAGTCTTGGAGACCCTGGAACTCTATGTGGATGGAGTTGACTTTGACTTCATAGTGATTTGCCTTCCTCTGTTTCCCAAGTGCTGAGATTAAAAGGGTGCACCACCTTGATCGTCACCCCGCACAACTGGTTTTTTGTTGCTAAGTTGAACTCAGTGCCTTGCAAATGCCAAAGAAGTACTTTTACATCTGAGTTCCATCCCCAACCCTGAGATTAGCTTCTGTATGTGATGTAGATAAAGACCTACCTCCATCCTTTCCAGTGTGAAGATCGATCTTTCCGAGGATCAACTGGTAAAAAGTCTGTCCTTTCCCCAATGAATGATCTCAGCATCCTTGTCAAAAGTCATTTAGCCAGCCAGGCATGGTGGTAGAGGCAGGCAATCACTGTAAGTTTAAGGCCAGACTGTTTTATACATAATGAGTTCCAGGTTTACGTAAGTGAGACCCTGTCTTAAACCATGCCCCCCCCCAAAAAAAAAAAAGACTCAGTGATATATATGAATTTAGCTGTGAGCTTTCTGTTTCTTTTCCATTGGTCTGTCTTTATGTTACTACAGGACTGTTTTGATTGTTGCTTTGTAATAAGTTTTGAAAGCAAGATTGAGTCTTCCAGCTTTATTCTTTCGTTCCTCCTTTATCCTCTATCCTCCCTCTTCCCTCTCTGTAGTCAAGGCTAATCTTGACCCACTGCTTTTTCTGCCTCAGTCTCCTAAGTGCTTCCACACCGCACTGTGGATATGAATTTTGATGCCCTAGTGAAGGTGTTGTTTGCTTTCCCCATTGCAATTGCTGTTGAGGGCTTCTCTTCCCAGTAATCAGTAAGCAGTCTCAGGAGGCACTTGACTCAGCTGTCAACATGCTGCCCTTCAAGAGTTCCCTACATTTAACCTTCGGTCATGACTCTTACCTGAGCCGACTGTATGGACTGTAATTGATATTTTTTCAGTGAGGTGTAATGCGTTACTGTGTAATTCCACTAGTTCTCAGATTATCCTAGACCTTACTCATAGGAGCTCCTTAAAGACGACACCATTGTCCTTGTGAGATGTCCCATTATTTTTTCTTGTGTAAGGTATTCTGACTCAGCTAGGTGTGGTGACACACATTTTTAACCCCAGTAATTGAAGAGACGGAGGCTGAGTTCAAAGACAGCTAGAGCTACAGAGAAACCCTGTCTCAAAAAACAAAACAAAGGGACATTTCTGACCCATCTTGTATTTAACCTTAGAGTTAGCCACATTTCCTCCCGAGTCCTCACTTACCACCTTAGCATTTTATACTCTCCTTATTTATATCCTCCTGTTGAGGTCTTTCAGACAGGACTCTACCTGTTTGAAAACACACTGGTATTAGCCTTTTTGTTGTTTCCATTATCATTGTACATGAGGGATGTGAATAACTGTTCCTGCATAGGCATGTACATGCCACAGCATTTGTGTGGGAGGTAGAGGCCGATTCCGGAAATTGCTTCTTTCTTTCTCTGTGGAATCTAGGAATGGAACTTGGGTTCTCAGGCTTACGTAGCAAATCCCTTTACCCTCTGATTCCTCTAGACAACTTGATGGTCAGCCTTATTCACTCGCCCAGCATAAGGCCTGGCACACGAGGACATTAGGTTCACTAAATATTTGTTGTGTTAAAAATTACTTATATTGCAGTTCAGTAGTTAAAATAGTTTGGATCCTGATGGTTTTTCTTTTTTTACCCCTTCATTTAGGCAGACATGTTGGCTGTTTGGCGATGAGTAGTAAGAGCTGACATCGTACTGGTTTAGAACACTATGGGACCTGACTTTTGTGCTGCCTGGGCAGCCGGTCTCCACTGGCGCTGCTGAGAAGACCTTTCACTCTACAGCAGAGCACCAATCTGATCTCGGAAGTGACTGATTGTGGCAGGATGTTTGGAAGATGATGATGGCAAGAAAGCAAGATGTCCGCATCCCCACCTACAACATCAGCGTGGTGGGGTTGTCCGGGACTGAGAAGGAGAAGGGCCAGTGCGGCATTGGGAAGTCTTGTCTATGTAACCGCTTTGTGCGTCCGAGTGCTGATGAGTTTCACCTGGACCACACTTCTGTCCTCAGCACCAGTGACTTTGGTGGGCGGGTGGTCAATAATGACCACTTTCTGTACTGGGGAGAAGTTAGCCGCTCCCTGGAGGACTGTGTGGAATGTAAGATGCACATTGTGGAACAGACTGAGTTCATCGACGATCAGACTTTTCAACCTCATCGCAGCACAGCCCTGCAGCCCTATATCAAGAGAGCTGCAGCCACCAAGCTCGCATCAGCTGAAAAACTCATGTATTTTTGCACTGACCAGCTGGGACTGGAGCAGGACTTTGAGCAGAAACAGATGCCAGATGGAAAGCTGCTGGTTGACGGTTTCCTTCTGGGCATCGACGTTAGCAGGGGCATGAACAGGAACTTTGATGACCAGCTCAAGTTTGTCTCCAATCTCTACAATCAGCTTGCAAAAACAAAAAAGCCCATAGTGGTAGTTCTGACGAAGTGTGATGAGGGCGTTGAGCGGTACATTAGAGATGCACATACTTTTGCCTTAAGCAAAAAGAACCTCCAGGTTGTAGAGACCTCAGCAAGGTCCAACGTGAATGTGGACTTGGCTTTCAGCACCTTAGTGCAGCTCATCGACAAGAGTCGAGGGAAGACAAAAATCATCCCTTACTTTGAAGCCCTCAAGCAGCAGAGTCAGCAGATAGCTACGGCAAAGGATAAGTATGAGTGGTTGGTGAGCCGCATTGTGAAGAATCACAATGAAAACTGGCTGAGTGTCAGCCGAAAGATGCAGGCCTCTCCTGAGTACCAGGACTACGTCTACCTGGAAGGGACACAGAAGGCCAAGAAGCTCTTCCTGCAGCATGTCCACCGCCTCAAGCACGAGCATATCGAGCGCCGGAGAAAGCTGTACCTGGCAGCCCTGCCGCTGGCTTTTGAAGCCCTCATACCTAACCTAGATGAAGTGGACCACCTGAGCTGCATCAAAGCGAAAAAGCTGTTGGAGACCAAGCCAGAGTTCTTAAAGTGGTTTGTTGTCCTTGAAGAGACACCGTGGGATGCCACCAGCCACATCGACAACATGGAAAATGAGCGGATTCCCTTTGACTTGATGGACACCGTCCCTGCTGAGCAGCTGTATGAGTCCCACTTGGAGAAACTGAGGAACGAGAGGAAGAGAGCTGAGATGAGAAGGGCGTTCAAAGAAAACCTGGAGACCTCTCCTTTCATAACTCCTGGGAAACCTTGGGAAGAGGCTCGTAGTTTTATTATGAATGAAGACTTCTACCAGTGGCTGGAAGAATCTGTGTACATGGACATCTATGGCAAGCACCAAAAGCAGATTATAGACCGAGCAAAAGAAGAGTTCCAAGAGTTGCTTTTAGAGTACTCGGAATTGTTTTATGAGCTGGAGCTGGATGCTAAGCCCAGCAAGGAAAAGATGGGTGTCATCCAGGATGTTCTGGGGGAAGAGCAACGGTTTAAAGCATTGCAGAAGCTCCAGGCAGAGCGTGATGCTCTCATTCTGAAACACATTCATTTCGTGTACCACCCCACGAAGGAGACGTGCCCAAGCTGCCCAGCTTGTGTAGATGCTAAGATTGAACACTTGATCAGTTCTCGTTTTATTCGGCCATCTGATAGGAATCAGAAGAACTCTTTGTCTGACCCCAATATTGATAGGATCAATTTGGTTATCTTAGGCAAAGATGGCCTTGCCCGAGAGTTGGCCAATGAAATTCGAGCTCTTTGTACAAATGATGACAAGTATGTAATAGATGGTAAAATGTATGAACTTTCTCTGAGACCAATAGAGGGGAATGTCAGGCTTCCTGTGAACTCTTTCCAGACACCAACTTTCCAACCCCATGGCTGCCTCTGCCTTTACAATTCAAAGGAGTCCTTGTCCTATGTGGTGGAGAGTATAGAGAAAAGCAGAGAGTCCACACTGGGCAGGCGGGATAATCACTTAGTCCATCTCCCCTTGACCTTAATTTTAGTTAACAAGAGAGGGGACACAAGTGGAGAGACTCTACACAGCTTGATTCAGCAAGGCCAGCAGATTGCTAGCAAACTGCAGTGTGTCTTTCTTGATCCCGCTTCTGCTGGCATTGGTTATGGGCGCAACATTAATGAGAAGCAGATCAGTCAAGTTCTGAAGGGACTCCTAGACTCTAAGCGCAACTTAAACCTGGTCAGCTCCACTGCTAGTATCAAAGATTTGGCTGATGTGGACCTTCGAATTGTCATGTGTCTGATGTGTGGTGATCCCTTTAGTGCAGATGACATACTCTCTCCTGTCCTGCAGTCTCAAACTTGTAAATCTTCCCACTGTGGGAGCAGCAACTCTGTTTTACTTGAACTTCCGATTGGACTACACAAGAAGCGCATTGAGCTGTCTGTTCTTTCATACCATTCCTCCTTCAGCATCCGAAAGAGCCGGTTGGTTCATGGATACATTGTTTTTTACTCAGCCAAAAGGAAGGCCTCCTTGGCAATGTTACGTGCCTTTCTGTGTGAAGTGCAGGACATTATTCCCATCCAGCTTGTCGCACTCACTGATGGCGCCATCGATGTTCTGGACAATGACTTAAGTCGAGAGCAGCTGACAGAGGGGGAGGAAATTGCACAAGAAATTGATGGGAGATTCACAAGCATCCCTTGTAGCCAGCCCCAGCATAAACTTGATATCTTCCATCCTTTTTTTAAAGACGTGGTGGAGAAGAAGAACATAATCGAGGCCACACACATGTACGATAACGTTGCCGAGGCCTGCAGCACCACGGAAGAGGTCTTCAACTCCCCCCGGGCCGGCTCGCCGCTCTGCAACTCAAACCTGCAGGACTCAGAGGAAGATGTGGAGCCCCCATCGTACCACCTGTTTCGGGAAGATGCAACCTTGCCCTCCCTGTCCAAAGACCATTCCAAGTTCTCTATGGAACTGGAGGGGAATGATGGGCTGTCTTTCATAATGAGCAATTTTGAGAGTAAACTGAACAACAAAGTACCTCCACCAGTCAGACCAAAGCCTCCTGTCCACTTTGAGATCACAAAAGAGCTGTCTTACCTAGACCAGGGTCATCGGGAGGGACAGAGGAAGTCAGTGTCTTCCAGCGCCTGGCTGCCTCAGGATGGGTTTGATCCTTCTGACTATGCAGAGCCCATGGATGCTGTGGTCAAGCCGAGGAATGAGGAAGAAAACATATACTCGGTGCCTCACGACAGCACCCAAGGCAAGATCATCACCATTCGAAACATCAACAAAGCCCAGTCCAATGGCAGTGGCAATGGTTCTGACAGTGAAATGGACACGAGTTCTCTAGAGCGAGGCCGCAAAGTCTCTGCTGTGAGTAAGCCTGTGCTCTACAGGACGAGATGCACGCGGCTGGGGCGGTTTGCCAGCTACCGCACCAGCTTCAGTGTTGGGAGTGATGACGAGCTGGGGCCCATCCGGAAGAAAGAGGAGGATCAGGCATCCCAGGGTTATAAAGGGGACAATGCTGTCATTCCATATGAAACAGATGAGGACCCCAGGAGGAGGAATATCCTTCGAAGTCTAAGGAGGAACACCAAGGTAAGACCTGATTTAGGATGAGTCAGGAGGGCTTTGCACAGCATCTCGGTAAGAGTTGGCTGATGATGACATCTATTCAAGGACAACTTGTTTAAAAAAAAAAAAATGGATGTGAGTGCGCCTAAGCATGAGGGTACATGCATTCTTTGGCCTCGGGTTAAGGGTCACCCTGTGTATTAGATACCTAGTGCTGGCAGGTCTCATGTAGTTCATGCCTTGGATTGGTATCCTGGGATTGCCTTTGTCTAGAACCCTGACTACTCAAGCGAGCAGTAGAGCCCTTCAGTGTGCTGACAAGGAGGCAAGCCAGGGGCCCTCTTTCCTCCCTGAGAGATTGCAGATCTGCACCCTTTGTCCTGAGCATCTTCTATATGGCTCTCAGATGCTTCTCCTTTCCCAAGCTGATCACAAGGTGTGCTGCCTTTTACATTAGCGCGGATCGCTACAGACGCAAATCTGTGAAAGTGCTGACATGGCAAAAACAACAGAAAAAGTCAGCCTGGGCGTTCTCTGTATTTATAAAATGAGATTCTACATGTCCCCTTACTTCATTTTTCTGCAGTCATTGCTTCCAACAGTGAGACTCTGAACTTCAGGGACCACAGGTGTGGCAGGGGCAGAGAGCAGCAAGGGAGGGAAGAAGTTACTAGTAGTGTTTTCCATGTCGGGCCTGGCCCTAATGCCGCAGCAGATGAAATGCCTTTTTGCTGAAGACTTTAGCTTGGTGTTTGTGAGGCAGAGAGCTGAAGGCAATGCCCTGTCCTCTTAGGCTTAGACTCTGTGACAAAGAGTGTATTTCCCCCAGCCCCTCCCCCCACTCCCCAGTTCTCCTTTTATAGGGGAGTACTGTTATGATCAGAGGATGGCTTCTTGGTGAGACTCTAGCAGGGATATAATTGGCCAGCATTAAACACAGGAAGGTGCTCACTTCCCCACTCCCTGCCAGGAGGTAGCAGACAGCAGCCATTTGTGAGGCTTTATGAGGACCTTGGAGGACGCAGTCTGCAGAAATGAATGCCTTAGACACACCATATCAGAACCATCTGGAGTATAATCTGGAGCCCTGAGAGGTAGCAGAGAGGCCATTATGGTAGCCCATGGCCCTAGGAGATGGAAGAGCGTGACACCAGTGTGACCCTGGACATGTAGGGTGCTCCTCAGTCACTGCTGACCAGGGCTTCCACAGCCTTCTTGTCTGTGTCAGAGAGGGCAGAGCAGTGCTGTGGGGGTTCTGGGCCCCTATCTCCTTTCACTACATTCTTCCCATTTAGTTTACTTGGGGTCCGTGCTGCCTCTTAGACTTTGTTCTTCAGAACTTGGAGGGAAGATCCGGTGAAAGTAGTTCTTACTTAGAAACCTAACCAACCTCCTGTGTTTTTCCAAAGCTCTCCTGTTTAATGATACAGAATCTGAACATTTTAAACATTATTGGTTTTTTCCCTCCTCCACTTCTGTTAAAAACTATTGCTAGAACAGCTTATGTGAATACTGACAGTCTTCTGATTTGTGGGGGTGTTCGGCACACCTGGGAATTAGGAAGGTGGTGTAATAGCACACTGAATTATAAGTCTTTCTGACTTCTGGCAATATTTTTAACACTGCAAACGATGCTTTGAAAACATGCTCCCAGACTGGGGATACTTGGTAGAGAGTATGTCAAGCCTTCGAAAAGCACTGCGTTCCAGTCCAAGCACCACATAAAGCCAAGTGTGGTGGTCCTCATTATATTTCCCACATTAAAGCCGTAGAGACAGGAGGATCCTACCGGATCTAAGGCCAGCCTGGAGCCTTTCTCAAAAAAATAAAAATAAATAGGTTTGTTCGTTGGTTGGTTTTAATTGACAAACCATGATTTCTAGGCCACACACTTTAGCAAGACTTTACTCAGTAGAAACACCTACTCTCTGCATCTTGAGCTGTGTCTCTGCTGAAGACCAGACATGTTCCCAGCTTCTGGATCAGGCGTGAAGTACCAGTTTCTAGCCTGTCTTAAGTTATACAGGCCATGCCTCTCCAAATCAGACAGAACTGATTCCTCTGGCCCAAGAACCATGGTGTGCCAGCAGTCATCTTCAGAGTATCCTTAGGAAAGAGTAGGTGGACGGTAGCATTGTGTTCCCTGACATGGAGAGTGGTGCTTTGTCATCCATCCCTGCAAAGAGAATGAAAGCCTTTGCCACAGAGCAGGCCTCCTGTTAGGACTGCTGCCATTGGGAGTGCAGACTGACACTTGTTTTACTGGAAGAACAAGATACCATCAGGGCAGAGAATGCAAGCCACCCTCCGTGTGGGATTTATCCTTTGATTTTTATTGGCATGGCAAAGCAGTAACAACATTTATTTGAAGTGAGGGGGAAAGCACGCTGGTCATAGAAAGCAGCTCAGATCTTCCTGCAGGCCATACTGGTGGGGAAGTGCCCCCCTCCCACCCCTTCTGGCCCAAGCCATAGCACCCAGATGGGGCAGCCAGATCTACGTACTTGCTATGAAAGAGTCATCTGCCCACCCAAGGAAAACCTGTAGAGGAGCTCGTGTGAGGCTAGCTCAAGTATAGTAGGTATCCCCGGGAATGCAGTCCTAGGTTCAGATCCCCACTCCCTGCTATCTCATTTGGACCTTGAGCACCTGATGTCTCTCCTGGCCCGTTCTCTGTAAAAGGGAACGTCCTCAAAGGGCTGAGTATCGTAGGCCAGAAGTTTGGGCTGAAGCAAGGCATAAGGTGAAATGCCCCAGCAGCAGGTGGAGCATGGCACTATACCCAGGGAGAAGACTGCTGTGGTTCCCCTAACCACACCACTTCCTCTTTGGTGGAAGGTTAAAGCCACAGTGATTCAGCTGCATGTTCTGTGCTCACCCTGGCAACCACCTTAATGAAGAGAGGCTCTGCTCTGGGTACCAATGTGATAGAAAGAAAAAAAAAAAAAGTACTCAGTACTCTTGCTAATTTGCTAGATTAATACCTTACTATAGTCAGAGGGACACTTTGATCTCTTTTAATGAAAGTGCAGACTGTAATGCCAGTGCTCCTTCTTGGGTCCTTTTCCCAACGGAACCATTCAGCAGCCCACCCTCAGTGGGAGCCTTCCACACTCAACTGAATGAAATTGAAACCCCAAGACTGCACTTGGGCGGCTGTGAATAGAGCTTTGTCTAAGGCTGCTGTTGCTCATGTCTCTGTCTCCCAAGGCTGTGCATTTACAAAGATGAGATTGGGACCAACGACTCTTATTTTAAAGCCAAAAAGCAGGCTGCAGTGCCTTGCTCCACAGTTGTGGCCTTGGGGGCTCATTCAGTTCGATGAAATTTGGTGTGTTTGACCACAATTTAAAGACTAGACATTGGCTATTTACTCTTCTGTCAGAAACATCCTTACTCTTGTGTTTAATAAAAAGACAAAACAGTGATAAAGAAAATCTTTCACTTGATGTAGCAGCCACATGACAAGACAACCTATTAAAAAGTGAACTGTTTGAATCACGCATTGTTTGGTCTATAAGGCACCAAGTAACCAGTTTGACAGTTTGTGTCCCCCAGTGAATTGGCTTATTTCATTGGATTCAGTGAATTGGCTGGTTGTTGTGGCTTTGTGTGGACACAGCTCTCATTTTGTGAGGCCTAGAACGGAGTTAAAGTTTCTAGTGTGAATGAAAACCAGCTGGGGAGTTGGACTGCCCACAGCCCTAGGAGGGATATTGGTTTTGACAGACAAGTGGAATGTGATAAGAGCTCTTTGTAACATGACAGAAAAACTCAGTGTGTGCTTCTGAGCTGAGTCCTACTGAGTGAGCTCTATGACCAGATACCTGAATTGCTATGCCTACCGCTTGAGAGTAGGAGGCTCAGGAGCCCAGAACATCTTTGGTACATAGTGGCTTTGAGGCTAATGTGGGCCACACGAAACTGCCTTTTTAAAAGCAAGACTAACATGATTTTCTGACTTCTGAAAAAAGATCTGCTGGGGCTGGAGAGACGGCTTGTGGTTAAGAAGAGGCACATGCAGGCAAAACACATGCACATAAAAGTAAATCTTTTGAAATTTCAATTTTTAAAACTGTTAGTCTTCTAAAGAAAGTACTTCGGCTTCCATGTGCAAGCACCTTCGCCCTTTAAAATAGCAATGTTGGTTCAGTGCCAGGCCATCAGTGGGCACTCATGTCCTGCCTGGTGTTTGTGGTGTCCAAATCTGCTGGTTAGCGTTCCTTGGTGGTTGCTTCCGAGCTTAAGCGCATATGTACTTTTTTAAGTGTTACCCGGCGGGGAGGTACTAGATATTGAGGAGTTCTTGAACAATGTTTACCCTTGGCTGCAACGTCTAGAAACGTTCCCTAAGGAATTGGTAATTTAAAGATAACATGGAGGAGGTACCAGGCAGGCAGGCAACTAAAGATGGAGGGTTCGTGGGGATACGGTGTGGAAGTAGAGTGGGGAGGGGAAGCAGAGTCTTTTCCTGTGGGTACAGTGTGTAGCGTGTGCTGGGAAGTGATGCCAAGTAACAGAGAGCAAGCCAGCAGGTTTATGCTAGCTTATGTTTTTTAAGGGAACCCCTTCCTTTATTTTATAGGTGAGTATATTTTGGAGCACATTTTGAGGATCTGAGCCACTCTGGGGGAGGCATGGGGACAGGTGTGGTCTCAGTAGGGTAGGACTGCAAGTCTTTCTTACTTCTTTACAGCTGGCTGGCTCAGAGCGTCTTAGAAATGAGGTGACTAAGGCCCAGAGAGGTTAAACACCTTCCCAGCAGGGAATGGAGGTACCTGCCTGTAATTCTAACACTTGGGAGGTGAAGGTAGACCCATCCGTTCAAGGCCAGTCTTAGCTCCATAGTGACTTGGAGGCCAGTCTGGCTACCTGAGACCCTGTCTCAAAAACAAACAAGTGAACCTCTTACCCTCCTGGTTCACCACCACTGTGCAGTAGAACAGGTTGAGAGTTTGAGGCCAGTCTTCTAGCCACCCCCATTTGCAGGGAGGTTGCTAGTATTCACTGTTCATATGCACGTTGAGACCAGCGAGCCGTTCAGTGTGTTCATCCTAACAGGGTGTAGGTTAGTAAATCTATTTCTTTATGCTGTTCCTCCTAAGAACATGGTGCTGTTGTTTCCGCCTTCAGAGGCTTGTTAAGTAGGGCCAGAATAGGCATCGGGGTCTGTATTAACAACTGAAACTTCAAGAAGTTGTTTTAAACTCATGCCAGTGGATTTCAGTTTTGTTGTGGTTTTTTGAGGCAGTCTCTGTGTAGCCCAGGCTGGCCTCAAACTCAGGCCTGAGACTCCTGAGTGTTAGGATTATGTGTACCATCATGCCTGGTTTCCTTAGTTTATTCTAAGCCTGAAAAACTTCGGTAGTGTGTTTTTGCTGATAAAAATAGACAATCTTTTAACTATCTGCTTTAGCTTGGACATACCTATTCCGTAAATAAAACAGGGAGCCCAGATCTTCTTTTTCAAAGGACAAAGAATTGTTCTGATGCTTCCACTAAGCCAGCCACCACCTGCTTATACCAAAATACCTCTGTAGGACCCAGGTGAGGTCTGTTGCAGTCAGAAATCATCCCTCCTCTCAAAGGTCAGACCTCCAGCTCTGGGAAAGCCAGAGTCAGTGTGCCTGGACTGTACCTGGACCCATGGGCCTCATCTACCTTGCCCATAGCTGTACTGTCCCAAGAATTAAGTCTCAAGAGTCTAGGCTTGCCCAGGATGGAGGCTTGCTAGGCTTGCCATATTCCTTCACTCTGCAGTGGGTTGACAGAAGTGGCTTCTCTTTCCACACGGGTGGATTAGATGGTGGGAAGGCCAGGGTTTGTGTTCCTTCCTGTTTTGGCCTAAATCAAGGTGCTCTAAGCTGATGAGTGCCAGGAGCATGGGTAACTTAATTGAAAGGGCCCTTTTGAAGCTCTCTTGGGAAAATGAGAGAATAATTGTTCACTGGAAAATCATAGTATTGGTGATGAATGCAAGAAGGGCTGGAAGACGCTGAGTGCTTTTTGTTTTGTTTTTCAAGACAAACTTTTACTATCCTGTTTAAGCTGGCTTCAGATTTGGGCAGTCCTCCTCCTGCCTCTGTCTCCCAAGTGCTAGGACTGCAAGTATGAGCTCATACAGACAGCTTTAAGCTTGTTTTTTAAGGAAACCAAGAGGTCTGGAACTGTGGAGCCGTTATTCATTCCATCTCAAAGGAAAAGGGGAGGTGACTCAAGCTGAAGTGGCCTTTCCCCGGGCCGTTGACATTTCATCCTGGAAGAAGTAGCTGGGGCTTTGGCGGCAGTTGCTCACAGCCCTTTGCAGGGTCTCTGATCTCTACTGTGGGAGGGACTTGACATACCTCTACTTCGCAGGACAGCTTTGAGGTTTCAGCACCTAGGTTGCTTCCTGGGGAATTTCTGTTGCCTTGTTTTATCCGCTCAAGGCACAGATGTGTGGGTCATGCTAGGGCTTGCCCTCGCCTAGCTTTTTCCAGTGTGGCCTGCTAAGTGAGTACCCCAAAAGAAGATGGCTGTTGAGCACCTGCTGTGTAGTGCTCCCTGTGACTCCCTAAAGAGGGACGTGCGGCTGGCTGGGGACATGAGACGTCTGGCAAACCACTTGGGAGAATGGCGTTTCCAACGACAGCGTGCACAGTAACCCTTCAGGTGTCAGAAGCCAGCCCAGCTCTTGGCATGGCATTCCACAGGCTGGCTTCCCAATGAGAAAGGTTTAGAATAGATGTTCAGGAGTGCCTTTCTAAGTTTGTGGTGCTCTGAAGGACCTTCAGTTATCTAAAGGTTGTGTTTGACACTCTGTAATCCAGAGTTTAAATCTTAAGAGAGTTCATGTGGGGAGGTGGGTGAAATTCATGTCACTTGGCAAAGGGGATTGATACTATCTAAATGCTATCTTCATTGCCACATTCAGAAATTGAAGGGTTGAACTGGATTTTAGACTCTTTGAGGTGAAAGAGATAAGCAGTCTAATTTAGCTTTATCCTGCTCTCATCTTTGCAGCACAAATATACAAAATAAGCTTGTAACTGTTTAAACATAACTGCTTTAGGGCCCATCTTTTTTCAGCTTGAAATTGACTGATAGAAGCTGGGCATAGTGGCTCGGGTGCTTGTAAAATCCAGTACTGAGGGGACAAGCACGAGGATTCTGGACCTTACGGCCAGCCTGGACTTTGTGAGGTACTGTCTCTTAAAGTAGTAATAGTAATAGGGTGCTAGGAGTGTCCGGGGCTGGAAAGATTGCTCAGAGGTTAAGAGCACTTAATGCTTCATCAGACGATCAGAGTTCAGGTTCCAGCACCCACATCGCATGGCTCCCAGATGCCTGTAACTCTGCCTCCAAGAGATCTGACACCACTACCACCCCTTTCTGGCATCAGTGGGCATGCATGCACACACACTGGGTTGGTTGGTTGGTTGGTTGGTTGGTTGGTTGGTTGGTTGGTTGGTTGGTTGGTTGGTTTTGTTTTTAAATCAACTTGACACATGCTGGAGTCATCTGAGAAGAGAGAATATCAACTGAGAATTAGAATTATCATATTAGCCTACATACAGAACTTTTTTTGACAGATGATTGATATAGAAGGGCCCAGCCCACTGTGGTTAGTACCGTCCCTGGGCAGGTAGTCCTGGGGTACATAAGGAAGTAAACTAGTATAGGGTATAGTGGTACACAGAGGCGAGTGGATCTCTTGAGTTTAAGACCAGCTTGCTCTACATAGCCAGCCTGGAAACCTAGTGAGACCCTGTCTCAAAAACCAAAATAAGAAAAAGAAAGGAAGAAAGTAAACAAGACAAGAAAAGCATTCCTCTGTGGTCTCTGCTTCAGTTCTTATGTCTAGGCTCTTGCCCTGACTTCTTTGAATGATGAACTGTAATAGGGATGTTGTAACCAAACAAAAACCATTTCCTCCCCAGGTTGCCTGTGGTCTTATCACAGCAATAAAGAGCAAGATAAAACATACACACAAGTAAAATCTTCAGAAGTCTCCAGTAACTTCTGAGTAGACCAGTGTCAGTTACCTTTAGAAGTTCTCCAGCAGGGCTAGAGAGATGGCTCAGAGGTTAAGAACACTGACTGTTCTTCCAAAGGCCCTGAGTTCAATTCCTAGCAACCACATGGTGGCTCACAACCATCTATAGTGAGATCTGTACCCTCTTCAGGTGTGTTGTATAAATAATAAATAAACAACAACAACAAAAGAAAGTTCTCCAGCTAGTCCATGTACCTGCACTCCTTTCCAGCATCTGTTTGCTCATTCTACCTGTCCAGAGAACTTCCCCCAAGTAAGTAGTGTAAGCACAAGTTTTGCAGTCACACAGATCCTGCCACATGTGATTTCCTTGTACTCATCTCCAGGGTTCCTCTCTTCCCTCCCTCCCTCCCCTTCTTCCTTTCCCCCCTTCTTCCTCTTGCTCCTCCTTCTCCATTGTTTTTGGCGTAGGCCCAGGCGTGTCTTGTGCCTTTAGAGGTCAGAGGACAACTTTCACAAACAGTGTTTCTTCTTCCACCATGTGAGTTCTGGGAATAGAAAAGGGTCCTCAGCCTTAGGAGCAGGTGCCTTATTATCAACTTCTCTGCCCTACCACCAAAGGGGGTGGGAGTTGTG
This sequence comes from Psammomys obesus, assembly GCF_907164565.1. NCBI lineage: Eukaryota > Metazoa > Chordata > Mammalia > Rodentia > Muridae > Psammomys > Psammomys obesus. The sequence goes on along the minus strand of NW_026592732.1, from coordinate 953,939 downwards.
GAGAAAGAAAGAAAATTTGATGCATAGAAAGTACTTGGGTGAAACAAATGCCTCTAGCCAATAACTTGGTAGCATACACCTGAGCACCGTTCTGAGGAGCATGTTGTTTCAGTTTGACTAGATGATAGAACTAGGACCAGAAGGCATCCTAGTGATGACTGGGAGAATTGAGCTCATCCCTGCCTTTTGATTCCACTCTTTGCCTTAGCAACAGTTGATTTGGAAGCTTCAGTTTTACTGAGAAATAGTTCTGTCTTCATTCTGACAGAGAAATTTGGTAGGACTGATGGAAGTGTTTTAATGCAGATGGTCATCACACTCCAGAACTGGCCTTTTAGGTGGCAGGGATGCTTAAAGGGAGAATGAGTGTTAGTTGACCCAAGGCTGCTCCAGTGTACATCCGCAGTTTCATGTCCATAGCGCTGTGAGTGGGGTGCTGTCGGGATAGAGACAGAGATGAGAGGGTACTTGACAGCATCAGTCACATTGAAAACCTCGAAATCTGCTTTTCTTTTGTGAGATAGTTAGGGCCTGGCCTCAAACTTGTTGTCTAGTCAGGAATGACCTTGAACTCTTGCTCCACCTCCAAGTGCTGTGATTGAAGGCATGCACCACCACACCCGGTTTTATGTGGATCTGGGCATCAAACCCATAATGTTAAGCATGCCAGGCAGGTATCCTGTCAATTGAGCCGCATCACCGGCAGGAAAATTGCATTGGGGTATTTGGGGCTGAGTCTCACCATGTATTTTTAGCTAACCTTGGACTCACTGTGTAACCAGGCTGGCCTTGAACTCAGGGAGCTGCCTGCCCTTACTTCCTGCCTTTTGGAACAAAAGGCTTATACCAGGCTCTATTTCATTTTATTTTATTTTATTTTACATTCTTTGACATTTTCTTTTCGTGTCTTTTTTTGAGACAAGTTTTCTCTAGCCGTTGCTGTTTTAGACTCTGCATGCAGACCAAACTGGCCTCAAATTCACAGAGATCTACCTGCTTCTGCCTCCCAAGTACTAGTATTAAAGGTGTGGGCTACCACTCCAGGCTCTGGACAGTTTCATGCATGTATATACAATGTATCTTGATCATATCTACCTTCTCCAACCCATGCCACCCACTTAGCCTTCCTGTCTTTTTTTTTTTTTTTTTTTTTTAACTTTAGTTTGTTGTTGTTGTTTGGTTGGTTTTGGTTGGTTTTGACTTTTCAAGACGGGGTTTCTCTGTGTAGCCTTGGCTGTCCTGGACTCACTTTGTAGACCAGACTGGCCTCAAACTCAAACCTGCCTCTGCCTCCAGAGTGCTGGGATTAAAGGCGTGTGCCACCACACTAAGCTGTCTTTTTTTTTTTTTTAATTAATTTATTTTTTTCATATACAGGGTATAATTGGCATTACCTTCATGCATGTGGGCAACATACCAGCATCCACATGCCAGAAGGAAAATGACTCCCCCTGAGAAGCCATCAGTTGTCAATGGCTCCACAGAAGATGGAGCCTTAGGAGCCCTTCCTTCATTCACTCATGCTGGAATTTTCACCAGGTTTACTGTATCAGAACTCCCTCCTTCGGAGCAGGCCTCAGAGCCAATCAGAAAGCAGCTGGTTACCCCCATAGCCGTCATGCCACTGTTGCACTGGCTGGGACGTAGTGCCTGCCTGGCAGTAAAGCGTAAATTCATTATGTTGAGCTTTGTGCAAGTGTATGTTGCAGGCATGCATCACACACTGCTGGGCAGCCTATAGATTTGTCCAGAGAGAAAGAGCAGAAGCCATCAGTTGGCTTTCCCCAAAGCCAGTGCGTACTTACCTCAAGAGCTATGGCTTGTATTTGGCAGGGCCGAGCCACTAGAATATGTGGACCTCCACATTGAGTCACTTAGCAGGCTTATGGTTGGGCTCTCTTTGCCTCTTGATTTATTTCCAGTTAGCAGCCCAGTGTACTTTTCAATTTGACTCTACCCTCTCTAATCCCAAAACATACTCCCACTCCTCTACGTTTGCACAGGAAGTTATTAAAGAATCTCAGACTAAACGGGAAGGAACATGCTCCCTTATAAAGAGCACTAAAATGAATGAAAATGAAAAGGGTTGACCTGTGACCTGGCAGTTGGATGTCTTCTGCAGGTTTTATGGAAAGATCTCTGAATAAGTTTATGGCCCATACACATTGTTGAGGGGAGGCACCTGCCCTGCTGCATTGGGCTGAGCCACTTGGAAATGAAACCTGATTGCTACAGACACGCCACTCCAATTTACTGGACCCTGTCCTGTTGCCCTCTTCTTTTAGTAGATAATATAACAAAGGTAGACATTCTGAGCCTGGTTCCTTGGCTTTGGGGAATTTCCATTGGTATGAAACATGTTTTGTCTTCCCACATGAGCTTCAAAATAAAAGTACTAAAATTTAAGATTGGGTGGGCACAGTTTGAGTGATTTTGAGGCATTCTGTCTCAGCTGTAGGGTGTGAGTTTTAGTGATCAAGCATTTTCACTTAGTCATTTAGACCTGTGTGACTTCTTTTTCTTGGAAAAGTGAAAGGTTGTGAGGTTTTAAAGGGCGTACATACGGGGCTTGTTTGGAAACAAGCAGTGGCTGTCGCTGCTTGTCCCTTCTGGTTTGGTTGGTTGGTTGGTTGGTTGGTTGGTTGGTTGGTTGGTTGGTTGGTTGGCAGGCTGGGTGGGTGGGTGGATAGGTGGCTGGCTGGCTGGGTAATTTGATAGCTCATTATGTAGCCCAGGATGGCCTGGAACTGTTGATATTCCTGCTTCAGCCTTGTGGGGGCTGAAATTCCAAGCATGGGCCTGGGTCATGTTAGTCTTTTTGGTTAGTAGGCTTTACCATTTCCTAATGTGGAAAACACCAGGACTTAACCCCAGGCTGATCAATATCACTATCTCTCTTTTCCGGAAAGAGGAAATTACTAGTTTTTGCACTCGTGTTTGATCTTTTCACAACATCAGTCATCTTTGAGTATATGCCATCTATCATCCATGTAGATTGTTTGGAAAACTTCCTGTTTACTCCGGCATGTTTCCCCGGTGGAGGATATGAGTGCCGTTATGTTGTTAACTTTATTAAGTAAACTTGGCCTGGTTCTCATAAACATCTCTGTTCTAATAATGCACTCTCACCCTAAAGGTGTGACTGTGTAACAGCTTTCCAGTATCTTGTGTGATATTTGGAGCCCTAAAATGCTTTTAGGGAGATGAGCAAATTTGGGCCTGTTTGTCTTGCTTGAAATCTTCTCAGCACTGTGTACCAGCTGCCAGTTCCTGTCTGCAGCCCATGTGCAGACACTATGCCGATATGTGTGGTGCTCACCTTGTTTTTGTGCTTCCTTTTGTCTTTCCTGAACAGAAACCAAAGCCTAAGCCCCGGCCATCCATCACAAAGGCAACCTGGGAGAGTAACTATTTTGGGGTGCCCTTAACAACCGTGGTGACTCCAGAGAAGCCGATCCCCATTTTTATTGAAAGGTGCATTGAGTACATTGAAGCCACAGGTAAGCATCCACCACAGCAGACAGCACCTCCCACTCCCCACAGGGAGCTTGCAGGAGAGCTGGCTTTGTGAGCTTTCTGGAAATCAGAGATGTTACCAGAGAAGGTGCTCTGACAGCTGCAGCCTCAGTCAAGAGGCTGACATGAGGCCTTGACTAGACCCGAGTGTGTGGGAGCAGATCTGTCCTCAACACGGAGCCGGCGTTAGCGTGCAGCCAGCTGTTCTGGCGTTGCCTGCTTGTTTGTGTGACCTCCTAGGTCTGGAAAGGGCTGGAGAGTAGGGAAGAGGGTTTTATATGGGACACATATTACATTTAATAATAGGAACAAGTATTTGATACTGTTATCATTCCTGGCATTCTGATCAGGTATCAGAGACTCTCAGGGTCTCTGCTCTGAGGTAAGAAAACAGTCACATTGCTTAGATATCTTGTGATCATGTAGGTGAGATACAACAAAGCAAAATTGCCTCAAGGTTTTCTGTTTTTGAGATAACAAAATTTTACTTCATTTTATTGACTTAGGCTCTGTATAGTCTCTTTGTTTTCCAGTCTTACACCATTGTTTCTCTCTACTTTCTCTTAACTGCTTTCAGGGACCTTTGAGGAGGTCCGTTAGCGGGCACTTATCACTGAATTCCCAAGCATTATTGGTTGAGCTTAAAAATGTAGAGTGTGGGCTGGAGAGATGGCTCAGAGGTTAAGAGCCCTGGTTGTTCTTTCAGAGGTCATGAGTTCAAATCCCAGCAACCACATGGTGTCTCACAACCATCTATAATGAGATCTGGTGCCCTCTGCTGACATGCAGGTATACAGGCAGACACAACATTGTATGCATAATAAATAAATAAATCTTTAATTAAAAAAAAATAAAAAAGAATGTAGGTTGTACACCTTAAATCTTGGCAGTTGGGAAGCAGTGGCAGGCAGGCCTCTGGGTTCCAATCAGAGCTACACAGAAAGACCCTGTATCAAAAGAGGCAGGGTAGCTAAGAGAGACCTTCTGGAGCCCTGATAAATCTTTCAGCGTATGGCCGTGCTTGGAGCAGAATCCCTGCTGAGTCATCTGTTCACCACTAGTCACTAGATCAATAACCACTAGTAACTGGCCTGCTTTGTGGAAGGGCCACAGGGCTCAGGGAGACCCAAGTGAGTGGCATAAATCTTGGTGCCCGGCCATACACGTGCTCCAAGAGTCCTAAATCTTGACAGGCCACTGTGGCTCTGGGTTGGTGCGTTTCATTTCTGCCCACAGAGGCACTGGCATCGTTTCTGCTCCTGTACCCAAGAAGCTACTGATGATGGCCAGTGTTGATGGCTACCTATCAGCCAGGGGCTGCACTGTTACCTGGGCAACCTTGTCGAGGCCACTTTTGATGCCATCTCCAAGACCTATAGCTACCTGACCCCTGACCTCTGGAAAGAGGCTGTGTTCACCAAGTCTCCTTACCAGGAATTCGCTGATCATCTTGTGAAAGCCCACACCAGAGTCTGTTCAGGAGACCCATCAGGCTGTAGCTGTGGCTATCGTATAAGGGTTTTTATACAAGAACAATAAAGCGAATTGAGTCTGTTTTGAAAGAAGAGTCCTGACCCCTGGTCTGAAGATCAGGCTGGCCTCCTTGTCTGCCTTCTCTTTACTAGGATCACAGTTGTGTGTCACCACAGTCCTGGCTTCCCCCCCCCCCCTTTTTTCTGTGGGTTTGCCAATTTGAAGGTAGTAAAGGCTGTTGAAAAGGGCTTCATACTACACTGGCACTGTCACCTCGGAGTATAAAAATATTACATATAAAATATTCACATAGAAAACTTTTATCTAGTGGCCTGGCAAGGTGGTTCAATGGTTAAGAGCACTGGCTGCTCTTCCAAAGGACCCAGGTTCAATTTCCAGCACCCACATGGTAGCTCACAACTGTCTGTACCGCCAGTTCCAAGGGATCTGGCACCACACTAATGCACATAAAAGTAAATTAAATAAATTATTTTTTAAAAATATTATCTACCTTTAAAAGCCCTTGGTGGCAAACCTACAACCCACAGTGTAAGGTAAAAACCACCTTCTAAAAATCCTTGACCTCCACACATGTCCCACAGTGTGTATGGACACAGGACACGCGCCTGTACACACACACATACACACTGATGATGCTGATGATGAAGATAATGATAAATAATTTTTGAAAGGAAACAGTATTTGGCAAGGGCTAGGGCACATCTTCATTGTTCAGGCACCTGCTCAGCATAAGTACTGGGTTCTACCTCCAGCACCAGAAAGAAAAACATCATTACCCTTGATTGTATTAATAATGTCATTTCATGTGTTATCCATGTTTGAATTTGCTGAGCTGACTTTAAACTACACAGGACCACTGCTTCCCCCTCAAGCAGGACACATCTGTGAGGTGAACTTGTGGGCTCTGTAGGCTTGAGTCGTGTTATTGGATGAATTGTATTTCGTCAGCTTGAACTTTTCAGTAAAGTGTGTGCTGTCACTGGCCTCTCTCCCGCTCGTCCCCATGAAAGGAATAACCATGTAACTTCACAGTTTCACAGGGTGTCCAGGCAAGCCCTCCCAGACCAACAGCAACAACATCCTTCCTGTCAGAGCAGACCAACATCAGAAGAATCCATGCCCAGTTCTTTCTTGTCCCCAGTTCATCTGTCCCCATCATCTTGGCACATGGCTCTGGCAGATGAAACAAACACTGCACCTTGCATTTCAGAGGCAGGCTTGAGAGGTCAGGCGGGCATGATGCTTCCTCCCACCCATCTCTCAGCCCAAACAGTGCGCCATGCAGGAGCACAGACCGCAGAGGGGAGCGTGTGGTGGGAGGAGGACCCAACAGTCTGTAAAAGGGCACAGCTTCAGCCATACCAGCACCTTTAACAGTTGTGGGGGATGGGGGTTTGTTGTTTGTTTGTTTTTGAGGTAGGGTTTTATCCTCCGTGAGGATGAACCTGTGAATTCTTCATCCTTCTGCCTCCACCTTTCATGGCTTTCTCATGTGAAAACTGCCATTCCTGCTGTTTTATTTATAACCCAACTTCTGTTGAAGTTCTTCCGGAGTAGGTGAACACTGGGACATAGGTGCAGATTGATTCTGGTTTGTTCTTGTTCTTTTCATGACCAGTTTCTGTCCCTTTGTCTCATGTTGCATGGAGTTTCATTGTGCTGAGGCAGGGGCCAGCAGTTGGAGCTCCCAGGTTCATGTGCAGATGCTGTTAGGCAGCTGTGGGGTCAGCCTCTGTGCCTGCTGTGCTAATCGAGTGTTAGACTCTTCACCCCCTCAGCTCCAGTTACATGGAAAGGCTTCAAGAGAGCATGTTACCACCACAGCTGCTCTGGGACCTCCCGAGAGTCGCTGTAGTGGGGAACCCGGGGCCTGTCTTTCTGTCATATGCTCGTCCTGGCCTTCGGTTTTCATTTACGTGGAAAATTGGTTGAGGCCATAGAGTACTGCTCCCTTGTGGAGCAGTGTGACTCCTAAGTAACAGAGGATACTAGCCAGTTAATTGAGGTCCCTGCTTCATGACAGGAAGTAGGAGCATTGAGTTCTGTATTGAGTGTCTGGTAGTAGGCTAAGCGGTCACCTTAGAACCTCACTGTTCTGAAAATACCTGCTCAGAAAAAGGTTTACTTTGGAATTGCCCTTGGTGCTTAAATAACTCCCAAAGCCTAGTTCTCCAGCCAGACTGAATCAAGGTTTCCTGTGGTTTGGGAAATGACCATGCTCTACTATTAGAGGACCTTCTGAGGGAGCGTTCAGGGTCCCTTACTCATCAATGTGTCCCAGATGCTCAGCGCCTGACACGTCCCAAAGCAGTTGTTCCTAATGTGACACAGTCTCATCTGTAGCTTCTTAACATAGAAAAGTGTGTAAGACCAAACGTGGCTGTGACTTCTGACCTTGTTCTCTGACAGCGGGCAGGGATAGAGTGATGCTCAGTGATTGCCCATCTGCTATTTCTTTCTTAATTGCTTTGCTTTCTGAGAGGTCCCTAGCCCTGTAGCAAGCATGGCAGGCAGCCATGGTGGGGAAAAATGAAGTGGCTTCATGGGCAGAAGGTACCTGTCTGAAGTACTCAGACCTTTCTGTGTACATAACTGGTGTACATGCCTCAAATCTGAGGTTACATTTTTTAAAAGACTTTATTTTTACATATGTGGCTGTTTGCTTGCATGTGTGTCTGCACTGTGTGTACAGGGCCTGTGGATGCCAGAAGAGGGTGTCTGAATCCTGGAACTGGACAGTTAGGAACTACCTTGTGAGTTCTGGGAATTGAACCTGGGTCCTCAGGAAGAGCCGGAAGAGCAGTGACTACTTAACCACTGAGCCATCTCTGTAGCCTCCTATTGGTACACTTTAATTTTAGTTAGTTACCATGGATATAAAAAGCCCCTGAAGTCAAGGAAGTCTGGCAGCTGCCAAATAATGCCAAAAATGGCTAGTCATCAGCCCACTTCCTAATCAGTGCATGTTTGTGGCTGTTGGTGTAAGCTGTCATTATTTAGGACCTGTGTGTCTGTGTCTGTTTGTGTTTCGTGATGGCTTGTTCTATTTGAAAAACCCAGGTGTGGTGGTCAGGTAGCCCTTTGGATGGGGAGGGACATCTTAACCCTTCATTCCTTTCTGGGAGGGCCTTGCTGTTATCACAGTACAGGGTTAGCCTTACTGGTAAGAAGATGGTAGCGTGTGCCATCCTCTGACATCAGGAGCAGTGCCACATGCCCCTTGAGAAAGCCTCACATCTCTAAGAGGCCGCCCCTAGTCGGGTGCACTGTTGCACCGGAAGTCCACTGATTTGTAAAAGTTCTTGTGGACCAAGTATGGTGGTGACACTTAAGCACTCTGGCGGCAGAGGCAGATGAGCTCTGTGAGTTTAAGACTAGCCTGGTCTACATAGTGAGTTCCCGGCCAGCCAAAGCTACATTCTGAAGGCCTGTCTCAAAAAAAAAATGAATTGGAAAAACAAAAACAAAACTTGTGGGAAGGCCTAGCGTGAGGCCCTACACCCGGCCTTGGTTATGGTGCAGTGTGTGGTCATTTAGTGGTTCTGTGAAGCAACTGCTGCCTTCCGGGGCGCTGGACCTTGCTAGACAGTGTAACTCGTCAGCCTGCTGAGAGGGGAAGCCCCAGATGCTCACAGGGAGACAGAGACTTCCTGAGAACTCATGAGTAGGTCTAAAAATAATCTGCTGGTGGTGGTGACAGAATTTTGTTGTTGTTGTTTTTTGTTTTTTGAGACAGGATTTCTCTGTGTAGCCCTGGCTGTCCTGGTCTCACTTTGTAGACCAGGCTGGCCTTGAACTCACAGTGATCCTCCTGCCTCCCAGAGTGCTGGAATTATAAGCAAGTGCCATCATGCTTGGCTGGGTTGGCAGATTTTATCCAGCCAAATTCAATAAAAAGTACCTGCTGTGTGCTAAGCATGCTAAGTATATGTTGAGCTTGGGCTGCTTCATGATGTCCAGGACTAAAGAAGTAGACAGAGTCATACATCCATAATTAATCAGCACAAAATGTGATTGAGGTTTGAAATGATAGGGAATAAAGTGACTAGCAAGATCAGGTGTTGGCGAGAAGATAGACTAGTTAGCACCATCAAAGAAACTGTGGAGGGGCCTAGGGAAGGTGGGTGGCTTTGTGGAGCTCTTTGGCAAATTAGGAAAGAGTTGAATCTATACTTGCCCATCCACTTTGAGGTATTTATTTGCCCTAGAGAAGTAAAAACATGTTTACCCAGACTCACGTACCACAGTTTGTTGAGGAGAGGACCAGGTTGGAAGGAACGCAGGCATCCCCCAGCAGGTGAACAAGCTGTGGTGTATCTGCTCCGTGGAACACACAGTGGAAGCTAAAGTGCTCACATTGCTGCGCCCGCTAACGTGATAGACTGCCGCTCTGCCAAGAGTGACAGAAGCTGGGCACAAAAGCACAGGAACACCTGTAGAACTCTGCACTGAGGGCCACTCTCTGGCAGCAGGCAGGTCAGTGTGGCCTAGGAGCTGGCCCAGCACTCACTCACTACAAAGGAACCCTGGGAATGGCGGGGGGCAGCATTCTGTGTTCTGATTGTGATGATTTTGCTCATGTATAAATTTTATTATTGGTATTGTGCCGTAGTGAAGTTGATCTTAAGAAACTCAGAGAGTTGCCGGCTGAATGGTTCAGAAAACTTAGGTCTTACAGCCTAAGCCAGCTGTGATCGGTCATGTCTCTAGTGTCGTTACTTGGGAGGCTGAAGCAGAAGGTGCTGTGTCAACAATAAATTACTGTGTACATATGTGTGTGTAGATGTGTATAACTGGTCATGACGGCTCATTTCTTTAATCCCAGCACTCGGGAGGCAGACACATCTGGATCTGTATGTTTGAGGCCAGCCTGGTCTAACTAGTGAGTTGTCGGCCAGCCAGGACTACACAATAAGACTTTGTCTCCCCAAAGAGAAGAAAAAAAATCACCAAGCCCGTTAACTAGTAGTTGAAGTACCCTGTGCTGTAGAGGGCTAAGCTTCCCATGTTAACGGTGGTTTGACCTAGCCTGCCCACCAGCAGTGGGCAAATATCAAGAGACAGTACTGGATAAATCAGATATGCCATGTTTACAAGACAAATGGCCCAACCTCAACAAAAAAGTTATCATGGAGAAAATTTGAGGACCTTAATATTCTAGTGAACCCCTTTCCCTGCATTGCCTAGTATTAAGTCCACTGGCTGTGAAGTCATACCAGCAGATTCTGAGAACCAGAATCTTCTCTGTTTTTAGGAGAAAGCCTGATGATTGGCTTGCTCTGTGGTGAACATCAAAATGAAGACCTCTCCAGAGCAGCAGGCTGAATAGCAGTGGACTGTGTCCACAGTAGATTTCTTAAACCTTGTCAGCTGGGCGCGCTGGTGCACACCTGTAATCCCAGCACTCAGGGAGGTAGAGGCAGGCGGATCTCTGTGCGTTCCGAGGCCAGTCTGGTCTACAGAGGGAGTCCAGGACAGCCAAGGCTACACAGAGAAACCCTGTCTTAAAAGAAAGCAAAACAAACAAAAACAACTTGTCATTGCAGTTGACTGTACATTAGGATAAGTGAACCGTTCATGAGTACAGATGTGCATGATGCAGCATGCCTGTGCTGCTGCAGCCAGCCCAGAGAAGGAGCAGAAGGAGAGCAATCCTAGCCATGCCCTCGTGGTTCTTTGCCTCAGGAAGGGAAAGTGCTGTCCTGGCTTCTGACAGGGCAGAGTAGCTTTGACAGTGGACTCCCTTTCTACTTGTCTTCTCTCACTCAGCACTCTGTGGGGTGGCTATAAAGTCAGTCCTGCAGTGAGCGCTCTGTACATGCAGGTTGGTATACTCAACCCAAGGATGCCTAGAAAGAAGGCAGGCTAATAAATAAGTCAGTTTAGCATGCTGAACAGGATGGTTCTGTGGCTTGGTGTCTGTTAGGGTCAGGGATGAGGTTGAGGACACCACAGTGACACACATTCCTGTAGGAGCTGAATGCTTCTACCGAGGAGGCACTTGGCTGCACCTGTGCCTGCAGCTCTTCTCTTCTTTGGGAGGAGGGTGGGGGTTCAAGACAGGGTTCCTCTGTGTAGGCCTGGCTGGCCTGGAACTCTGTAGATCAGACTGCTGGGATTAAACGAGCGCACCACTACGCCTGGCTGCAGCTCCCCTCTCTACTGTGGCTTTCTGTGGTTTCTAGTTCTCAGGCTGGTTCACAAATCTTGATGACCCCAGCGTTCCTGCTTGTCTCACCATTGTTCTCTGCTTAAATGTTGCCTGTGTGTGGAACAGGTAAGTGGCATTCTCCCTGACACCTCGCAGAGATTCGTAGGTCTCACTCACCCGGACTGCAGAACAGAAACTCTCAGGTGGTGTGAGAGGACGAGTTAGGAGGCAAGCTCTAGGTAATCCAGTGGCCTGCAGACGCTTCTGTCGAGCCTGTGCTCCTGTGCGTGTGCCTACTCAGAAGTAACCCCAGCTCCTTAGCACAAGTGAGACCCTCCATAGAAAGAACGACTCAGCTGTGCCCTCCCCCAGCTCATTTGCCTGGGTAAATGTGTCTAGTGCTTTCTGCATGGCAGATTTAGGTTTCACTACTAATTGATGGGAACATCTTCAGGGAACAGTTTTTGCCATTAGAGCGGAGGCCTTTGGGAGACAGCCTTACAGAAAACACTCTCAGAGACAACTGAGCACGCCTGTGGGGGCAGGGCACAGAACGCCACTGTCATTAACAGTGGGTCTGCTGCAGAGGCCTTCAGCATAAGGCCCTGTTCTGTGTTCAGCACGTGGTGGTGGCGGTGGCGGCGGCGGCGGCGGCGGCGGCGGCAGCGGCTTCTTTCTCCCAGAGTGAATAACCTGCACAGGATGAACCTCTAGCCAAGCCTTGGCTTTGCTGCTTACTAGCAGATGTTTAACCTTGCATTGTCTTCACTCCATGAGCTGTAAAATGGGACTAGTGAAAGCACTAGTCAGTAGGATGATTCAGTGTATTACAGACCTTGTAACAGTAACTAGTGGCCATAACTAATAAACCCGCGGCCATTGCCTCTGCTGCTGCTGTTGACATTGTCCAGGATACTGACCCCTTATCTGCCCCTGCACAGAGGTGCCAGCACTCAGTGTCCAGAACAGGCTAATCCCCACCGAGAGTAGCTTGCCTGAGGAAAGTCTTTTATGAAGACTTATGGCTGAAGGCTGTAGCAGGGTGGGTCAGCATGGACTCTGGAACCCATGTAATTGCTATAAAAATCCCAGTTCTACCATGTTTGTGGGCAGAGCTGCTTCCTGTCTCCCAGCCAGTGACCTTACCCACCTTTTAGGACTGAACCTCAAAAATTCTGTGCTTGCCCAGCTCAAACAATTCCAGAACAGTGAGTAGGAAGCTCTTGTAGCCCTGCTGTAAAATTTCATTGTTAACTTGTTGCCACTCGTTCTTGTGGTTGAAGTCCTGGTTTCTTTTTGGTTGCACTTCCTACCGTCCAGGTCTGCAAGGAACTTAGGAATTAGCTTCCCCAGAGATCTCTCGCATGCTGTCTTATTCTTGTTTATTTCTCAAAGTAGTGGGCCAGGATCAGTCAAAGGCCCTGCAAGTAGAGACTGAGCGTCCTATGCTGTGTGCTTTGTTTCAGGGTGCTAGACATTCACTGCTGGACAACAACACAAGGCCTTGCCCCTAGGATGTAGCATGTGCTACAGTTGGGCAAAAGGAGGGCAGCGCTTACAGTAAACTATGAATCGTATTAGAGATTTGTGCTTCAGAGAATATGTCTCCCAGGAATATCAGCTCTCTGGATTAAGCATCTGTATTTCCTGTAGTAAAGGTTGGAGAGTAGGCTTTTAGGTGGATTGGCTTGTTGGTTGATTGTCTTGTCAAGACAGAATCTTACTGTGTAGCTCTAATTGGTCTAATTGGTCACTGTAGCCCAGGCCCACTCTAAACTCAAGAGCCTACTGCATCTGCCTCCTTCACTAGTGTTGGATTTCAGGCATGTGCTGCCACATTAGGCTAAGTTGCTTTTGAAGAGGGTAAAAGTGGTAAGAACTGGAGTCATTCTCTGTCCTGGGGAAGAGCCTTCAAGATAGAGAGGTCCCAAGTGGGCTGTCCTAAGACTGGGACATTGTTGGCTGGGCCCCGGGCACGCAGAGGAAGACCACTGTCAGGTTGGGCCTTGAGTGGAGAGTAAAGAAGCTGCCACAGTGTGGAGTGCCTGAGCCTAGAGGGCTCAAGGGCTCTTGAGCTCTGTTCTTCTCTGGAAGGAGAGAAGGCATGGAAGTTCTGGTCCCCACATTGCTATACCCCAGGACTGCAGCCCCAACTTGGGGTAATGCAGCTTAGCCTGGGAGCGGCCTCAATGGGAGCCCTCACTCACTGTTTTCACACAGGCAGGTACTCCTGAGCCACGCCTCCACATCATGTTCATCACTTCTTCCTGTCTTAAGGCGGTGTTTCTTCCCTCCACTCTGGCAGGCAGCTAGTATAGCACACCTGTCTTTGTAGGTGGGGTATGTATCTGTTTGTTGCCATTTGTAAGAAGGAACATGAAAGAATTCATCTACTCCTGCCCTCTTTGGACCATGGGCCAGGTACAGCAAGTAGGAGGCCTTCTGCAGGCCAGGAGGAGGGACTCACTACATACTAAGTTGTTTTGTCCTGAACTTTCCAGCTTCACAAGTGTCAGGACATAGATGTTGTGTTGTTCCCTAGTGCCTGAAGTAATGTTTTGGGGTAAGAGTGGTACACAGAAGCAAAAGAATTGCTATAGGCATCCAAACACCTCAAGCTTCTTCTCAGCCCCAGCTCCCTAGCTCCCCAGAGCCTCTGGAAGAGACCTTTGTGCGAGAACTAGGTCAGGAATAGGAATTGAGGCGACAGAGTCAGAAGAACAAGACAGGGATGAAGATGCAAAGTATACACTTGAGAACTCAGGCAGAAAAGATAAAGGTACTCTTTTGTATAATGCCTGGCTATCAACTGCTGAGCTGGTTTGAAATGGAAGATGACTTTGGAATCAGGTAATGGAACCCCACTTTTGCAAACAGAGATGGTGCAAGACTTTGTGACCCTGGTTTACGTCCTTTCACTCTTGGGCTGGAATCCATCAGCTGTTTAAGTTCGGCGGCCTCCCAACAGCTTAAAACAAAACAAAACACAGTTTATCTTTTCACGTCAGCTGCAGTTTTGTTGAAATGAGACCTTTCTAGTGTGTGTCCCAGAGCGCCTGATAAGTGAAACTGCAATTGTTTTCTGTGCCTGGTGATCTATTTTGCGGGTTTCAAAAGCCACAACAGAGAACTCTTTCTTCTGTTGTGATTGTGAGAAGCCAACGTTTGGGCTGTGACAGCAAGGCAGCATTTGTGGTGCAGTTTGTGGAGAGGTGTTCGCTTCTGGCTGGCTGCTCTAGGAAGAAAGCGGCCTATGTTCTCTTCCAGCTAGAAAGTGCTGCAGGACCCAAAGTCCACAAAATCTTCTGAAATGATTTTTCAGCATGCCTGTAACCTATCATGCTAGAACAACAAGGTGTATAATGATGGAGTGAGAATAACAAAGTAGAGTTACCTGCCCTGGACTTGACCGAATAGAATTTCATTGTCTCTGACAGATGTGGTCTTGCTGTATAGCCCAAGCTGGTCTAGAACTTTTCATTTCTCCTGCCACAGGCTCTCTTCTAAGTGCTGAGATTACAGGCTTGGCTACTGTTGTGTTTCTATATCTGCATGTGTGTGCGGTGCATGTGCACTGTTACACACGTATTTCTGCATAGTTCTTCTTTGGATTTATCAGGTGATTTAATTAGCTGGCTGCCGAAAGGCATGTGTTCATCTCATGTTATTACAAGCCACCACACTGTAGGCCTGTCTCCTTTGTCTGTCTGTCTCTCTTTGTTTGTTTGTTTTGTTTGTTTGTTTTATTTTGTTTTGTTTGAGACAGGGTTTCTCTGTGTAGCCCTGGCTGTCCTAGACTTGATTTGTAGACCAGCTGACCTTGAACTCAGATATCCACTGCCTCTGCCTTCCCAAATGCTGGGATTACAGCTGTGTGCCACCTCACCCTGCTTCCTTTGTCTTTGAGTGAGATTTCCTTCTCACCTTCCCCTGCCTCCTAGGTAAACCATAACATCCTAAAAGGCTGCTTATGTTGTATCCCCGTGTCCCAACAGTGTGCTTTCAGTAATTTATTGCTATGTATTTAGTTGCTTATTTACTTACTTATTCGCTACATGTACTTAATTATATGTGAATGTACACACACGGGAAAGTCAAGACAACTTGCAAGAATCCATTTTCTCTTTTCACCATATGGGTCTCGGGTTATCAGGTTCGGTGGCAAGTTCCTTTACCAGCGGAGTCATCTCACTAGTCCAGTTATTCTCTTGATACCGTATCCATAGATTTAAAAAAAAAAAAACAAAAAAAAACAAAACAAAACAAAAACAGACTAAGACAGGGTCCTGCATATCAAATATGTACATTACAATTTATAACAGTAGCAATGAAACACTGGATTAAGAAAGTGAGAAAGACCTCCCAAGAGTGGGATGGATTCTGCGGGAGGAATATGCTTTATACTTTTTGTAGTTACATTTATTTAATTGTATATGTGCATGCATGCATATAGCATAGTGTGTATGTGGAGGTCAGAAGACAACTTCCCGGGCTCTGGTTTCTGCCTCCACCATGTGGGTCCCAGAGATAAAATTCAAGTTACCGATTCATGTAGCAGCCACCTTCACCTGCTGAGCAGTCCCACCAGTCCTGATGCTCTATTTTCAAATGTCATTGTTTCCCACCATGTCAAATTTTTAAATTTTAGTTTGTTTTGTGAACCTGTGGCTGTGGCAGAGACTCCCAGGCAGTCCAGCAAACTTAGTGTACAGCCCAGCTTCAAGCTCTGCTGACCTCAGCCAGCCCTCTTGTTTGGAATAGTATCCACTCAGTGGAACAGTCTCAGTTCAGCAGAACAGCCAGTGGGGCTATGCTAGTTAGAGAAGGACGCTCTCCCTGGGTTGGCTTTGATTCTGTTTCAGCCAGTTCAAGAGTCCCTTCAGAAGACAGAGACGAGCATGTGCGAACTTGTACCTGAGGACAAAGTAGAGCCACAAGATTTGTAGAAGACAGCAGCTCTAGCCAGGCATGAGGGCACATAGCTATGATCCCAGTCCTCCAAGAGAACATTGACAAGTTCTCAGGCTGCTTCTCAATACAAAACCTAAATCAGAGGTGACTTCGTTCTCCCTTCATATACTTAGCTGTCATGATACTACCTCTAGATAATCTTTCCATTACATTTTTAACAATTAGTTTATAGAATGGTCTCATTTTTTAATTCTTTGTGTATGGGTGTTTTGCCTACATCCATATCTGTATACTGTATACATCTCTGGT
The DNA here is from genome assembly GCF_907164565.1 of Psammomys obesus. NCBI lineage: Eukaryota > Metazoa > Chordata > Mammalia > Rodentia > Muridae > Psammomys > Psammomys obesus. The sequence continues at coordinate 937,558 of NW_026592732.1, read as the reverse complement.
TGCCAGAAGAGGGCATCAGATCACCTGGAACTGGAATTACAGATCTTTGTGGGGTGCTGGGAATTGAAGTCCTAGAAGAGCATCCAGCACCTCCAGCCTTTCAGCCATCTCCCCAGGCCCTTTGAATAACAAACCTTGATTCTGTGTTTTTGTTTTGGGTTGTTTTATTTGTTTGTTTGTTTTTTTGGTGTGTGTGTGTGTGTGTGTGTGTGTGTGTGTTGTTTTGTTTTGGGATTTGTTTGTTTTTGATACAGGGTCTCCATGTAATCCCTGGCTGGCCTGGAACTTGCTGTGTTGGTCAGGCTAGACTGCAGCTCACAGACAGCCACCTGCCTTCACCTCCCAAATGCTGAGGTTAAAGTCATACATCACCATACCTAGCACAAAGAGTAAATGTTTAGGTTGAAGTCTTTTTCTAGCCAGTAAGATCGCTGTGCAGGTGCCTTTAGCACTTGCTGTCAAGGCTGCCTTCCTTAGTTTCATCTTCAAGTTCAAGTCCCACCTGGTAGAAGGAAAAAGCCAACTCTTCCAAGCTTTCCTCTGACCACATGTGTATCATGGCACACACAGGCGTGTACATACACATACAAACACACGCTAAAATAAGGTTATGAAGTAAAACAAGGATTTTCTAAGATTTGTCTTCTTAACTGATTTTACTTTTTATATAAAAATCATAGCTTCTAAATTCTTATTTTAAAATATGCTATAAACTACTTATTTTCACTTCTATTTCCATTCATTTAATATCCCCCCACCCCCAGAATATTTTGTGTTTCATTTTCACAGTCTTCAAGTATCAACTAAGAACCTGTTATGCAGTGGTTATGTTTGGTGCTGGAGGTTAAAAATGCCATGAGGGGCTGAGCCTAGGGCAACCTTAAGTCGGAAGTGTGCTTGGATCTTCTTCTGAGATGGGCTCTCATGCAGCCCAAGCTGGCCTTGAGCTTGACATTCACTGGAGAGTATTCTTCCTCCACGTGGGAGTCCTGGGATTACAGGCATGTGCCACTAACGAGCATTGGCTCTGGGCTCTCGTGTGGGAGGTGAGCTCACTACCAACTGAGCCATGTCCCCAGCCCTCCTGTTGCGTCTTCAGGTAGTGCTTTACTGTATGTCTTCCCTTTTTTTCGAAAAGCATCTACGTTTTTAGTATGTTTTAAACATTTCATGTAGATGTGTTCTTATTTGTGTTTTTCAGTAGGGTCTTAGGTCTGTAGCCAGGCTGACCTCAAACTCAAGCTACCCTGACCTGGCCTTCTGGCTGCTGAGATTATAGGCAGACAACACTGTTTCCAGCTCATTGAGATTTTATTTGGTTTGAGTTTAAAATGTGCAGTTGAACGTTTTTGTCCAAGGTTTGGACTTTTGGTACAGTGCTGTTTTCCTTGTCTCATGTGTCCTTGTTATCGTACTTATCTTTCTGAGGGTGAGTTTAGCAGCAAGTGAATCCATCTGAAAATGTATCCTGTTGAGTTCCTAATGCAGAGAATACCTTAAGGAAGCCTAAGGGAGCCCTTACTGGAGAAGTGACTGTTGAGAGAGCATTAGTTTACCCAGTGTCCAAGCTGCCACAGGCCCTCAATGCTAGGAATGTCAGGAAGGAAGCAGGCATGTCTGGGTGGAGGTTTGCCTGTGAGAGCAGTCACATTCTCTGACAGAATGGGAGAATCTTTTAGGAGAGAGAGGTGGGCTGATGCAAAGCGGGGGTGGTGGGCAGGGGCATGTGCTGCTGCTGTCCTTTGAAGGTCAGCCTGCAGCATCTACAGTTGCCCAGGGCTTTACAGCCTCTTCCTTCCTTGGGGGCTTAAAAAGGCCAGATTTCCATAGGAGCCAGGCACCTGGAATCCCAGCACTCAGGGAGGCAGAGGCAGGCATATCCCTATGAGTTCAAGGACAGCCAGGGCTATACTGAGAAAAAAGATTTCTTTGGGAAAGAGATTTTTTTTTTCCTCTCACTTTCCATCATTATTTCTGTTGAGAAGATAGGTTTTGAAAAGTTTTCCGGCAGGGGGTTGAGGGATGGTTTTATGTGGAGGAATTTGCTGGCCTAGGGTTGACCTAGGGAATGACTCCAACAGATGTCAACTTTGTCAGTCAGTCCAGCTGTGTCTTCCTGCTCTGGGTACCCTGAATGTGGTTCCTGCCTCCAGCTTAGTCTCACTCTCTCCCTGACTTATTGGCTTCTTAGTGTCTGTCATCTTTCCAGATGCTTACCCACACCTCTGCAGTATCTTAAAAGTCAGTGGCGTCCATATCAGCCTCAGTGTCTGTGTTCTCCACCATTGTGGACAAAGTCGAATGCATTGCATGCAGAGGCTGGTGTCGTCCTACATGTAGCCTTGCCTCTTTTCACCTCAAACTTACAGTCGTGAACAGAACTCCTACCGTTCCTAGCCTGTCCTCCAAGCCAGAGCTCAGACTGAACCATCTGTGTGCCCTGCACCTTTCTCTATCAGCACTCCATGCACTGGACCCTGACTGTTTTGCCTCCTTGGTAGGCCCTAAGATCCTCAAGGGAAGAGACTGGGTCTTCATCAGTTTCTTTCAAGCTAAGTGCACAAGACTCTAGTAAATGGTTATAAATGAATGGTGTAGAATACTCCAAAGACCCTATCCCTCAAAAGCTCCATTTAGCCATGGAAATGTGGAATGTGTACATGGCAAAGGAGAAAAGGAGCGATACATGGAATACTAGGGCCCTAAGCAAGGTTTCAGTTCCCGAGTGGAGACAGATGCCCTTATGTCTTTGGTTTGGGGAGAAGGGAAGACTGCAAACAGGAGCATGCGTGAGACTTGTAGCTGGCAGCCAGCAGAATGAGAGGCAGGAGTCAGCCTCTACAGGCTGACGGGAAACTTGGTGTCCTGCAGGTAGGAGCTGACAACAGAGATTCCAAGACATCTGCCCCAGTGTGGAAAAAGAATGCAACAAAATACTGTGGTGAGCTATTTCTATAATAGCTAGAGGGGTCAACGCCCAATTAGCAAACCCCCCTGCCTGGCGAACAAAATATAGAGCATCCACCCATACATTAGCCTGTCACTGGGCCATAAAAGGAATGGAATACCTAAAAGCCTTGAACAGTGCAGCCAGAGAAATAGACCAGTTACGAAAACCAGGAGGTGTACTCCCATATACGCAAAATGTCAAAAACAGGTAAACCTGTTCCTTTAGAAAGTTAGGGTAGCAGTTGCAAGGAGACAGAAATACGGAGTGTCTGTTCATGGGGACAGTTTCTGTATGGGCTGATAGGGTTGTAAAATGGGCTGATAGGGCTGATGGTTGAGTTTGCTAGATATACTGGAAAAAAAGAAAGCCATTGTGTTGTATTGTTTGAATGAATTGAATAAATGTGAATTCTTAGTTAATCAACAGTTGTAAATAGTAGCAGTAAATAGAGGATAAGTAGATAAATTCCTCCAAGATTGGTCAGTTTTTCTCCGAGTCCACAGTTGATGGTGTTGATTTGAGGTGGGTCCTGAGAGAAGAGATTGCTCAGGGTGTTGACTTCTTGGAGCACCTGGAGGCTGGGAAGGAAGGCGGCATTGGTGGCACTCGTTGTTTTTTCACTGTTGCGACCAAATACTTAAAGAAACAGCTTAAGGGAGGAAGAGTAAGGTGCGTAAGGAAACCAAGTCATAAGCTAGAGCACAGCATGAGTTCATGGGCACGGACGCCCTGGGGCCTCCGGTTAGCTAGAGTTGCAGCACTTCGCCTTCCTTTATCCTCAGGGCTCTGTTTTGGTCCTTGCTCAATGTTCCATTTTTGTTTCATACAAGTGTTGTTCCATTTTTGACTGCTGCAAGGTGTTGCTGCTGTAGTGATGTTTTAAAGTTCGCTTAAACATCTGATGTGTGGGGTCTCCAGGGCAGTGCAGAACAAGATTAGGGCCCAGAGATTCTTAGACCCCTGCCACCTTTCATTTGGAAGGCTGCAATTACATGTATTTACCATGGGGTGTTTTCAGCCAAGTGTTTCTGGTAAGCTTCAGGAGATCCAAACCTGAAAGTCGCCGTGGAAATTTCATCCTATATGCACTCACGGAATGTTTATATCCTTCATCTGCGAATGAAAACAAGGACTGTCCCCTCCAGGGACACGGTCTGTATTAGTTACTTTCGCAGTTTAAGGAGGAAAGGGTTTATTCTGGCAGTTTGAAGGCATGGTGAAGAGTGTAGGTGGTTACCTTGTGTCCAGGGCCACCACTCAAACCTGCCTTTTCCATTTTCCTCTGGGATGGTGCCATCAACAGAGATCTCAACCTCAGTTAAACTGATCTGGAAACACCTTCACAGATGCAGAGGCCCATATCCTAGGTGATGATAAGCCTAGTCAAGCTGGCAGTGAAGGAACATGATGCTGTCTGTAAGATATCCACCATGGGGCTCAGTCTTCCAGGATCCTGCCTTCAGTGTTATAAAAGAGATTGGTGAACTCCCCCCCTCCCAGGGGAGGGCCCAGTGGACTTGTGAATTGTAGTTTGCTCTTCACAGCTTCTTGAGAAGGGAGGCCTAATGGAGTCCTGATCACCTGAAGTGGGTCCCAAGTTACTACAGACAGCCTCTCCCCAGCAGCTTCATGCTTCTAAAGTGTAGTCAGATCAAGTATACTGACAACAAGCATGGATAGTGGGGACCAGTAGCCGTTGGGGCAGAGTACCACTCTCACCTTTGGCTTTCCCACCCACATCTCACCTGGGTGTAACAGACGCAAAATGAGTATCTATACCTCTCATCTGGCAGTGTTGGAGTCTGAGGACTCCCTCAGGTTTTGGTGTGGTTTGGTTTGTTTTTTCAAGACAGAGTTTCTCTGTGCAGCCTTGGCTGTCCTGGACTCGCTCTGTACACTGGGCTATCCTTAAACTCACAGAGATCCGCCTGCCTCTGCCTCCTGAGTCCTGAGGTTACAGGTGTGCGCCACCACCGTTGCCCAGTTCCGTTGCTTCCATTTATCTCCCCTCATCACACTCCTGCACAGGGTTTCACATGGTTTTGGGAAATAGATGTCCAGCATTAGGGAACACTTGAGTGTGATGCATAATTCAGAAAAGGCCAACTCAATTTTTCCTGGAACTAACCTCTAAAACATTCCACCAAGCTGTTAAATGGAAAATAGCTGCTGAGCATTTGGACATGCAAATATTTTCAGCTCTATAACTAACCCAGAAAACTACAGTGTCACCCCTGATGGAGGACAGCAGGACAAAAGGCCAACTATTGCCTGAACTGACTCCTCCCAGCTGTTGGTGAACTCCCGGATTGCCCAATCCAGTTAGGAAATGCCCTTTTATTTGGACCTAGCACACACCACAGCACCTTTGGTGAACAGGGTGCCAGCGCAGCATGTGTGGGCAGCATGGCCTGAGTGACTGAGCAAGTCCCTCCACTTGTCTGAGTGCCCGTTTCCTTGACTGTTAAAAGAGACAAAAATAGCACCTGTGGGTGTTAAAGGGACAGCACCTGCAGGTACTGATTTAGATCAGCGGCCAGGCTCTGGGCCTTCTAACTCGTATCCTCCTCACGTCCCTGAGAGCTGTCACCTCCACTGCCCTGGTAGGAAAATCACTTCCAGTAAGAGGAGACCAGGCCTGGGACTCAAACCCAGAGCCACTGACTTCATAGCTTCCCATGCCTGGGATCATCAGAGGCCAGAAAAGACACATCGGGTACAGCCCTGGAGTCTTACAGGAAAGTAGAATCAGGCCAGATAACACGAGCTATCTGTTACCGGATCCCGACTGCATGTGTCCAGCCCCACTTCCAGATGTGTGACAGCATGGCATCACCCAGCACACATTCCCACTGTTGGCTCTACCTCCCAGAGATAGCAGGACATTTCTAGAGCATTTAAAAGGTCATCTGTATCGGGCATCTGTTACAGCACCTGCCCCGGCCCCTCCTCAGTATTCCTACATCCAGTACCTTGGATGTTGGGGCTTCTTCCAGCCCCTGAGGGGTCACAAGCCTGAAGCTGAAAAGCACACTGAGGGTGGCTCGGTCCTCATCGACATAGTCTTTTTTCCTTGTAGAGCTTTTTCCTCAACTGACTTTGCCATACGTTAGCTAATCTCTCACGAGCTGGACAGTGTTCGCCTCAAAGCCACAGTAATCCCTTTTTACAATAGAAAACAAAATCCCAGAGTCTTTTGGACCCTGGCTGCTCACAGCGTCATTGCAGACCTTCCTTCTGTGCTTGAGCCTAACGCAACACCTCACCGGGTACAACAGCTGTCTGAGCTGCTTGAAGTCACCAGGCGTGTGCCCTGGACCTGCTTCTCATGGGGCTCCTCGCCTGAAAGGTGCCTCCAGATATACTGCAGCCTACAGTAGGCGAGTGCAAGGCTGAACATCCACCAAACCCACTGCAGGTGGTCACCTACATTGAGCCCTTTCCATTGATGTAAGATGTTAGAGTATAAGGTGTGTAGTTCAATAAGCTGTGTGTGGCGGGTTCTGTGTGACTTAATATGTCCTCCACTTGGAGGGTGGGTGCTTTTTTATTTTCTACCTTCGAGTAACTGTCCCTTATCACCCTCCTGTTTTTCTGCTTCCTTATAAATGAAGCAAGCACAAGTCACTTGCATTCCAAAAATTCCTCACTGCCACACATCCAGGGGGTCATCTTGCCAGCTTTCATGATTCAGATAAGTGGAGTTTATTGAGCTTGTGACTTTGCCATGCTAGAGGATTTCCTCAGGATCGGTGCCCTGCATGATCAGAACAGCGTGCCCTGGCATGCTGCCTGGATTGCCCAGCAGCCAAAGAGAATTCAAGCATGTCTCACCAAGTAACCCTGCCTTCCATCCAAGACAGAAATAGTCTGGGTGTCAGCCCAAGTCCCCAACAGAGTTCCAACAGGCCCACTCTGCCTGGCTTTCTTGGATACCTTGGCCTGCAGTATGTTAGAGAAGATCATAGAGACAGGCTGCCCTGCCCTGCCCTGAGTGAACAGAGAGAGGATCTTGTGCCATGCAAGAAAAGCAGGGGCATGGTGACATCAGCCTAGCTTGTAGAGTGTCCCTTCATGCACTGGCCTGCTGTCCCATGTAGTTGAGACCTAGAGAACTCCTTTGGCCCTGGCTCTTGACTGTTAGTATCTGTGTAACCTTCCCTTTCTTTCCTCCATCTTACTCCTCTCACTCGAGCTTTCCAGAAACTAAAGGGTCAGTGTCCTGCCAGTCCCAACAGCGGGTAGTGCTGGTAGGTGCTGCCACTCTGCATTCCTGAGAATACCACTCTTGCAAGCAAGGCTCAGTCTTGATGCCCTGTAGCAGAGGCACAGCAGCCCCAGCATATGGAGGTCTTTTAGTTTCCCTGACTCACCACACACAGACCTGAGGTAAGGCTAAGGACAGTGGGAGGGCAGGTCACTAAACATCACTGACCAAGCAAGAAACCTCTGCCACAAGCCCTGTTCCACCCTTTGAGACAGTTAGAAAGATTGTCAAAGACCCACATGGGTTGACTGAGAAGGCTGAGTACATCCAAGAGGCCAAGAACTTAGGTAAGCCCTGAAAGTGCCACCTGCCATGGGACGTCCCAGATATTAAAAAAAAAAAAAAAGAATGCACACTATGGAAACAGCTAGGCACAGGCATGATATCACGGCACTTCGCTCGTCATGTTTGTGCCTGCAGTGGCGGGTAGAGGAACCCAGGCAGTAGGAATCAGTGTTGTAGCACCTACTAGTGCTACGTTAGGGTTACAGCCACTCTAAACACAGTGCCAGACGCAAGCCACTCTGCCAGGACGGGGCCTGGGCCTTCAGTGCGCAGAGAAGGGTGGCAGCGCGTGCGCTCTTGGTTTGGGCCCAGCCCTCACTACCCTGTTTGGCGAGGTGATAGACTGTGGGCATGTGTCCCAAAAGAAGAGCTGCTGATGTCCAGAGAGCCAGCCCTCGGGAAAGACGGGTGAAGTACTACATTCCCTTGACCCCAGATACATGAGAGAGGGTAAGAACAGGCCAGGCCATCCCTTCTGCCTCTGGGAGACTTCAGTGAATTGTTTGCTGGCCATCCTGTCTGGGTAGAGTATTTCAGTGTGCTAACAAAAAATAAATAAATAAAAGCTAGAGTGCTGATTTTTTTTTTTTAATCCAAATATAGAAAGTAAGAACATAAGCAACTCCAGGTTTCTCTTGGAGGAAGTATTGATCCTCTGTCAAAAGGAGATCAGAAGGACCAAGTGGTGATTACACGGGAACACTGCTGCAGCCTTTCGGGCCTTATAGAACAACTTCTGGCCAAGAGGGCTACCAGTATGGGGAGAAAAGCTCATCTGGATATTAAAATTTGCTCAGATACCTGGGAGTGATGGCACACGCCTTCAGCCCCAGCACTCAGGAGACAGAGGAACTCATGCTAGCCAGGGCTATGTAGAAAAACCCCATCAACCGTTGGCCAACAGCCAATTCTCCCTCAGTTTTCAGGCTCCTGTGAGACATTGTGCCACTGGCCTCTCTCAGGATCTGGACAGTTGAAGAATGAAAATGGACCATTCATAGCCAGACTAGTTTGTAGCAGTACTAAAGGCTCTGCACAGTGGTGTGCCTGCCGTGTGCACACTGAGTAAGCTCACAATGTCACGCTTGGTCATAGCCAAAAGGGAAAAGAGCAACAGTAAATTCTTACTGAAAGAAGCAATAGATTTTGCTTTTGTCTGTTTTTTGTTTTTGTTTGTTTGTTTGTGGGGGGGGTGAGCAGTAGTTAAGACAGGGTCTCACTATGTAGATCGGACTGGCCTCGAACTCATAGAGATCTAGCTACCTGTGGAGTACTGAGATTAAAGGTGTGCACTACCATACCTGGCTTGCTTTTTGTTTGTTGTTTTGTTTTTTATCAATATTATCATATTATGACAATATTATCATATGTGACCATGGTTAAAAATTCAGTGGCACCTAAGGGCTTGTTTACATTGGGATATTGTGGGCAGCTAGACAGATTGCTTAAGTGGTGGTTAAAAATATGTACTGCTTTTCCAGAGGATGGGGGTTTGGCTTACACACACACACACACACACACACACACACACACACACCCCCCAGTTGGGTGGCTCAGACTGTTTTTAACTCCAGCTCCAGGGGAATCTAACCCCTGGCCTCAGGTCAGCAGCAGTCATGTATACACACCCAGACACACAAATAATTTAAAGTAATAATTTTTTTAGAGCAGTCACAGCGTTCCTGGACAAGCTTCATTCCTAAAATCATCTTTTTGTTTTGCCTGTATACCCACGGGTTTCATTGATACTCGTGGAATTTAGGTACTAAAGAGACCTAAATTCTAGTATGACCTTTTCTAAAGCCACATATGGGAATGTGTTGTTTCCCACCAACGCAAACCAGGACGCTGGAGCCTTTTCTGTCCAATCCCCCTCCCCTGCTCTTGATGCTGGCTGCATTTCAAAAACCAAAGACCCAGAGTATAGTGAAATGCCCAACTTGAGGGCTGGAGAGGTGGCTCAGAGGTTAAGAGCACTGGCAGCTCTTCCAAAGGTCCTGAGTGCAATTCCCAGCAACCACACGGTGGCTCACAACCATCTGTAATGATATATGCCCTCTTCTCGCATGTAGATGTACATGCAGACAGAACACTGTACATCATACATACATATATCTTTTAAAAAACTGCCCACCCGAAGCGGTAGAGTCCATCAGTGTTGGTGAAGGGCATGTCTGCGGAAGCTCTTCCTTGAATATGCTACTTCATCTGTGAACTTCAGTGCCCCATTCGTGCAGGGGGACCGGTGCTAGCCTGCCTTAAGGAGCTGCTCTGGGGACTCCTGTACAGAAGCAGGGCCAGCACTGTGCGCTTGGGCCTCATTCTGAGTGAGCACTTGGCACATGGCTCACGATCGTGATTATTGTTGGGGACCGCTTCTGTGGGCCAGATACTAATCTTCAATTGCATCCCGTTCAGATGGTTATCCACTAAGGAGGGAAAGGAAAAGCTCTGGGCCATTCTTTAAATGACATCCATGGTAATTAATAGTTATTTTATATATTGAGAGAATATTTGCCATCCTGTAATTTTCATTCTTAGTCATAGCTCTGCTCCCTTGAGCTGTTGGAACAAGACGATTATATGTGGCAGTAGTTCAGACACTTGAAAATAATGACATTGGCTGCTTCGTTTTTTCTCATTTTATTTGTGTGTGCACAGCTTACCCACACGCCGTCTTCCTGATTTGGCTCTCCTTATTTTTTGAGACCAGGTCTCTCTAAATCTGGAACTTGCTGTTTTTAGCTAGATTGGTTGCACAGCAAGCCCCCAGAATCCACCTCTCTCCAGCCCCCAGAGAAGATATTTGAAATCAGAATAGGTATTTAAAAGGTGGCTGCTGGGGTCTATTACAGAGGGGTTCTTTGGAGACCTGTGGTAAGCAGGGTGCCACTACTAGCAAGAGCCATGCTTGGCACATGTGAGCTTCTCACCCTAGAATTTCTTTCTGTGTTTGTGATGACTCTGGTGGATCTGCCTGGACTCGGCCCGGCCCCCAGCCTGTTGTTCTCTGTGTGGTCTCAGGCCTGTGTCAAGTGTCCTTGCTCTCTACTGGTCACTTTTAGCCGTCGTGATAGGCACAGCCAGCTGTCAGTGCTGTTTGTTTTTAATTGATTCTAAATGGTAGTTTTAATAAATTGTGCTCACTAGGTTAATGATACCTTTCCTAAATTATGCCATGGTGTTGGGTACAACAGCAGCAGGATTGCTGTTTTAAAATGAGGTTTGCTAAAACAAACAGTCAGGCTGCTTACAGGAAATGCTGAGCTGATGATTAATTGATGTTCTGGAGCTGGCCTCTTACTCTCAGAGGTGCTGTCCCTGTGGTGATCCTGTAGTGAGGCTGCAGCCCACATCCTAGTTCATTTCCAGATAGCCAACGTGTGCTTTCTTTCCTGCCCTCTTGTGCAGAGGGTGGCAATGCCTGACCCAAGGGAGGCTGTTGGCTCCTGAAAAGTGCCAAGAGTGCCCTTCCATTCTGGGACACATCACTCTACCATATCACCATGTTAAGGGAACTGATATTTAGGAACAAAGAAGAGAGCTTAGAACATTGTTTCAGACTAGTAAGTCATGGGTAAAATTACTAAAGCCAGTAAAGTGACATGCCTGTAATCCCAGGGAGGCTTGAGCAGAAGAATCACCATGAAGTTAAGGCCTGCCTGGGCTACGCAGCAAGACACCATCAACTTGGAGGCAGTCATCATTGTTGGCAGCAGCATTTGAAAAAACTGGAAATGTAGCTCAGTTGGTAGGAATTTTGCCCATCAAGTATGAGGCCTATGGTGACACAGCACTCAGGAATAACTAAAGGCCAGTCTGGGTTATATGATACCCTGTCTCAAAAACAGATCAACTCAAAGAGGTGGCAAATAGGCCGTTGGCAACAGTACAAAAAAAAAAAAAAAAATCAGAAGCTACACAGACAGCTGAGATGGCTCAGCAGCTAGGAGCTCTGCAGCTTTTACAGAGGACTTGGCATTTGATTGAGAGCAGCCACATGGTGGCTCACAGGCATTTATAATGATGGTTGCGGGGGCTCCAATGCTCCCCTCTGGTCTCAAGGGGCGCTAGACACTTAGGTGGTACACATACTTACATGTAAGCAAAACACTCAGAACATGATGTAAATAAGTTTAAAAGTTTAGAAAAGAGGCCAGGCGTAGTGACATACACCCGTAATCCCGGCGCTCTGGAAGAGGCAGAGGCAGACGGCTCTCAATGAGTTCAAGGTCGGTGTGGTCTACAGATGGAGTTTCCGGGCAGCCAAGGCACAGAGAAACCCTGCCTCAAACACAAGCACACTTTAGAAAAGAACAGAGAACCTAAGTTTGGTTCTGAGCACTCACATCATGTGGCTCCCCTGAAACTCCCAACTTGAGAGGACCTGGTGCTCTGGCCGCTGAGGGCCAGTATGCTCACATGCACATACTTGTGTACAGACACACACATGTTTGTTTAGGTTTTTGTTTTGAGACAGGATCACTGTGTCCTCCTGCCTGTGCTCCCTGTAGTCAAGGCTAGCTTTGAACTCACAGAAATTCTCCTGCCTCTGCCTTCCAGTGGTTGGGATTAAAGGTGTGTGCCCCATGTGGTTCATACACGTAATTTAAGTTTTCAATTAAGCTGTTTCAAGGTGGGGGGGGCTGGTGTGGGCTTTTGTTTTTGTTTTCAAGACAGTTTCTCTGGGTAGCCCTGGCTCTCCTGGATCAGGCTGACCTTAAACTCGGAGATCTGCCTGCTTCTGCCCCCCAAGTGCTGGGATTAACGTTGTGTGCCACCAGTGCCCAGCAAAGGGGTTAAAGAAATTATTTTCTGAGGAGATGCCCGGGAGCCCAGCTGGTGCATGAGCTTAGTGGATCATAAGCCCAGTATGGCCGCTGCCAGGGAGGAGCCCTGTCCCCAAACAGACCATCCTGCCCTGAGCTGAATCTGCCTACCCAGTGGTCACTGTCCGTGTGGAAGAATAAATGTCATCACCGGCTCACAGTTGAATGGGGTATGCAGTATACACTGGGATAGCATGACCAAAGTCGTGCCCTCTGTGACCAGGCGATGCTGTGTTTGTTGCTCTTGATTCTGTGGGGCCAAAGGTCCATGGGCGTTTAGCTTTTTAGATTGGAACTGGTGGCCTGTTTTCATGTTTGTCAGAGTTCACCTGCCGGTCTAGGGCCCTAGAACACATAAAGCCAAGGGATTTTATCCATCTGATGGCCTCTCGGCAGCATTCACTGTGTTTGCCAACATTGAGGTGCCTAGCTCTCAGGAGCCTGTAGACTGGGGGGTGCCCCCCCAGCCCATACTGTCACTAGGGTGGCATCCTCGGTGCCCTTCTGCTAACCATGTGCAGTGGTGCATGCCTGTAATCCTAGCACTCCAGGAGTTCAAAGATAGCCTGGTCTTCCAGGACAGCCAAGGCTACACAGAGAAAGCCTATCTGGGGGATGGGGGAGATTGTGGTATTCAGAAGGGACAGTTTCTTCGGCCGCAGAACCCATCTCAGTTCTCACAGTGCTGGCTTAGATGTGTACTCACTATGGCAGAGGACTTCCCTCCCTGGAAGTCCAGCTGGAGAATGGACTGTAAAGCCAGCAGTCAGGAAAGCCTTTCTCCATGGCAAAACAGAAATGATCATGAGGTTTTGTTTCGTTTTCATATTTCCTTTTGCTTTTCTATGTGTATGAATGTTTCGGCATGCATGTGTATATGTGCCCAGTGTTGAAGGAAGCCAGAAGCAGGCATCAGATCCCCATGGAGCAGAGTTAGAGACAGTTGGCCACCATGTGGAAGCTGGGCACCAGACCTGAGTCTAGTCTAAAAGCAGCAGATTGAGCCAGGCATGGTGGGGCACACCTTCCCGCTCTTGGGAGGCAGGAAGCAAGTGGACCTCTCTGAGTTCCAGGCCAGCCTGGTCTACGAGTTCTAGGACTACTAAGGTTAACACAGACAGAAACCTTGTCTCAAAACAACAACAACCAAAAGGGGGGGTGGGGGCAGCAAGTGTGCTTAAGTGCTAAGCCAACACTCCAGCTCTAACGTTATGTTTCTGTGGTTTGGTTATTTTTTTTAATTTATTTACTTTTAGTTTATGTACATTGGTGGCCTGCAGTATGTCTATGAGTGTGTCAGGTCCACTGGAACTGAGGTACACACAGCCGTGAGCTGCCATGTGGGTGCTGGGAATTGAACCCGCATCCTCTGGAAGAGCAGCCAGTGCTCTTAACTGCTGAGCCATCTCTTCAGCCCCTTTGTTGTTTGGTTTTGTTGGTTTTTTGTTTGGTTTTGTTTTTTTTTTTTTTTTAATGATTGTTCTTAAATTTTTATTTATGGTTAATTTTATTGTTTTTACTTGGGTTTTGGTTTCAAACAGGGTCCTACTTTGTAGCCCTAGCTGACCTGAAATTTACTGTGTAGACCAGACTGGACTCAAACTCAAGAGTTTTTCCTGCTTCTGCCTCCTGACCATGTGCCACCGCCATCCATCAGCAACTGGATTTCTTTAGCCAGGAATTCAAAGCCAACCTGGCAACAAGACAATACACAGTCTCAAAAATAAATTCACACCATGCATATAGTATTGTTATTTATTCCTGTCTTAATTTCAAAAAGTAACAGAGTCCTTAGTGTCCTGCAAACGGCACAGGAGCCATGTTAAGTTCCTTACAACAGGAACCCAAATGAGTGGCAGCAGCCTTGGCTTCCAAATGTAATAGTACATCTACAGGAGGAAAAGTGATGGCATCTGCATCAAAAATCCTGAGAGAAGCTCATGTCGACACCATCGCCAAGAATGCTGCTCTCTTTACCTAGGACCTTGATTTACTAAATCTAAGCAGCCTTCAGGAAGCTTCATCTTCTAGAGGTGACAGATCCCAGGGCTGTACCAGCCCCTCGCTGAGGTGTCTACGCTTGCTCTGTGTAACAAAGATTCTCCTCTGTTGTGTGGACATTGCCATTCCATTCAACATCAAGGGAGTTCACTCAGTGGGTCTGATGGTGGTTGATGGCCCAGGAAGCTGTGCACAGGCATGGCACTATCTCCTGCGAGCACCCATGCCTGGTCTCCTCTGAAGAGATCCTGAAGAAGTCGAGAAGGAAGAACAAACACGGCTGTGACTAATGTTGTCAGGGAGAATGGACCGAGGTGGCATCCTGCTCTGACGCTGTGCAGCTGCCTCTGTGCCTGACCCAGCCACTGAGGTCCTATTACTCAAGCCAGTGAATGAGTTGGAGCTATCACTGAGGTGTTCTGCAAACACTTGAAAGAAAGAAAAAAAAAAAAAAAAGATAGGTAGAAAATATTTTCTTTAAACAAAGTAATGGGAGGGTCAGACCTCTTTCAAGTGCAAAATGAGAAGCATTGCAGAGGGAAATCAGCAGCATTAATACTAAGAAATAGATCTAGACTGGGATCCTCGGGATACTTTGTGATGGAACATTTCCCCGGAGCAGTTCCTCCCCAGCACTGCAGAAACACAAGGAAAAGCTGCTTAAGGCTGGCTATCGGTGAAAGACTAGAAGAGCCTGCACAAGGGCACAACTGTTTCTGGAGTCCTTCCTTACACTGGGATCTTTAGAAATGTGGTGTGTGACCCACTTGTTTTGTGTTTTGGTTTTTTTATGGCGCTGAAGATCAAACCAGGGCAGGTGAGCTTCACTAAGAGCCTTTGCCTGCTGAGCTGTCTCACCAAGCTCATTTTTGGCTTTCTGAGACATGGTCTCACTCTGTCGTACTTGGAAACCTGGAACTCATTATGTAGCCCAGACTTGCCTTGAACTTGTGATCCTTCTACCTCTGCTTTCTACCTTCTAGAACTACAGGTGTGAACCACCATGCCTGGCTTTTTATCTTTATTTTTAATAGAAAAGCACTCATGCTGGAGAAACAGTTTGGTGGTTAAGAGCACTGGCTGTTCTTCCGGGGGGGGGGGGGGGGGGGGCTAAGTTCAGGCAGCTCACAACTGCCTGTAACTCTAGCTTCGGAGCATCTATTGCCCTCTTCTGCATACTGTGGGCACTGCACTCACAACACATCACACACATATACACACACACAACTAAACTAAGTATGTTACATGGGCTTTTCCCCCTGGACCCAAGCGCCCAGAATAATGACTCATGAGACTCAAAATATACAAATACATAAGCCATATAGTTAGGCTTACCTTTGACTAGCTCATAACTTAATATAACCCATTTATACTCATCTGTATTCTTCCACATGTCTGTCACATGGTACCTCTGCTCAGGTACCATTCGTCTGTCCTTTTTTCTCAGGTGGATGTCCCATATCGCATGCCTAGCTCTATTCCAGAATCCTTTCTGTCTGTCAAATGTCCCACCTCCTTTTTCCTGCCTCAGCTTTAGCTATAAAAGCTATAGCTTTTTATTAACAAGTGATGCTTCCATACAGACAAAAGATTCCGGCCACATAAGTGGTTTTTGGTTGTTTGTTTTTTTGTTTTGGAAGATAGAGGAGCTGGAGAAATGAGTCAGCAGTTAAGACTGTTCCTCCAGAGAACCCAGGTTCTGTTTGCCAGCACCTTTGGCTGTCTTTCATTAGCACCAGGCATGCAAGTGGTGCCTAGACAGACCCAAGCAAGACATAATGTGTTTGTTTTTAGTACAGTACTCAAGGCTGTACACATTAAAGTGTGGGTGGCATTGGTGGGTTATAATAATGCACAGCTTTAATCCCAGCACTCAGGAAACAGGGGCAGGTGGGTCTCTGTGAGTTTGAGGCCAGCCTGATTTATAGAGCAAGTTCCAGTATGTGGTAAGCCAAATGTAGTATCGAATGCCTGCAGTCACAGCACTTGGGAAGTTGAGACAGGGAAAACAGGTGTTCTAGACCAGACTGAACTATATGAGACCTTGCCTTTAAAGGAAAAGGAAGTGAAAAGAGTGGGAGCTAAAGCATCAAACAAGGGGCTGGAGAGATGGCTCAGTGGCTAAGAGCACTGCGTGCTCTTCCAGAGGACCGGGGTTCAATTCCCAGCAACCACATGGCAGCTCACAACTGTCTGTAACTTCAAGATATAACACCCTCACACAGACATACATGCAGACAAAACACCCATGCACATAAAATAAAAATAAATAAATTTAAAAATTTTAAAGCATCAAACAAGAAAGCACTGTTAGCCCTGCCTCTCCCTTATGGTGGGAACCTTGAGGACTCTCCAGACAGCCCCTGCCCCCATGTACAACCCACTCCACTCTCCAGCTCTGGTTCATAGGACCTGCTTCTCTCTCTGTAGGACTGAGCACGGAAGGCATCTACCGGGTCAGCGGGAACAAGTCAGAGATGGAAAGTTTGCAAAGACAGTTTGATCAAGGTAAGGCACAGCCTGGCTATACGTCACTGGTCCAAAGCAGATGCCGTGTAGGACTTGAACTGCCCTGTAGGGCTTGGGTGTTCTGGCCACCCATGAACCTGAACCTGAGCCCGGAGGTACTGCCGTAGAGACAGAGGCCACCTGTGGCCCCCGTGGGGGACCAGACCTGTCAACATACTGTCCTTGCCAAGGCAGTTCTCATTGCTGTCCACAGTCACCATTACAGGTTTCTCTGGTCCAGGCTCACTTGTCTGTAAGGCCCTTGCCTCCCTGGAGTGGGGCCAGGGTAATAGCATTTGAATAAATGGTCCAGTCTGTTTTGACAGGCCAGAGGTGTGCACATCAACCACATTTCTCCTCAAAATGGCCCTGTGGGAAAGAAAAGTTGGGGAACATGTCAAGATAACTAAGGCACTGGGCTGCAGGTCCCAAGCTGAACTCTTAGTCACACCAGCTTTGGGTGGGGCTGCCCTGCGTCTTTGTTAGGTCAAGTGTGAGAGGCTCCCAGCTAGGAACTCAGCTCTTAATGTGCGAAAGGTCCACACTGAATGCAAAGCTATACCACCAGTGCCAGAGCATGCCGTGAAATCCTCTGAGCTAGCAGCCAGAGAGTGAGTACGTGGAGGGCCAGGAGAGACAGCAACAGTGACACCCTGAAATTAATTACATGTCACTGTCTGAACATCAGGAAATACGTTCTGATAAAACTCATCTTCACTGGGCACGTGTCAAATGATGTGCTTACACTAAGACACAGTGTCACCAGGTGGAATTATCTGTTAGGATCTTTGCTGACCAAAGTGGTCAAGTGGTACATGACTGTTCCTGTAAGAATCTAAGCAACTGGTCGTCCAAAGAGAGGCACTTAATGTCCATCTGTAACAGTCTTACAGAGTCAAGCAAGCAGCGAGTCCTAGGGAGACCGAAAATGAGAACTCAGTGGAGCTGTGCGCTAGGAAGAACCAGGGTGGGGAAAATGAGGGATTCATCAGTATCTGCTTGAGCCAGTGACTATGTGGTTGGCAGGAAGGGGAGCCAGGAAAAAGCTGAAGCTCATCAGAACCAAGTGGGATGCGCAGGTAGCCTGGAGGACCCTGGTCTGCCACCCAGGCCATGTCTGCGAGCTCCGGCTGCCAGCTCCTCTGCAGGCTTGTGCTAACCCCAAGCCCCTGCCCCGGCAGCATCAAGCAGCATGCCTTCTGCCAGCATAGATGAGTCTGGCCTCACTTTCCTGGCTTGCTTTCAGACCACAATCTGGACCTTGCAGAGAAAGACTTCACCGTGAACACTGTGGCGGGGGCCATGAAGAGTTTCTTCTCCGAGCTACCGGACCCCCTGGTGCCGTACAGCATGCAGATTGACTTGGTGGAAGCACACAGTAAGTACAGATGCCAGAGAGGCTCCAGGCAGCCCTGCCCTGTCCCTCTGCTGTGACTGACCTCCCATGTTTGCCCTTAGCTTGCCCTTAGGGAGAAAGCTGGAACTCACTGTGGTGACGAAAATTATCCTGGACCCTTTCCTGAGCTCTCTTCTTCCTGTGACGAGGCCATACAAACTCTTGGAAAGTTTAAACACCTGGGACTGGTGTTTAAACCACTGGTGGCTCAGTGGTTAAGAACACTGGCTGCTATTGGACCGAGGTTCCGTTTCTAGCACCATGTTGCGGTTCACAGTCATCCATAACTGCTATTTCAGGGGATCTAACACATGTGCTACACAGACATGCATGCAGGCAAAGCACACAAAGGGAGGTTAATGTATCTTTTGAAAAGGAAAATTACGTGGACAGGGGAAGAGGGTGTCGGTGTCCAGAAGATCCCAAGGCCCTGCAGCATACGAGCACTCTGGGATTCTCTGTTACTTATTGGAGGTAGTGTCTTGTGTATCTTAGGGTACCCTCAGACTCCTTGTTTTGCTTGCACAACTTCCCATGGACTAGCATTATGGCACGTGTCTCCATATCTGACTTAGAATCTCTAGTTTTAATGCAGTCTCTAGGGCAACAGTTCTCAACCTGTGGGTTATGACCCTTTGGGGGGGGGTCAAACAACACTTTCACAGGGGTCACATATACAGTATTCTGCACATCAGATATTTACGTTAGGATTCCTAACAGTAACACAATTTTGGTTCTGAAGTAGTAATGAAAATCATTTTCTGGTTGGGGTCACCACAACAAGAGGAGCTGTATTAAAAAGTCAGAGCGTTAAGAAGGCTGAGAGCCGCTGTGTGACCGTTGTGTGTGGGTTTTCTCATTGTCTGCTCTTTTGGACAGTGTCACGTGCCATGATGGACCTGACCCCTTGGAGCTGCCCACCATAGAGCACTTGCTGCTATAATTGGGCCAAAGGAAGCCTTTGCTCTTGCAGGGGAGAACGGGAAGGCTAGAAACAGCAATTCCTCCACAGCTGCTGAAAGGAGTATCAATCTGTGGGTTTGAGGACAGCCAGATGCACATAGTACAGCCCTGCCTCAGAGAGACAGGCAGACAGAAAAGCCTTTCCAAGCACCAAGAAAGAGGTCACACAAGAAAAGGGAGCATGATCCTGGGCTAGCTCACCGCTGCTGCGTCAGGCAGGTTACGCTCAAGGCTGTGTTGAGATCATGGTCAGGTGGATTCCAGTCCTGGGCTCCTGCTCCTCTAAGGAAGCCGTCCCCAGCTGTGGAGGATGCAGGGCTCAGGTTACCTGCATGTGGTGTGACTTCACATCTGCTAGCCTCTCCTTTTTGCCCAGCTACCAAGGCTGGGAGGTGGCATTTAGCACCCACCAATGGGCAACCATCTCAGACTCTCACTGTCTCTCTGTGGGAAGTTAGAGGTTCAGGGGGCTTGCACTGCTTGGTACCCAGCTGCTGAAGACCCAGTCTTTGGCACATTGGCCTTGACCTGGCATCATCTAGGTGCGTGTTAAATACTGGCACCCATCAGCATGCCATTGTTTCTTTTTAAAAAGATGCCATGGCATCTTTTTATCTGGGGAGAGGCAGGAGAGGGTGCTGCTGATAGGAGGGCCACCCCCTTCCTCCAGTCTCTTCTGCCACCCACTCTAAGTTTTCCATAGTTCAGAAGGTGCTGCATAGCAGCCTGGGAGGGGTGGAGTCTCAACTTCCTCTCCATTATCTACTCTTTGGGCCCTGCTAGTCAGCTGGACTGCCTGTTGTCTGTCGTCCCTTGACAGCCTGACAGGAGAATGTAGAAGGAAGGGCTCCCGCTGACATGGTACCTCACAGCAGAAGCAGCCCATGGAGCTCAGGTCTCTGTGGATCAGGCTGGCTAAGATGAGTTAGATGCCAGGCAGTGGGAAAGTGGTCAACGGAAGATTGCTGTGCCCTGAGGAAGCACAGGTTTCCATGGCAGCAGCAACTTGACCAGCTCTTTGCACTTACTGGCTCAGAGTAGCTGTGCCTGTGTTCAGGCTTGCATGGGGTTCCACATCCCATGCAAGATCACTGTCTGACTGTTGTGTGTGCATCAGAACGCTATTGGAGTGGAAGCAGTGTGCTTGCTTGCCAGTTGTCTTCCCAGCTCAGTCAAGGCAACATGGCAACTGAAGTACTACTGCAGCTTGTGGATAGCTGCTCGCTGTGTGCAGCAGGCTCTGCTGGGTATTGGTGCATGCTCTTCATCATCAGTGAGGTAGAGGGGATTGTCTCTCCATGGTACAGAGGCGCCCAAGGCTCCAACAGTGACAGCTTGGCTGGAGGCCCAGGTCACACAGCTGAGGACTGGCAAGCTGGAACTTGAGTTCCTGCTTTCCCTGGGTGGAAGCTGATGTTCTCTGTAGAAAGACTCATGCAAGCTGAGCCACAAGTGCACAAAGCTCTGACGGGGAAGAGGCAGGGAGTAGTGGGAAGGAGGGGTCCTGAGCTGGGGCTTCAGGCAGGAGCTAGAGTTGTAGGCAGCCGGTGGGAGCTTTCTGTGCCCTCTCTTCACTGATATCTCAGCCCAGCCGGGACAGGTTTCCAGCCTACATGGCCTTTGTTTTCCTCTCCTGTCCTCCACCACCAGCGAGACCAATCACTTCCGTGTCCAGAGTCCCTCCAGTTCACCTGATTCCCACAAGCTGCCTTCTAGCTTCTGTGCTGACAGGAGTCCTAGACTAGGTCCACCTTGCTTCAGGGTTGCAAGCCAAGGACCTGTGGGCTGCCCTGTAGGTCGCCATCTGTCCAGATAGCTACTCTGTAGTGAGGCCCTGTGTCCCTTACTGTAGCTGACAGAGACAGTGGTCCTTGACAGACCGTGTATGGTTCTGACTGCGGTCTAATAGAGAAGAGACATTCCCAGCTTGCCGCTTGACCATGCCTCCAGAATAGTCTTGATTTTTCCATTCTGTGCCAAGCAGAAGTAGTCCCAGCCTGGCCTTCGCTAGAATCTTGTGTGCCACATAGAAGATCAGGATATACCTGGCCTGTGTACATTTCTCAAGCCCCTGCCAGACCTTCTCCTGCTGCATTACTACAAATATGCGGAGTTCCCAGCCCAGAATCCAGTTGACAGTAAGCAGCAAGGATGGGGACGGTGGATCAGGGTTCTTGCCACAAGAACCACAGTGGTCACAGCCAGTTCTTGAACCTTTTTGTTTTTTCTTAGTTTGGGTTTTTTTGGTTGGTTGGTTTTGATTTGTTAGTTAGTTTATTTTGGGTTTTTAAGACAAGATCTCACTATATATAAAATACATGCTGCCCTCAAACTCTGGATTGATTTTCCTCTCCCAGCTTCTCGAGTGCTAGAATTTCAGGTATGTCCCACTACGCTGGCTCTTTGTATGTTTTAAAGCCCTGATTGTGTCCACTGTGAGGGTGTTTGTAAGATCCCTGATTGTCATGACTTCCCTCTCTTCCTTACGGGTTCCCGAGGATGTTATCAGCTGCACTGTGTGTGTAGACTTACTCCACAGTGGTTAGCCTGGCCCTCCCCACAACCCTGCTTAATTCCTTCCAATGGCTGCAAGCATGGCAGCGGATCTGGTGCAGAGAGCAGAGCTGAAGTCCAGTCCCACTTTCTCCTGAGAGAGCAGCTGGAAAACAGTCCCGGGCACTCAAACACTGGGCAGACATAAGAATCCTCTGTCTCCCAGAAGACAAGTGATGCTAAATGAAATCTCAGTGTCAAGGATGGGACGCCTCCCTCCTGGCCAGAACAACACAGGACATTTCCATGATGCTTGGTGACCCATCATAACTGAATGATAACTTCCTGTTGCTGAAAGCACCACTCAATTTCAGGTGCGGGACGTAGATTTCAGCCTTAGCTGAGCAGAAAACTGCGGGCTAGCCTACATATTGCCAGGAGGTGCTGTGGGGGAAAGACAATACCAGTCCTGCCCAGAGCTCAACCCTGCGTATTACAATCCTGTTCTACCTGGCAATCCCTGCCCACTGGTTCAGTGACAGTTAGGGCTCTAACCAACTTCTTCCTGATTGGACATGTTAGGTGTGGGCCTCCTCCGTAGGAGGAGTGTCACGTCAGGTACTGTAAATATGTTCAGTAGCCCATGGCTGCAGATATCATGGGCAGAGTAAAAAGGGCAGTGGTGGAGTGGGGTCTGGCTGAGCGGTGCAGTGCTTGCCTAGCATGTGCCAGGTCCTAGGTTCTATCCCCAGCACCTTAAATAGGGATATCAGCCTTGCCTTGTGTCATAGGCCCAGGGCTCTCCTGGTGCTCCTCAGTGCTCCTGGATGCAGGGGGAGTGCAGGACAGGAACCAGCTGGGTCTTTCTTGAACTTCTGGCTCAAGAGGAGGGAGGGGCATGAATGAGTATCAGCAGCTCCAGCATCACCCCAGAAAAGAAAGAAAGGAAACAGCCATCATTACTGCTGCTCAGGTGGGAAGGCCAGATCAGTTTCCTAAGTGCCTAGGTGAAACTTCTGTCTGTGACATGCTGCCACACAGGGGCCTGAGGAGAAGACACACTGCTGTGCTCATGTCGTAGGACCCTGCATGCTTGGCTCTGAGAGGGGTACACTTGTTCTAGTAAGTGAAAGTGAGCCATGCTCATTGTGTTCTGGTGTTCTCTTCCCTGGCTTCCTTAACACTCAGGCTGCAGGTCAGGCCTGGACGCTGAACCACTGAAACAACTCTGGGTAGTCACTTCAATTCCTGGGGCTTCAGTCACCTGACAGCCAGACAGCTCTCATTGCTCGGGTTCCCTGCTGGTCAGACAGCACCAGGCCCTTAGCATGTGCCCAGCTCTAAGCTCACCTTGAACCTCTTGCTGCTCCTGGTCTCTTTCACAGACAGGAGGCTGAATGATCCTCGGGCATCACTTGCCTCCAGATTCATAGCTTCAGGATGCTGGAGACAGGATTGGCAGACCACCTGAGTCAGGGTTGTGCCCGCCAGTTTGCCCCACGCTCCTCTGGGACTCATGTAGCCGTGGCCTGATGGTGTGACCTCTATTGTAAAGGACCCAGTAGGGAAGCCATGGCCTGACACACACACACACACACACACTTTTTTTTTTTTTTTTTTTAATTAAAAACATTTGTTTTGTTTTGTTGAGACCGGTCTCACTACGTAGCTCAGGCTGCCGTTGAATTCGGCATGTACACCAGGCTGGCATGAAACTCACAGAGATCCCCCTGCCTCTGCTTGTTTCCCAAGTTCTGGTGTGTAGCACCACACCCAGCTGAAAACAGATTTTGGGTTTAATACAAATAAGTTATAGATTCTCTTATCAGATCCTCCCCTCTTCCCCACATCCACCACACCCTTTCTTTCTCTTTCACTGGGAAACAAAACAGGCATCTAAGAAATAATAAGATAAAGTTAAACAAACGAGATTAAGACAGAACAAGCAAGCTAGCAGAAAAGAAGAGCCAAAGAAAAAGTTCAGGGAACAGATGCAGAGACACACATTGGCACACCACAATCCGGGAACACAGACTGGGGAGCCGTGCTCCATACGCAGAAGGACCTGCTGGGACTGCGGCTGACAAAGCATGGTGAGGCAGCCTCCCAAAGTTCCATTGAGTTCGTTTTGTGTTGGCCATCATCTGCTGGGCGTGGAGCCTACCTGAAGAGTGTGTTTCTACACCCAGTTAGACTCCAGTAGAGAAAACTGATTTTTCGTTTGTGAGCAGTTAGTTGATAGCTTCTGGGTTAGGAATGTGGGCTTTCTTACCCTATTTTTAATTGTTCTTACGATTTTGTTTGGTTTGTTGACACACGGTCTTATCGTATAGGCTCAAAGTCACAGTTCTCCTGTTTCAGCTTTCCAAGGGCTGGCATTACAGACGCACACCACCATGCCCAACATTACGTTGGCCTAAGAGGCATGGGGTGGCCAATCTTGCAATCTCCCAAGCGCCTGAAGCAGGAGGACATGGCAGTTTTAGTTATTGCTGAACTGTATCCAAGGAGGCCGTGCCCAACAAAAACCATGTAGTTTGGTTTTTGCTTTGTGGTGGGGGCTTGTATACATGTCTCCATGTGCACCCATGTGGAGGTCACGGAACAGGTTACAGGAGTCAGTCTTTTTCTTTTTTTAAGGTTTATTTATTATATATATGGTGTCCTGTCTGCAGGCCAGAAGAGGTCACCAGATGTCATTACAGATGGTTGTGAGTCACCACGTGGTTGCTGGAAATTGAAATCCGGACCTTTGGAAGGGCAGCCAGTGCCAGAGCCATCCCTCCAGCCCCTGCCCCCTTTTTTAAAGATATATTTATGCCTACATACCAGAAAAGGTCACCAGATCTCATTATAGGTGGTTGTGAGCCACCATGTGGTTGCTGGGAATGGAACTCAGGACCTCTGAAAGAGCAGTCAGTGCTCTTAACAACTCTGAGCCATCTCTCCAGTCCCCGGAGTCAGTCTTTTGTACCCAGCAAGTCCCAGGGATCAAGCTGAGGTCATCAGACTTGGCAAATAGTGCTTTTGCCTATGAGCCATTCCACTAGCACACCGTAAATCCACAGAGCAGTGACCACAATAATATCTTTCTGTGTGCAGAGGAATCTGAGTTCAGCAGGTGTCACTGTAGGTGGAATCTGGACCATTTTTGCCTCCCTGCCAGAATGAGCCAAACTCAGCTCAGTTCTGCAGCTGGTCCGTTCAAATCCCTGCTCTACAGCCATTCTGTCTGTTTCCTTGTTTCCCACCCTCAGAACAGGGCAGATTGTGGAGAGGACTGACCTGGTGTGCCATGGATGACATGCTTCCTGTCACAGCACATTAGAACTCTGGGCAGTAAGAACAGGAGCATGTGATCCCTTTGAGGAGCTGCATAAGAATCGCCCACTGTCTCAGCTCCTGCAACAGCACCATGTGCAAAGCTCCTCATGTCTGCAAGGAAGGACAGAGCCCTGGTCTTGTGGCAAACCCCCTCCTCCCATGGTCTGTCAGTGTGGGTGGGTGACAGCACCCTCCGTCTGGCCAGGAAGCAAGCAGTCTTTCTGCACTGGGGTGCCAGTCTCCAGGGGCAACCGCTGAGCAGAGAATGGTGTTCTTTATGGCGGAGCCTGGGGAGGGTTAGTCCTGGGCGGGGGCAGGAAGCCCAGGCATACAGTACTGCCCTTCAGCAGGGCCCTGGGACATAGCAGCGGCCTGGACCCCAGTCCAGGTGTGCGGCCGTGAGTGCAGGCTCTGAGCATGAGAGGAGAGGAGGATGGGGCTGCCTTCCCAGAGGATTTCCAGGCTGCGCCTGGTGGCCACCAGCCACCAGCCATGTCCTACCAACTGTCTCATCCCTACTGTGCCCGCCGAGAACGCCCTACAGACTCAGCCCTGAAAGCCTTTCATCTTCTCTCTCAGAAATCAACGACCGGGAACAGAAGCTACATGCTCTTAAGGAGGTGCTGAAGAAATTCCCAAAGGAAAACCACGAAGTCTTCAAATACGTCATCTCCCACCTGAACAAGTAGGTTCCAGTGCTGCTGGTTGGTGTTCCTCCTGTGTAAACGGGCATCTTGGGTTAGTTGACTGAGACAGTAGAGCAGGCCAGCAGCCTACTGCAGCAGCCATAGCTAGGGCCCTTGGCATCCTTAGTTTTCACTCTGGCTCTGGCTCTGGCTCCTAGTTTCTCTGGCAGGTGCTTGTGCCTTCAGAAATTTCACAGAAGCAAAAATGCCAAGAGCTTGTCACAGGTGCTCCTCGTCCACGACTCCGTACTGGAGTGAGGCAGCTCACGTAGCAGAAGGGGTGCCTTGGGGCAACGGCCTGTCCTGCAGGCAAAGCATCTAAGGGTCCCAGGTTTGTCCACTTGTGGTGAGCCTTTGGCAGAGGAGCAGTGTTTTGATCCGTGCACTAACTTCTGCCCACTGCAAGCATCATTACCACTGTGGTGGGTGGTCTGTGCGCTGTGCCTTCTAGGGGCCCTGTAGGGCGTCTTCAGCTGGTGGCAGGTTCAGGCTGAGGACGGGTAGGCAGGAAGGGCGCCCCTGAGCCCTGTGCACATCTGACCAGGCTTCACTGTCCTCTGCAGAGTCAGCCACAACAACAAGGTGAATCTGATGACCAGTGAGAACCTGTCCATCTGCTTCTGGCCCACCCTGATGCGGCCTGACTTCAGCAGCATGGACGCGCTCACAGCCACGCGCTCCTACCAGACCATCATTGAGCTCTTCATTCAGCAGTGCCCCTTCTTCTTCTACAACCGGCCCATCAGCGAGCCTCCCGGGGCCACGCCTGGCTCCCCTTCAGCTGTGGCTCCCGCTGTCCCCTTCCTCACCTCTACACCTGCGACCAGCCAGCCGTCGCCTCCCCAGTCACCTCCCCCAACCCCGCAGTCCCCGATGCAGCCATTGCTGTCCTCTCAGCTCCAAGCCGAACACACGCTGTGAGCCACCACAGCCCGGAGGCAGAGAACACTTGTCTTCATGGGGGGGCATTTGGCCTTGAACAAAAACCAGGTCTCCCTGGGGTGGAGGTCGCAGCCAAGCGCCTTCTTAAGACTTCAGTGGTGGCAGGAGCCAGCGTCCACCATGGCTGGCAGTCCAGCAGCCTGCAGCCTGCTCTTCACCTGGCCCTGGCTGTGGCAAGCTGTGAGGCCTCAACGTTGGCCTGACCGCTGAGGACTGGACTGACCAGACAGTGGTCTCGCCACCCTCACTGCTCCCTGGCCCCTTGCCCAACCTGTCTGCCTGCACCAGCGTCAGGCCCCACCGCCAGGACCTCACCCCAGCCTCTGCCAGGGGCAGAGGCTGCACCCAGCAGGGCTGGCCCCTCTAAAGAGGACACTTCCCACAGTTTGTCCTCACTCGTTTTCCATACCTACACACACCGGTGGTGGGGTCCTTGGGAACATGTGGGCTATGGCTCTGCTACCTAGTGGTACACACTGGGTCACTCATGGCCCAGCAGCACATCAAGAGGAGAGCTCTGTGCCTAGACCCAGTGTGTAGCTTCCTTCCAACCCTTCCCAGGTTCTGCTCCATTCCCTGCAGGAAAGGAACCCTGGAAGACAGTGGGACCCTCCACACCGTCGGAATGACAGAAGGCACGGAAGGCAGACCTCGAGTTTCTCCTCTCACCTGCTGCGTGGCCACTGTCTGTGTGTTACAGCCGAGCAAGGACACCTGGGCAGTGACTGCAAACCCACTGTCCCCACCTGAGAAGACAGAGCCCTTGGATTGTCGCCCCCCCCCCCTGCTGCCAGCCAGACACTACACAGACCACTACAGGTGTGCACGCGGCTCCCGGCGGCTCCCTTCATCCCGCCTGCGGGCTGCGAGTGGCGAGGCGGACTCCAGGGCACGGGCAGGTGGCTCCTTCCAGAAATGATCATCTGGTTAGGGTTCCTGTTCTCAAGCATAGGCGCTGGGCCTGGCCCATAACCACCCCACACTCACCCAGCCCTGCCGCTCCTGCAGCAGCCCCCCACACTCTGCCCGTGACGTGGCAGCCCTGGTCGGCTCCTGCCTCTGCCCCCACGTCAATCTAAGCACTGGGCCATGAAATCTGACACTAAGGTACCGTGAGCATAGGAGGGGCATGGGTTGCACCATTGCACTTTAGAAATAGCACGTGGGTGTGTTCTCAGGCCCCAAGTGGCCTGCCACCCTGCCTTTACCTCTGTAAGGCAGGAGAAGGGTCACTGGTCTCTGGCCCAGGTTCTGCCTAACGAAGCTGGCTGTCCCCCTGTCTCTAGTACATAAGGTGCTTGTAGACACTAAGCTGCCCCTGCAAAGTCTTAACGTCCAAGACAAAACCAAACCCAAGGTACAAACATAATTGTTTCCTCCTGGGGCTCTGTGTTGGGTGCTGTGGGCCTGGAGTCAGTGGGAATGTAGTGTGTGTGGCGTCCACTGAGGTTTTCGGACAGTCCCCTGCCCTGGCTTTACACGCTGGGCCCCAGGCTATTGAAATGGCTTCCATTCAGTAGCTTCTGTGTTGGGTCTTCAAAGAGGTGGAGGTGGAGCCATCGTCCTGCTTGGAACAGAGTTGTAAGGCAGACCACGGGTCTGTGAGGCTGCTGCATGTGCCTGCTACGGAATGTGGGTGGTGGGTAGCAGGCAGAGAGGCGGGCACCTGGCCAGCAGGGCCCTGCTTGGATCCTCCCCTGGCAGACACTAGGCCGGAACACCTCACTCCTGCTTCTTCAGGCACTCTGAGTGGCCTTCCCGCTCGTGGCACGGCAACCTGGGGAACTACAACAGGGAAGCAAGCACTCGACTTGGGTGGGTGTGCTGTCAGAGGCCTCAAATGGGTGGCCAGGTCAGCTGCTGTCCTGCCCAGAAAGTAGCCCTGGCAGTGTCCTCAGCCTGATGCCACCCGACAGCACCATGGCTTCCCAGGCTGGGGTTCGTGCGGCACATGGGGTGGTGTAGTTCCTTTTGCACTTTCCCACCCTTCTCATCTCGCCCTTTAAGGAACATGGAAAGGTCTGTCCTCTGAGTCTGCCCCCTCCCACTCCCTTTTCCCCAGCCAAGGCAGGGAGGAGCAATAACAGACTTCTTAGAACCCTTACACTATCTCCACCATTCCCCGGGGTGAGGAGCAGCTTGCGGGCTGGAGGAGTCAGCGAGCCCTCCCGTGGTCTGTGGGAGGAGTCCTTGAAGGCGTGCATACCCTACGTCCCTAGTGAGAACCCTGCAGGTCCCTTGCTCTGCCCCCTCGCCCTAAGGTTTAGCAGTGGGTCACCTGTGATCCTCGTGCCCCAAAGGCCCCTACAGATGGCAGGTGGAGGAAGGCAGTCCTCCGGTCCACATCCGCA
Source organism: Psammomys obesus (assembly GCF_907164565.1). NCBI lineage: Eukaryota > Metazoa > Chordata > Mammalia > Rodentia > Muridae > Psammomys > Psammomys obesus. Next base: position 908,563 of record NW_026592732.1, on the reverse strand, counting down.
TGCTCGTGGGGAGGGAGCAGGCTTGACTTGGGTCGGTCCAGGACTGCCCCAGCCAGGGACGCTACAGAGGCCAAGGCTAGAGGTCCTACGTGCTCTCTTCCCTCTTCACCCAGCCACGAAGACACCCAAGTAGTGGAGCCAGGACCTAAGTTATTGTTCACGCTGAAGAATCATGTTCCCTGTGTACATTTTAAGTAAAGGAACCGTCTCGGGATTGTATGGGAATAAAACTTGAAAATTTGGAATAGTGCTGCTGTCGGCTTATTTTTCTGGTACTTGTATTTTCACATGTTAAATGATTTTATTGTGTTGGATTAACAAATATTTTGAGTTTCCTGAGAACGAACAGGAACACTTAATGGTTATTGAAGTGTTAGTAGTCTGGCTGTGTGCCCAAACTTCTGTTCCGCAGCAAGAGTAGAAACCTGTCTGTGAAGCAAGTGTAACGATTTCCTTTGTCATGGGGCTCGGACCAGGGCCTCTGGCTGGTGTCAGAGTGCTGCTTCATTCCCAGCCTGCCTTCCTTTACTTCCTTCCTCCCTCTCTCCCTCCCTTCCTCCCCCTTCTGTCTGAGCACCTCATGAGTTTCTGAGGCTCCAGCCTGTTTAGTGCATGGGCAGCCAACCTGGCGGCCAGGGCATCTCTGTCTGAGGTGTTTTTGTTTGGTTTTGTTTTTTAAAATCATGTATTTGCTACAAAGTATTGTAATTGTCTCAGTGGGAATGGTGTAAAAAAAGAAATGAAAAGGCCTTATGTGATATGTACCATAGTTAATAAATCAATCTTGTAAAAAGAAAAAACTAAACTAAAATAAACATAGGCCTGAGAGAAATGAAGGCTGCAGTCTCCTGCAGCCAGGGCTAACCGGGGCAGTCTTCCTACCCCACCCCCCCCTCTACAGAAGTCTGAGGCCCACTGGCTGCCAAAGGCTTTGGGTAAGGCCCTGGAGGCCCGCCTCCCAAAGGAGCCACCACAAGAGCGCTGGCACCCAGCCCCCAGCATCTTGTTGGAGGCGCAGCTGGACGTGGTGTACGAGGCGAAAGGGCTACCATTGCCGTGCTCCCTACAGACCTATGGTTTGCACTCCGTTTTGAGGTAGTCTCCCCTTGTAGCCCTGGCTCGCCTGTAGCTCACAATGTAGACCAGGCCGCCCCTGACTTGAGAGCTCTCCACCTTTGCGTGGCCTCTGGAGCGCTGGTGTTAAAGGTGTACCGTGTCCAGCCTGTAGACCAGCTGTTTGAAACATTCGTATGCGAGGAGGTTTTACATGTCAGTGAGTGGATCCCGCAGGCCGCCATGAGGGCCCATCAGGAGCTTGTTGAAGTAGGGTCTCCCGGCATCCGGACCCTGGGTGGTGGCAGATGTCTGCCACCCCGGTATCCCTCTGCCTTCATTCTAGTGCTCTAGAATGTCACAGAATTCAAGCTTGCCTGCGTTCTGATGGGCATGCTTGTGTTCTGTCTAACTCTCTCCTTTAGGGCGGGAGCTTAGAAACTTCTCAAAGTATATGAAAACAACACCTCCAGGCAGCCTCAAACCTGAAACAAGCCTACTGCTGCCTCCTGAGTTTGTTTGGAAATGAGGTTTCTCCATGTAGCCCTGGCTGTCCCGGAACTCACTCTATAGACCAGGCTGGCCTTGAACTCAGAGAACTGCCTGCCTCTGCCTCCTGAGTGGGTGGGACTACAGGCGTGTGCCACTGTGCGTGAGTTTCAGGCAGTTGTGTGCCACGGAATGAATGAAACCTGGGTCCTCTGCGACCCTCTTAACCTCTGAGCCTCCCTTCCAGCCGGTTTCAGCTATTTGAGACATAAAGATTTTATCTGAATGTGTTTGTGGGTAAACGCAGTGTCAGTGGAGGCCAGAAGAGGGCATAGGATGTCCTGGAACTGGAGTTAGAAGGAGTTTTGACAGAACCAGGGTTCTGGTCCTCTATAAACAGTGCACTCTTGGCCACTCAGCCATCTCCAGACCCAAGACTGTTACTATGTAGCCCAGACTTGTGTACTCTGCATCTTCCTGCCTCCTGACTGCTGAGAGGACAGGTGTAAGCCACCACTCCCCTGACTCCACAGTTCCGGGGGGCTCCTCTGTGGCTCTGCTGTGCCCAGCCACAATGCCTTCACCTGATTCCCGGTAGGTGAAGTGGCCTTCAAGACTTGATCCCTGGGACCTTTACAGTTGTCACAGAGCCCAAGTTTGCCTGGATCTCATGATGTAGCTGAGGCTAGCCTTGAACTGATTCTCCTGCCTCCTTCCCAGGTACTAGGATTGCAGGTAGGCTACCCCACTCCCCCCTAGCTGGGAAGCTTCTCCAAGTGCGCTTGACTTGGCATTATTCAGTCTGTCTCATTTAACGCAGAGTCCCAGAGCTTGTGCTGCATGCCCGGCCCCAAAGAGCACAGCCACTCACAAAGTTCGCCTGTCCAGAGCCAACATCCCAGGCTGTACTCGAATGTACATACACGTAATCTTTTTGTTTGGGTTTTTGAGGCAGGGTTTCTCTGTGTAGCCTTGGCTGTCTTGGACTTGCTTTGTAGGCCAGGCTGGTCACGAACTCACGGTGATGCACTTGCCTCTGTCTCCCTGAGTGCTGGGAGTAAAGGCATGCACCACCATGCATGGTTCATACACATATACTTAAAATAAATCCATGAAAAACAAAACAAAACAGCCAAGCCTGGTGTTAAGGCCAGCCATCCTAGCTACTCAGGAGAGCTGCCCTTTCAGTCCTGCTTGGGCCATAGAGGAATTCAGGGCTTAGCAAGATTATCACAAAGTAAAAGAAGGGGCTAGGGCATGGCTCAGTGGTAGAGCCCCTGCCTAGAATCCCCCAGGGAGGGGCTGGGGTGTGGCTCAGTGGTAGAGTTTTCCTGGCATGCACAAGGCCAAAGGCTCAATCCTCAGCCTGCCAAATTAGTGGCAAACTATTCCATAGTAAATGGCAAAATATTAAGCCAAGTGTGGAAGCTCATCCCCACAAACAAAAAGCTGAGGTAGGAGGGTTGTGAGTTAAAAGACAGTTTGAGACCCCCATCTCAAAAAAAAGCAAAATCACCAAAATCAGAGCCCAGACCAGAAAAGATCTGAGTAAATCCTCGGCTGAGGTGCCGAGCTGAGGGTCGACTAGACTGGCGCACAGCGGGAATGTGAGCATGGACGTGAGGGGTGGGGTTCTGTGCATCTTACGGTCCGGGCAACAGAATCCACTGTGCATTGCAGGCCCGTGTGACCAGGGTTGGCGGCAGTCGGGCGCCTGCAGAAAATGCACTGCCGTGCTCCCTGTGGCCACCAGGGGTCAGCAGAGCATCGTCCTGCCGGCCGCGGGAGGGAGTGTGCAGTGCCAGAGCTTGAGGTCGGGGAACTCTATGAATGAGGAGCTCAAGAAGCGCCCCGCTCGAAAACGTTCTCAAAACCGGCCCTGGCATCGCAGTGTGTCACGTGGCGTTCGGGCAGGAGGGAATGACTCCCTCCCTCACCCCCTGTCTCAGCTGGCCGGTTCACCCACCGGCTCCCACTCCGACGCCAGGCCATCCACTGCCACTGCGTTAGCCGGAGGTCAGGGGCCAGGCCACACGGAGCTTTATAAACTAAGAAAACAAATCCTGGCTAGGTGCAGGGCTTAGCATTTGCAATCTTGGCCCTGGGGAGGCCGTGCAGGAGAGCCCCTGTTTAGGGCCAGCTTAAGTTAAGCAATACCTCATCTCAAAACATAGCAAGGAAGGGGCGAGCCTGACGACCTGACGTCCCCTACGTGGTGGAAAGAGGGAATGACCTTCCCCTGACCGCCACACACAACAAACAAACCAAGAAGCGCATGAATAAATAATAAAGGGCTGGAGAGGCCCCCGGAGGTAAAAAGGCCCTTGCTGTTCTTCCAGAAGTCAGGCACTGCGGCCCTCTTGTGGCCTCCAGAGGCATTGCATTGGACAAACATAAAATCTGAGACGGGGTCCAGCTTCCTGGAAAACTGGCTGCTCTTGCAGAGGACCCGGGTTGGAGTCCCAGCACTCACGTGGCGGCTCACCGGTCTGTAACCGTTCTGGGTGATCTGACAGCCTCTTCTGGCCTCCGAGGGCCCCCGGTATGCAAAGGTTCACAGACATACAATCGGGCAAAACACCCATGATGCGTGAAATTAAAACTAAAAAATTAGTATATTTTCAAATCAGTAGATTTTCTGGGCAGTGGGAGCACACACTTTAATCCCAGCGCCCAGTAGGGAGGCAGAGGCAGGTAGATCTCTGAGTTCAAGGCCAGCCTGGTCTACAGTGCTAGCTTCAGGACAGCCAGGGCTACACAGAGACACCCTGTCTCAAAACAAACAAACAAGGGGCTGGAGAGGTAGATCAGTGGTTGAGGGCACTGACTGCTCTTCCAGAGGACCCAGGTTCAAATCCCAGCACCCGTGTGGCAGCTCACAACATCCACCTGTAATTCCAAGATCTGATGCTCTCACACAGACATACATGCAGGCAAGGTGCACATAAAGGATAAAGGTCTAAAGGAGGGTGGAATAGGTTCAAAACAAACCAAGCCGGGAGGCAGAGGCAGGTAGCTAACAAAGCCAGCCGGGGCTCAGAGTGAGATCCTGACTCAAACAACAACACAGTAATAGTAACAGTGGTAGAAATGTGGGGTTGGCATGTGGCTCCGACGCTAGGGAGCTTGCCTGGTGTGCGTGGAGCCTGAGTTCGAGCCCAACAGTGTCTGCCTGAAAGACCCGGCCCACCTACAAGCGAGGCAGAGACGCCAGAATCGCCCCGAAGCTCAGGGCCCAGCTTGCCCGGCATGCCACGCCTGGCACCAACAAGCCCTTCCCGAAGGAGGTGGCGGGAGAGTCCTGGCAGCAGTCCTCTGACCTTCGGGTGCCCCCTGGCGACCCCGGACGGAACTTCAGCTCACTACAAGCAAGTTTTCCCCGCTCCCACGCTCCTCCCTCTGCCACACCCAGCTCCGTACGCCAGCCGACCCCGCCAGATCCAGATACATATGAATTCACGTATATATCACAAATGTGCCGCGCATACCCTTAATCCCAGAACAGGAGGACAGCCTGGCCTACATAACAAGTGCCAAGCCAGCCAGGGCTACAGGGGGAGACTGACTCGGAGCGAGGCAGGAGGAGGGAGCCCTTTCGGGCCGCCGCCCATCCTGCTCTCTCCCTGATAGGCCTCATCCACACAGACTGCCCTCGCCCCTCCCCTTCGGAGCCAACCCCGAGCGGCTGCAGCTGGAGCTGCACAGAGTGACACAGACCCCCGAAACGGAGCGTGTGTCTACAGGTTTGTGAGCAAATAACTTCCCAGCATGTGTGATATGCCAGGGCAAGCTAAACTCGGCACAGCTCAGCACCCACCCCTCACAGTTTTGGGCCGATTTCTTCGTATTTTTATGAGACTCCAAAAGATTTTGATCTGCAAGCGAACAAACGCTGCCGTATTTGAAACAGACAAATAAATCGGCCTGAAGCCTAGCAAGCTGGCTGCAAGGTCCCGAGCAGGAGGGACTAAAAAGATCCTCTGTCAAAAAAGACAGACGGACGACAGTCGGGGCAGGGTGCTACGCTGTTAATGCCGTCACTTAGTAGGCAGAAACAGGCAGGTTTCTGTGAGTTCAGGCCAGCCTGGTCTACATAGAGTTCCAGGGCTAGCTATGTAGTGACCCGGGTCTCTCAATTAAATAAAGAAATAGTGTAAGTGTGGCTTAGTGAGACTAGAATCCACCAAGAGGAGCTGGCTATGGCATACCTCAATGGTAGAGGAGTGCCTAGAATCCCCCAGTGAGGGGCTGGGGTGTGGCTCAGTGGTAGAGCCCCTGCCTAGAATCCCCCAGTGAC
>NW_026592732.1:806196-902624 GCF_907164565.1 Psammomys obesus | reverse complement strand
CCCTGCCTAGAATCCCCCAGGGAGGGGCTGGGGTGTGGCTCAGTGGTAGAGCCCCTGCCTAGGATCCCCAGTGGGGGCTGGGGTGTGGCTCAGTGGTAGAGCCCCTGCCTAGAATCCCCCACTGAGGGGCTGGGGTGTGGCTCAGTGGGAGATCACCTGCCTAGAATCCCCTAGTGAGGGGCTGGAGTGTGGCTCAGTGGTAGAGCCCCTGCCTACAATCCCCCAGTGAGGAGCTGGGGTGTGGCTCAGTGGTGGAGCCCCTGCCAAGAATCCCCCAGTGAGGGGCTGGGGTGTGGCTCAGTGGTAGAGCCCTGCCTAGGATTTCAAACTCTAGATGTATATAACACTACCAGATTTTATTAAAAGGACAGACTTCTTGGTCCCTCAATCCAACAAATGTTAGTTGGTGTATCCAAGTAACTAATTTCCAATGGATAATAAACATTCACTAAGGAGCTGGAGAGATGGCTCAGAGGTTAAGAGCACTGACTGCTCTTCCAGAGGTCCTGAGTTCAATTCCCAGCAACCACATGGTGGCTCCCAACCATCTATAATGAGATCTGGTGCCGTCTTCTGGCATACAGGTGTACATGCAGACACACATTATATATATATAATAAATGAAAAAATAAACATTCACTAAGACCTTATAGGTATTTAGTGCCCTTTTCTAGATAAAGAACTAAGAGCCATGGGTAGTAAAGCAGGTTGCAAATGTACAATGGGTCATGCAGGCTTTCTAAAGGAGAACGAAGCAAGGTGACACTAGTTACTTCCTCACTGATCGCTGACCATCCTACAGTGCTTTCCCTCACCGAGTAGTTCTGGAGTAGACCTGAAAAAAAGGAGAACTTGAGAAAGGGTGTTCCGGCTTTATTTCTAGAATTTAAAGGATAGCTTTATCCAATTTAAAGGATTTAAAAGATAGCTTTTTCTTTCTTTCTTTCTTTCTTTCTTTCTTTCTTCCTTCTTTTTTTTTTTTTTTTTTTTTTTTTTGAGACAGGGCGTCACTGGGTAGCCATGACTGGCCTGGCCTGGAACTCCTTAGTTCGAGGCAAGCCAGCCTTGAACTCACAGAGGCAAACCACATGTCAGCTTGAGCCCAAGCCCTTTGTTCCTTGCTCTGACATAGGGTCCCAGGTGACAGCTGTTAGGAACACCCACAGTCCCGCTATCGACAAGACCTATATGTTTGTGCTTGAACGGAAGCGATGTAGGGCACTTGCCTAGCATGCCAAGCCCTGGGTTCAATCCCACATAAACTAGGGGTGGTGGAGACTCACCTGTCACCTCCGCCTTGGAAGATGGAACCAGGATCAGAAGTTCAAGGTGATGACACAAGCCAGGGTCATTGGAGAAGAAGGGTTTGCAGCTGAGAAAATGCCTCCGTTAGGTTGGCCTGTCGGCAAGTCCGTGTGAGCGTTCTCTCCATTAATGGTTGCTGTGGGGGTGCCCAGCCCAGGGCGGGCGGTCCTGGATGGTAGCAGAGAGCAGGCTGGGCAAGGCACAGACAGCAAGCCAGTAAGCACTGTTCCTCCATGGCCTCTGCTTCAGTTCCTGCCTCCAGGTTCCTGCCTGACTTTCTTTTCTTTCTTTCTTTCTTTCTTTCTTTCTTTCTTTCTTTCTTTCTTTCTTTCTTTCTTCCTTTTGGCAGAGGGAGAGAGGGTTTCAAGACAGGCTCTCTCTGTGTAGCCTCGGCTGTCCTGGACTCACTTTGTAGTCCAGGCTGGCCTCAAACACACAGAGCTCACCTGCTCTCCCCTCCCAGCATGCTGGGATCACAGGCGTGATCTGCCACACCTGGAGCCTGGTCTCCTCAATCGTTGCTGATTTCTCAGCTCCAGCTGACCAGCATGGAGCAGCCCAGCACAGCAGAGGTTTCACTTTAGTAGTCCTGGCATCTTGTTAATCACAGTCAATTTCTCAACCCCAGATAACCAGAACCACAGAACCTTAATTCAAAATAGCAAATGGCTCCAATAGTCTTTAAACTTCCCTTTGAAAGGTCACAAGCCCGGCCTCCATCTTCTGCATTGCCCTTGGCATTCCTGTCTTCCAAACACCCACAGAACAGCTCGCTGAGATCTCAGCACTCAGCGGCTTTTCTTGCACAAATCTCAAAGTCCTTCTCCAATCCTCCTCCAAACATGGTTAGGTCTGTCACAGCAATATGCTGCTCCGTTATATTAGTTAGGGTTACTATTGCTGGGACGAAACACCACAACCAAAGCAACTTGGGGAGGAGAGGGTTTATTGGGCTTGTATTTCCATCTCTCTGGCACACACCTATACTCCCAGCACTCAGAGAGGCAGAGGCAGGAGGATCTCTGTGACCTCAAGGCCAACCTGGTCTACAAAGTGAGTCCAGGACAGCCAGGGCTACACAGAGAAACCCATCTCCAAACAAACAAACAAAATCCATATCATCAAAGGAAGTCAGGACAAACACTCACGCAGGGCAGGAACTAAGGCGGGAGCTGATGCAAAGGCCGTGGAGGGTGCTGCTGACTAGCTTGCTCCCCATGGCTTCTCAGCCTGCCTTCTTACAGAGCCCAGGATCATCGGCTCAGGGATGGCACCACCCACAGTGGGCTGGGCCCTCCGCCATCCATCACTAATTAGGAAAAATCTGAATCTTATGGAGGCGTTTCTCTCAGTTGAGGTTCCCTCCTTTCAGACAACTGTAGTTTGTGTCAAGTTAGCATAAAACTATCACACACACACACACACACACACACACACACACACCAAGTTACTTTTTTACCACAACAACAGATTGCAGCCAAAGACAGTGGGCTCCCTACTTCTTGAGGCTGGCATGGCGCCGTGCCCGGCCACACAGCCAAAGCACTTTCAGATCTGTCCACCTGGGTTTCTATGGCTGTGGTGAAACAGCACGACCAAGGGCAACTTGGGAAGGAAAGGGTTTATTTTGCTTACACTTCCACATCACTGTTCACCACTGAGGAAAGTCAGGATAGAAACCAAACAGGGTGGGGGGTGGACTGGAGAGATAGCTCAGAGGTAAAGAGCACTGGCTACTCTTCCAGAGGTCCTGAGTTCAATTCCCAGCACCCACTCGGTAGCTCGTGGTGATGAGATCTGGTGCCCTCTGCTGCCTCGCAGGTGTACATGCAGGCAGAACACTGTATACATATTAAGTAAATCTTAAAAAAAAGAAAAGAAACTCACTTGGTGTTCTGGAGGGCTCAAAGCAGAGGGGAAAAGTGTAGAAGGCCTTCAGGAGGAAGAAGGTTCACCTTGGGGTCCAATGGAGCTGGAGAACAGCCCCTCCATTCCCATGCATTCATTAATTTGCTAGTTTTATATGAGCTAAGTTTTTAGGAAGGGAGTAAGAGGAGGAGGAAGGCGATCTGGATCTGGGAGGCACTGGAACCATCCTCTGAGCAAGACAGAGGCCTTCGGTAAAGATCCAGGCCCTGCTCCCGCCCCAGAGCAAGGAGCGGTTTGTTGTTGTTTTGTTTTTGTTTCTGCTTTTTTTTTTTTTTTTTTTTTTTTATTTAAGATTATTTTATTGAGGAGTGTGAGACAGGGGGAGGTGAGGGCCTCCAAGCCTCCCCAGGCCCCACCAGGGGGAATAGACCCCTCCACCTCCTCCTGAGTCGCTTCTTCCCGCATTATGGAGGACTTTGTGCAAACTCTGCCCCCGGGGAGCTGGGGGGAGGAGGAGTTAGGTGGCAGCAGCAGCCAGGATGGCCGTGCTCCAGGGTCCTGGAGGGCTTGTAGGGCTCCAGGGGAGGGCGGACAGAGAAGGGGCTGACCGGCCGCTCCCCAACCCCGTGGGCTAGCAGTGACAGGCCTTCGATCCGGTGCAGGCATTTGGCCGGGATCCTGTGGCGAGCCTCACGCACCGTTCTCAGGGTCGGGAGGGGAAGGTTGACAGTGGTGCCCTGGGTGTCGCTCGGGCAGTCCCTGGACCCACCACTCAGTCTCACAGAGGGACAAGGATTCAGCGGGGCACACACATAGGGAGGTGGTTGGTTCAGGGTCCTTGAACTGTCCGCTGGTCAGCGTTCACGCTCCCCAGGCCGCGCACCTGACGCTTCTGTGAGATGACGGGGCTGCTCGTTCTGTTTTGAGACAGGGTTTCTCGGTGTAGCCCTGGCTGTCCTGGTTGTGTAGACCAGGCTGGCCTCCGACTCAGAGCTCATCTGCCTCTGCCCCCCAAGGGCTGGGACTAAAGGCGAGCGCCATCATTGTGGCTGCTGATCTGGTTGTTGGTGTGCAAGCGGCCGCCCAGGCCCCGCTCCGCAGCGGTGGGGGAGTTCAGGAGGCTGGGTGCGTAGCTGCTGGGTGCTGCGTTCACCGCCGAGGAGCTCGGGCCTCTCACCAAGCTCGGAACCGCGGCTCATGGCGTCCTCGATGCCAGGCAAGGCCCTCCCGCATCGGCTTCGTGCTCTGCCTGGGGTCCTCCTCCACGCCCAGGCTGGGCTCCATCTCCCTAACAAAGCGCTTTCCTCGCCTCCTCGCCAGCGGCCACCTGGAAGGGCTAGTCCAAAGCTTGGGATGTGAGCTGGGGCTGTGGAGACGGCTCACTTCCCTAGTCAGCTGGCCCGCCTGGCTGCAGCTGCAGGCGGCCTCACCCTGGCCGCCCTCGTCCCCGAGAGGACCCTCTTCAGGCTGCGCTGCTAAGCAGGGGTTCCAGCCGCTCCGCAGCAGATGCGTCCCCGAATGCCCGGCTCAGCACCACCCGCTTCCCCACCTCTGCCGCCATCTTGGCGCTTTCTTCTTCTTTTAAAATTTTTTCTTACTGATTTTTACTTTATGTTCATTGACGTTTTGCCTGCATGTACGTCTGTGTGAAGGAGTTACAGTCGTGAGCTGCCATGTGGATACTGGGATTTGAACCACCGAGGTCTTCTGGAAGAGCTGCCAGGGGCCTCAACCTTTGAGCCATCTCTCCAGCCCCAGAAACCTCTTTTTATGTACTTATCGACAGTTTCTCCTCTCTCCCTTTCTTTCCTCCTTTCTTTTCCGTGATTTGGTTTTCTCTGTGCAGCCCTGGCTGTCCTGGAGCTCGCTCTGTAGACCAGGCTGGCCTTGAACTCAGAGATCACCTGCCCTGGAATCAGAGGCGAGCGCCAACACTGCCCTTTGGCAGTTTGGGGTATCTGTGTGTACGTGTGGCGGGGGAGGGGCAGGTCTGTGCACCTGTGCGACTGCGCAGCAATGGCGACAGGAGAAAAGTCAGGAGTCAGTTCTCTTCCTTGTGCTGTGCACTCCAGGGACCCGGCTCGGCCATCAGACGTGACAGCAAGCACTCTGGAGAAATGACTCAGCAGCCGAGAGCACCGGCTGCTTTTCCACAGGACCCATTCCATTCCCAGCACCCACACGGTGGCTCATGACCATCTCCAGCTCTGGAGGACCCGACGCCCTCTTCTACACTCTGCATGCACCAGGCATGAAACACATGGCACAGACATACATGCAGGCAAAACCCTCTTACACACAGAATAAAATTAAGCCGGGCATGGTGGTGCACACCTTTGATCCCGGCCCTCCAGAAGCAGAGACAGATCTCTGTGGGTCCGGGGCCAGCCTGGTTGGCACAGTGGTTCCAGGACAGCCAGGGCCACACAGATAGGGAGGTGGGGCTGGGCTGAAGTGTGACAGTTAGAGCTTCCAGTGGGGAAGGTGCCGAGGGAGCACACCTTGCTCCCAAGCCTGACAGCCCGAGTTCAAGCCCCAGGCCCTGTCCTCTGGGCCACGTGCTGCCGTGGCCTTCACAAGCAAATACATGCAATTTTTTCAAAAAAGAAAAACTTTATTAAGTAGTGGGGCCTAAAGAGAAGGCTTAGTGTTCCAGAGGGAGTCAACCCCCTGTATTTTACCTCCAGAGGATCTTCTGGACTCTTCCAGAGCCTTCACTCACATGTACACACACACACACACACACACACACAAACACACAAACATGAGACCCTATCTCAAACAACAACAGGGCTTATGAGAAGATGGGTCAGAGGTTAAGAGCACTGTCTGCTCTTCCAAAGTCCCTGGGTCCAATTCCCAGCAACCACACGGTGGCCCCCAAACATCTATAAGGGGATCTGGTGCCCTCTGCTGGCGAGCAGGTGTACATGTAGTCAGAGTACACATGCTTTTTTTTTTTTTTTTTTAATCCATAACAAGTAAATTTAAAAAAGAAAATAACCCGGTCGTGGTGGTGCACCCCTGTGATCTCAGTGCTCAGGGAGGCAGAAGCAGGCGGATCTCTGTGAGTTCAAGGCCAGCTTGGTCTACACAGAAAAACCCAGTCTTAAAAAAAAAAATTACAACGTGACAAAGGCTTGGCTGTCCTGGGTGCTTGTCAGCCCTCTCTGTTTAGCTCTGGAGAGGCCTGTTTGTTTCTGGGGAACTCTACCACAGAGCTGAACCCCCAGCCTCGATCTCTTTCTTCGTTTCTTTGTACTTTGTACTTTGTTTCCTTGTCTTGTCCTTTCAGACAGGGTTTCTCTGTGTAATGCTGGCTGTCCCGGAACTCACTCTGTAGTCCACCAGGCTGGCCTCGAACTCAAAGACCCACCTGCCTCTGCCTCCCGAGTGCTTGTGACTGAATCAAAGGCATGCACCACCATGCCTGGCTTCTTTGTACGTTTTGTGAGTGCACAGGTGTGCAGTTGTTTAGAGGTCAGAGGGCAACCTGGGGAGCTGGTTCTTCCCTTCTGCCATGTGTGTTCAGGAAATTAAACAGCTCATCTGGCCTGTGGCACCTTACCCACTGAGCCATCTTGCCAGTCCCATCCCTTTTAGAGCCTCTGCGCCTGCGTTCGTGCGTGTGTGTGTGTGTGTGTGTGTGTGTTCCCATGCACGCCGAGCTTCCAGTGCACCTGGAGGTCAGAGGGCCATCTCGTAGGTTGCTTCTTCTCACCCTGAGGCAGTGCCCGGCGGGTGGCCACCAGCTCCAGGGACCCCGGGAGGAGTGCAGCTACCACAGACACACACAACGCCACCTTAGACCTACGTCATTTCTGAGGATTCCGACTCCCTGAGCCTCTCCCCCAGCCCAGCCAAATTTAAATTCACTTGATTTTGTTATTTTATTTTAGAGGCAGGGTCTCCCTCTAAAGCCCAGACTGGACTCGTTTTCTAGCCAGCTTGTGCAAGCCTGTTGCCTCAGCGTCCCAAACGCTGGGATTAACAGGTGAGCGCCCCCACAGCCCGCAGGCTCTATTTTCATTTATGATATTGGGTGCTGAGGTGGACAAGTCCCTGGACTGTGGCGCTCCCTCAACGGCTAAGACCTGGGTGGGGGAGGGGCCGGGTGCCCATGCTGAGTCCTGACCGTGGTGGAGACTTGGCAGACTGTCATTCTCGCCTGGAAAGGGAGATGGTCAAAGGCTGAATTGCCGTCTCTAGAGGGGACACTCCAATCGAACCACTACGCAGATTGCCCCAAGGGTCCTGAAGGGTGCCAGGGGCCTCCCGAGGGCGGGGATCGTGGGGCAGGATGGAGAGGCCGATACGCGACCAGCCTGATGTGGTCGCGGGGCGAGGCAACCCAGACGCGCCGGGCCAACCAGACCCAGGGATGGGAACTCTCCGGCAGGCAGAGGCGCGCGGGCCGGCGCGGGGCGGGGCCGCCGGGGCGGGGCCAGGCCAGGCCCCGCCCCTCGCCGCCGCTGTCCGTGGTCTCCAAGTCTGCGAGGCCGCCGCGGCCGCCGAGAGCCGGGCTCCGCAGCCCGCGCGCCCCGGGGTCTATGGAGCGGCCCCTCCGCGCCAGCCGGCCGGCCCCACGCCGCGCCCCGAGCCCGCCCCTCGGCCAGGTGAGCCCGCAGGGGGCCGAGCGCGCGCGGGACTCCTGGAGGCTCGGCGGGAGGGAAGGGGGACCCCCGGGTCCTCCTGGGGTGCGGGGCCAAGGCCGGTGACCCGGAGGCCACGGCGTCTGGACGCCTGTGCCGCCGGGGTCCGGAGAGCGGTGGAGCGTGCTCGCCGGAGCCCCGGCCACACGGGCTCGGGGGACTAGACGTCAGTGCGTCTGGGGGAGCCTTGGGGGCCACCTGGATGCCGGGGACACGAGCGGCCTGGACGCCCGACCGTGGAGAGGGAAGAGCCAGCTGGACACGTCCCTGGTTCTAGGCGATCTGGATTTGGGGACAGCCGGGCCCCGAGTGTCACGTCCGTCCCGGGGTCACCGGCCAGGCTCTCACGCCCCGGTCTGCGGGGGTGGGGGGGAGTTGCAGGTTGGGGGTTGAGCAGCCGGGTCAGGAGGCGCCACCTCGAGGGGCCCGGGCGCTTCCTGGGCGGGACGTGGGGCGGGGTCCCTGGGTGCGCGCTGCCCCCGCGGCCCGGGCTGGGGAGCGGGACGCGGCTGCGGGCCCTGGGCGTTGGGGGCCCCCGGGGGGGCCGGGGCCGGGAGCGTCTGGGCCCCGGCGAGGCGCCCGCCCCGCGCGCGCAGCTTGGGCATGCCTGGCACGCAGCGCGCGGGCCGGTCCGATCCGTATGCGCGCCGCGTGCGCCCATTGGTATGCGGGAGCCGGCCCGGCGCGGGCGTGCGGCTGGCGGGCGGCGCGGGGGCGGCGGGGCACGTCCTCGCCGGGGCGCCGGGGCGGGGACGCGGCTGCCGGGAGGGAAACTGAGGCACGCGTCCGCGCCAGCTCCCGGGCGCGCCCGAGGGGCACCCGCGCGCACCTCACTTTCCCCAGACACTCTTCCCCCTAGAAGACCGAGCCCCGCCCGCTGCGCCCTCGCGTCTGAAGCCCCAGGCCCCCGCCGCGATGGCCACCCCCTACCCCAGAGGCGGTGGCCGCGGAGAAGTCAGGTGCGGGGCGGGCCGCGGAGCCGGCGCCCCCTGGGACTTCCTGCCGGGGCTCGTGGTCAAGGCCCCGCCCGGACCCTGGTGAGCCAGCCTGCCGCCCTGATCCGCCTTTCCCCCCAGGGCGGGGGGACCTTCGCCGCCCCGGGCCTCACTCCCAGCCCCGTCCCCGGCCCCCAGCCCCGACCCCCCACCCCCACCCCGCGCACACACACTCTCGGGCCGAGGGGAAGGGTCTGACCCCGAGGAGCCCGCTGGCCTGACATCCCGACTGAAGCAGGAGGCCCGACAGTTCAAAGGAGAGCCGGGCGTGGTGGCGCGCGCCTTTAGCCTCGGTACTCCCGAGGCAAGCGCGTCTCCGTAAGTTCAAGGCCAGCCTGGTCTACACAGTGAGACCCCCTGTCTCAAAAAATTAAATAAATAAATAAATAAATAAATAAATAAATAAATAAATAAATAAATAAACAAACAGGCCTGAGCGATGTAGCTCGGAGGTAGAATGCTGGAGACCTTGGGTTCAACCCCTAGCACCGCCAATACTGTAATAATAATAATTGTTGTTGTTAAATAAAGGTTCTGTCCCTGTCCCGAAAGCCAGCAGGGGTGTAGAACCGGCACTCAGGTGTGTCCCACTTCCTCCCCGGGGCCCCCACTGACACCTCCTCCATGCCGCCCGCCCAGCCTGCAGGCGCAGCGCAAAGAAAAGTCCCGCAACGCGGCGCGCTGGCGACGCGGGAAGGAAAACCTAGAGTTCTTCGAGCTGGCCAAGCTGCTCCCTCTGCCCGGCGCCATCTCCAGCCAGCTGGACAAGGCGTCCATCGTGCGCCTCAGCGTCACCTACCTCCGCCTGCGTCGCTTCGCCGCGCTGGGGGCGCCGCCCTGGGGCCTGCGGGCCGTGGGGCCGCCGGCGGGGCTCGGTGAGTGCGCATGCGCATGCTGCCAAAGCCGCCCCTGCCACCCCAGCCCTAGCCTTGGGGACCGCATGGGGCCGGCAGGACTCCTGGGCCCGCTCATGGGGAGCCAGCAAACCTTCCCTAGTTCCTAGCTGATGACTCAATGCCCTCCAGGGGGCAGAAAGTTGAGGACTTCTGTAAACTTCTGGCCTAAGGCGTCTGGTGAGACACGGTCTCACTGCGTGTAGCCCTGGCTAACCTGAGACCTGCTATGTAGACCAGGCTAGCTTCCAGCTCCCTTGGCTCCGGCTCCCGTGGGCCACCACGCTGGCCTCCTCTGGCTGGGCCTGGCCTCGAATTTGGGATTCTCCTGCCTCCGTGCTCAGTGCTGGGAGTTCAGGTGTCCGCCATGGGACCCAGCAGAGGCTATTAATTATTATTATCAGGGGAGATGAGCCATTGTGGTCACAAAAGAAGTTTTTAGCCCGCAGCAGCCGGTCCTGAGGCCTGCACCGAGCCGGTGAGGGAGAGCTAGCTCCTGACCCTGGCCTGTGGAGCTCTGGGGCTGCTGGAGCTCTGGCTGGGGGCTGAAGTGCCCAGTTGGGGTGAGGAGACATACGGCCTAGGGAGGAGGACAGAAGGTGACCAGCAAGGCCTCTGGGCGGGACTAACCGAGTGGCCACCCGGACCCCAGCCCCCAGCTCTGCAGTCCTCAGCAGGCACCTCCTCTTTCTCTGCTGCTTCAAGACGTGGTAGTGATGTCGGGCGGTGGCGCACACCTGTGATGCCAGCAGAGGCAGAGGCAGGCGAGCTCTGTGAGTGGGAGGCCAGCCTGGTCTACAGAGGCAGCTCCAGGACCGCCAGGGCTACACAGAGAAACCCTGTCTCGAAAAACCAAAAAGAGGAGAAAGGAGGAGGAAGCGGAAGGAAGGGAGGGAGGGAGGGAGGAAGGAAAGAAAGAAAGAAAGAAAGAAAGAAAGAAAGAAAGAAAGAAAGAAAGAAAGAAAGAAAGAAAGAAAGAAATGGAAGTGACCCTGATTGTTGCCTCATCAGACTGACCAGACTGATGACTGTCTGGCCCGGCACTCCCGGCAAGCCACCACCGTCACTATGCGTGACCTGTGCCACCTCGCTGCTAATTGCAAGCTTCGTGTGTGTGTGTGTGTGTGTGTGTGTGTGTGTGTGTGTGTGTGTGCAAGCATCGTGAGTGCCCAGGACTTAGCAGGGAACACTCGACCACCATCACGGCCTAGGCAGGCTGTGGTATGGATGGCTGATGCTCCCATTGCTCCTGAGGCTGAGGCAGGAGGATCACCGAGAGTACGAAGCCAGAAACAGAAAAGGTCAGTCACGGCGGCACTGGCACCCCAGTACTGGGGAAGGCAAGGCAGGCAGATCTGTGGGTCTGGGTCCAGCCCTCTGTGCAGTTCCAGACCAGCCAGGGCTGCGGAAAGAGAGCGGCAGACACAAACAACAGAAAAATGAAAATAAAAGATTCTTCCAAGACGCAGGCGCGAAAGCACGCACCTGTAACTGCAACAGGCAGGGGGTCCTCAGCTGCATAGTGAGTTCTAGGTCAGCCTGTGCTGCGTGAGAGCGTGTCTCCAGAAAGTAGTTAATAGAGAAAAAAATAAAAAGAAGTTCCTTGGAGGTGCGGGTGGGGCACATAGGGAAGAGCTATCATCTAACTGGTAAAATGGAGACCATTATGATGGCAACATGCGGGCGAAGCTCTCATCACCCCTTCGATTACTGAGGCGTTAGATTGTCATCACTCCATTTTATAAGTCCCTGCTTGTTATCACATGGCAGCGGGCGAAGCTGCTCCCTGAGGTCTTAGGTGACACGGGGCCCCACCTGAAGAACGGGGTGTCCTTAGGGTAGGGTTGGAGAGGGCTCCTTTTCCCTTCCTGCCCTAGCACCCAGGGAGGAGGTGGGGGAGAGAAAATAGCATTGATTAAGGCCCGCAATAAATCACCATTTAAATTTAAATAATCCGGCTTCCCAGGCGGTAATTAGGCGAATTGACTGGCGCTGAGAGAATGCAGCATTAGGCAGGCTGATTACTGTCATTACCCCGAACAACATGTGTGCTGGCAGGGATAAACATCTTGTCTATTGTCCTGGAGCCCCGGGGAGGGGGGCCCAGAGAGCCCTGCCGGGGCCAGCCGCAGCCCCCAGCCTCCCGTCGTGGCCCCAGCTCCTGGGCCATCTCTGGGCTTCTTCCACAATGCCCACCTGAGCATCAGAACCAACTGGTCAGGACAGGGCGGGGGGGGTGAGGCGGGAGGGGGCCACAAAATCCTGAGCAGGCCATGGTGGCTCACACCCCGCCTTTAATCCCAGCACTCAGGGAGGCAGAGGCAAGCGGATCGCTGTGAATTCGAGTCCAGCCTGGTCTACAAAGCAAGTCCAGGACAGCCAGGGCTACACAGAGAAACCCTGTCTCCAAAAAAAAAAAGGGGGGAGGGGTGCTTAGCCTGCACGTGCCCCTGTGCACAGGTGTCCACAGAGGCCAGAAGAGGGCACTGGGTTCCTGAAATCAGTCACAGCCGGTTGTGAGCTGCCCCATGGGTGCCGGGAACGGAACCCTGGTCCCCTGGAGGAGCAGCCTGTGCTCACAATCGCTGAGCGGGCTCTCAGGGCCCCAGAAGTTTTTCTGAAGTTTTTCTTTGAGGGGGGAGGGTGAGCAGAAGTCACTCTTCTCTTCGAGCCCAGGTGTCATAAACTGGCAGACAGGTGTGGCTGCGCGGGCAAAGCTTTACCTGCTGAGCTACTTCAGTGACGGGGCCAATCTTTTTTTTTTTTTTTCCTTTTTTCGAGACAAGGTCTCTGAGTGTAGCCCCAGATGGCCTGTAACTACAAAGCAGGCCTTGAACCCACAGAGATCTGCCTTCCTCTGCCACCTGAGGACCGGGATTAAATGCCAGCACATCTGTGAGCCTCGAATCCCTTTTGAACTATCACACTTGGCATCCCTGCCAGGTCCAGGCCTGTTTCGTTTGGGTTTTGTTTTAGATAACTCCCTATTCGTCTCTTCCTCTGACCTTGCTTTTTTATGTATACGGGACTTTTAGTCTGTGTGTATGTCTGTGCGCCACTTTCGTGCCTGGTGCCCAGGGAGGCCAGAAGAGGGCATTGGATACCCTAGAGTATCCTAGAGTCACAGCTGGTTTTGAGCTGCCCTATGAACTTGGGTCCTTGGAAAGAACAGCCAGTTCTGATGCCCTTAACATCAGAGCCGCTTCCCCAGCCCTCCGCACAAGGGAAGTCAGGACCCCAAGGAACCAGGCCTAAGAGTTAACAGGTGACTCTTATTACTGTACAGCAGTGACTTCCCCTGAGTGAGCTGAACCCAGTGGATGTGGGAGCCATGATGTGTGACAGAGAGAGGGGCAGGGCATATTGGATTTACACTGTGTGGTAAGGTCTCTGCCCCTGTCTCTCTCTCCTTGGTGGGAAACCGGGGCCCTGACTGATATAAGACAGCCATTAGGCTCCCTCAGGACAGCCATGGCAGCCCGGGTGATGTGCTCTGGCCAGCCCTGTTTGTGTAGGACTTGGCTACCCAGAAGTCCTGTTTCCCTGACTATAGAGCCTGACAGGCCCCACCTTGGATACTCCTTTCTCTCTCCCTAAGCCTCAATCTACAAAACCTGGACATCTATCCTGGGGTCAGAGTGTGCATAGTGGAGGGTTTTTATCAAGTCAAAACACTCTTTGCCGTTTTTATTTGTTTGTTTGTTTGTTTATTTGGGGTGGGGCTGCTTTTGGATTTCTTTTTGTTTGGTTTTGATTTGATTTCTCAAGACAGGGTTTCTCTGTTCGTACTCCTGGCTGTCTTGGAACTCAGTCTGTAGCCCAGGCTGGATATGACCTCTAACACATGAAGCTCCTGATCCTAATTCTGGAGAGACTGTCTGCTTTAACAGGTGCTGGTCCTGCCCCAGGGCCTTTGTACTTGCTGTGCCTATCTTTGAGGCTGATCTTAACCCTTCTCTTCTCACCTTAGTAAATACAGAACAGCACCTGCTGCCCGCATGACTTCCTGTCCTGGCCTGTTGACACATAAGGATCTTCTTCCTTTTAAATTAATTAATCAATCAGTTAATAGGTTAATTAATTAATTGTTTTTTTGAGACAGGGTTTTTTTCTGTGTAGCCTTGGCTGTCCTGGACTCACTCTGTAGACCAGGCTGGCCTTGAACTCACAGAGATCCACCTGCCTCTACCTCCCTGAGTGCTGGGATCAGAGGCGTGTGCCACCACACCTGGCTTTAAATTTTAATAATTTATTTATTTTTTATTTTATGTGCATTGGCGTTTTGAATGCCTGTATGTCTGTTCGAGGGTGTCAGATCTCCTGGAACTAGAGTGACAGACAGTTGTGAGCTGCCATGTGGTCCTGGGAACTGAACCTAAGTCCTCTGGAAGAGCAGCCAGTGTTCTTAACCGATGAGTCATCTCTTCATTAAAAAAAAAAAAAAAAAAAAAAAAAAAAAAAAAAAACTGAGGCAGGGTTTCTCTGTGTAGCCCTGACTGTCTTGGAGCTCCCTCTGTAGACCAGGCTGGCCTTGAACTCAGGGATCCACCTGCCTCTGCCTCCTGAGTGCTGGGACTAAAGGTGTGCACCTCCAGCAGCAGAACCAGTGCCCTAACCTTGACCCACCCATTTTCTGTTCCTTTCTCTTCCCAAGCTTCTGCTTAAATCTCTTATTTATTTGGTGTGCACACAGGCAGGGGAGGCCACACCAGCGCACAGGTGAAGGTCAGATGTGGGCTGGCAGGCACGGCTTCAGGCTGTCAGTCCTAACGACAGCCTTTTCCTGCTCCCCAGGTGTTGACTTCGGCTCTAAGTTACCTTGCCTGGCCTGGAACTAGCTGTGTGGGCCAGGTGTCCTTGAACTTGCCTGCCTCTGTCTCCACAGTGCATGCATGTGGGCTACCACACTTGGGCTTATTTTTGCTGTCTTTTAAGTTTAAAAAATGTATATGTGTCTGTTTTTGCCTACGTGTATTCATGTATACCTTGTGTGTTCGAAGCTGCTGGAAGAGGCCAGAGGGTGCTGGATTCCCTGCAGCTGAACTGACAGGTGGCTGTGAGCCACCCAAGAGTGCTGGGGACCAAACTCTAGTCCTCTTCGAGAGCAGTGTGTATTCTCCTGGACCATCTCTCCAGTCAACTGTGTGTGTGTGTGTGTGTGTGTGTGTGTGTGTGTGTGTGTGCGCGTGCGCGCGCGCTCGAGCACGCCTATGGTGCTGATGTGGAGGTCAAGGAACAACCTCAGGCGCCAACCCTTGCCTTCCTCCTTTATTTTTTAATAGTTTGTTTTTATTTTATGTGCATTGGTGTTTTGTCTGCGTGTGTCCCTGTGTGAGGGCATCAAATCCCCTGGAACTGGAGTCACAGACAGTTGTGAGCTGCCATGTGGGTGCCGGGTGCTCCTGACCCCTGAGCCAGCCTTCCAGCCCCGCCTTTCTCCTTCTTTTGGAGATAAGGTCTGTTTGTTCTTCAGTGCTGCAGAGGCGAACTGCCTGGGGGCTCCTAGAAGGAGGATTATGGAATTCCAGCGTTCACGACCCTGTTCAGCCTCACATGGGTTCTGGGGTTTGAACTCAGGTCTCCACACTTGCTTGTGGAGACAAAGGCAAATGCCTTTCCCACTAGACTATCCCCAAGCCCTCTCCCCCAGCTGCTGGGTCACTGAGCTATGTTGGGGAGAAGGGCAGGGTAGTTGAGTGAAGTGACTTTTTTTAAAGAGGTATTTATTGTGTATACCGTGTTCTGCCTGCCTGCACACCAGATCTCATTATAGATGGCTGTGAGTCACCATGTGGGT
Organism: Psammomys obesus; assembly: GCF_907164565.1. Lineage (NCBI taxonomy): Eukaryota > Metazoa > Chordata > Mammalia > Rodentia > Muridae > Psammomys > Psammomys obesus. The sequence goes on along the minus strand of NW_026592732.1, from coordinate 887,113 downwards.
GCTGGGAATTGAACTCAGGACCTTGGGAAGAACAGCCAGTGCCCTTAACCTCTGAGCCATCTCTCCAGCCAGAGGTGACTTCTTAGTCCACAGGAGGACATGCCTGACAGGTGAGCTGACAGTTGAAGAAGTAAGGAAGGAAGCCGGCTGTGAGAAGGGCCAGGCAGAGGGTACACTGGATCAGAGGGCAAGCAAACACCAGGAGGAAGTGTGAGGGCTAGTGGGGCAGAGGTAGGGTGCGGTCAGGGAGAGAAGGCAGGAAAACAGGGAGGGGAAGGCAGTGTCGAGAGAGAGCCTAGAAACTCAGGATTGGTCTAGACTGTCACAGAACACCTAGCATTTTTTTTATGGTGATATATTACTCACCCACTGTATACCTGGCTATGGCCCTGAAGGCCTTCGATGTACAAAAGCCATTTCACCCTCTCTCTAGACGTGTTTTACAGACAGAGTAGAGGAAGCTACAGACAGAAAGTACATAGGTGCTCAGTGCAGGGCTGCACTTGCCTAACCTGTAGGAAGGCCTGGGATCACCCCCAGCGTTAGGCACAGACACAGTGAGACACAGGCAGGGCGCAGTGCAGGCCTGTAATCCCAGTACCCAAGGAGAGGACGCAGGAGGATCTGGAGTTCAAGGTCATCTCTGGATATATAGTGAGTACGAGCCTGACATGTTAACTCACTCCTTTAATCCCTGTGCTCAGGAGGCAGAGGCAGGTGGATCTCTGGGAGTTTGAGGTCAGTCTGGTCTACACAGGGAAACTCTGTCTTAAGGAAGGAAGGAAGGAAGGAAGGAAGGAAGGAAGGAAGGAAGGAAGGAAGGAAGGGAGGGAAAGAATTTCCAGAGCAAGTTTCGGTTCCCCTCAGCGTCAATCTAACCCTATGAAAATAGACGTAGGCACCTGAATGATGAGAAACCTCTCTTCCACTCCCTAGAGTCATGGAAACCTAGTCCTCCATCCCTAATGACCCAAGACAGGAGCCTCATTCAATGGGAAGGGAGGGGACCCCCTGAAACTTGGTAGTGATCTTAACTCTCCTCCCTTTCCCCCCCTCTCTCTCTTCCCCTCGGTCTCTATCCCTCCTTTCTCTCCCACCCATCTGATTTTGGCTAATGAACGTTTATTAAATGACTAAGAGATTATTAAGTGAATAAGTGACTTGAGGGGCCCTGGACTTCAGAGGGGCAGCTGTGAAGGTGGGATCACACTTGTTGGATTGGGGGAAGGTTGAAAACTGGTAGGTTTGGGGAGGTAGTAAGGCATCAGTTGGCACACCTTGGGGGTCCTGATGGCAGGGGATAGGTCCTGTGCACAGGGTTGGGGGTGGGGACAGCGGGCCCCCAAGCTCTCCTCTTGTACACCCCATCCTAGCATGCCCATTAATGCCGTTAATTGCAGCAGCTCAGTCTGACCCGGGCTGATCCCAGGAGAGGAAAAATGAAGGAACTAGCAAAAATGACAGGGGAAAATTACCACAATTAGCAAGCAGCATTGTTCCTGCCTGTCACAGGGCTGCTAGGCGCTGGGTCTCCGGGGAGGGGGTCCCCATCGCCCCTTACATTTATTGTTCCTGGAGGTTTAGGCGGGGAATGGCAGCCAGGTGTGGACGCCCTCCACTCGGGAGGCCTGGGACAGGCTGGGACAGGCTGACTTGGGGGAGTCCTGAGGAACACAGGCGGTGTGTCCCTGCCTAGGAATAGCAGTGACCCCGTCTTTACTCCATGTTTTTCTCTATCATGCTGCCCAGATGCTTGGCATTCTAGGAGCTTAGGCTATTGCAGAAGACCCACTTAAAGAGGAAACTGAGACCAGGCGCAGTGGTACAGACCTGTAATCCCAGCACTCAGGGAGGCAGAGGCAGGTGGATCTCTGTGAGTTCAAGGTCAGCCTGGTCTGACTGGGAGTTCAGGATGGCCAGGGCTACAAAAAGAAACCCTGTCTCTAAATAAATAACTAACTAAAAGGAAACTGAAGCACAAAGAGGAGGAGGTGATTCCAGCTGGGCTTCGGCCTAACAAAGAGAAGGTCACTGACAGTATCCCCACAGTGATCCCTGGGGGAGGGGTACCGTCTTCTGCACCAGCACGGGACCCCAGTTCTCCTGACTAGGGAGGGAGGCCCTGTGCCATCCAGCCTATGACTTTGTGGCCATGTACATGTCTTCATCTCTTCAACATGTCTGCCAAAGTTACTGTCTTCTATATATGTCTCTGTGATGGTCCACTACACAAGTACATCAGCAGAAGATGTAACTCAGTGGAGAGCCCCTGCCTAGAATCCCCCAGTGAGGGGCTGGGGTGTGGCTCAATGGTAGAGCCCCTGCCTAGAATCCCCCAGTGAGGGGCTGGGTGTCTCAGTGGTAGAGCACCTGCCTAGAATCTCCCAGTGAGGGACTAGGATGCGGCTCAGTGGTAGAGCCCCTGCCTAGAATCCCCCAGTGAGGGGCTGGAGTGTGGCTCAGTGGTAGAGCCCCTGCCTAGAATCCCCCAGTGAGGGGCTGGGGTGTGGCTCAGTGGTAGAGCCCCTGCCTAGAATCCCCCAGTGAGGGACTGGGTGTGGCTCAGTGGTAGAGTAACTGACATGTGTAAGACTCTGGGTTCAATCCATAGCGCTGAAAAAAGAAAGTACAAACCCTGTGCTCCAGCCTAGTGTTGTATCCCTGTAAGTCTAGTTTTCAGGACGCTGTGGCAGAAAATAGTAAATTTGAGTAAAATTTGGGCTATTTTCTGAGCCTCTATCTCAAAGAAACTAAAGAAGTTTTTGTTTGTTGGGTTTTTTTTTTTGTTTTTTTTGTTTTTGTTTTTTGAGGCAGGGTTTCTCTGTGTAGCCTTGGCGGTTCTGGACTCACGGTATAGACGACAGAGATCCACCTGCCTCTGCCTCCCAGAGTGCTGGGATTAAAAGTGTGTGCTTACCATGCCTGGCTTTTCTTTTTAACTTTATTATTTGTTTATGTGTGTGAGCAGGACCCAGCATACATGTCCTCATAGAGGTCAGAGGACAGTTTGTGAGAATCATTCTCGTTCCATCACACAGTTCTGGGGAGCAAACTGAGACCCGCAAGCTTGATGGTTTGATGGTGGATGCCTTTACCCACTAAACCATCTCAACAATCTCAAAGGTCACTTGTTTGTTTGTTTATTTTCATGGGTGTGGCTGTTTTGCCACAGATGTGCAGTGCCCAAAGAGGCCAGAGAGGGCATCACATCCCTTCAGTCTTAGGGTTACAGATGGCTGCGAGCTGCCATAGAATTTAACCTGGGTCCTCTTCAAGAGTAGCTAGCACGCACTCCTAACCACTGAGCCAGCTCTGCACGCCTCCCCCAATCGTGTTTTTAGGCGGGGTCTCACTCTGAGCCCTGGCTTGTCCAGAACTTGCTGTATAGACAGGGCTATTTTAAATTATCCAAATCAGCACTATTTATGGCAGGGACAGACATCACGGCTATCGGGTCCCGGCCATCACATGGGCATTCCACAGCCAAGAGGCGGCCACCTCCAAGGTGCTCCCAACTGCAGACCTGCTCTTCGCTCCCATGGACTTGCCAGTTCCCAGCATTTCATAGACACGGGATAAAACTCACTGTGGCCTTTTGTGCCTGTCAGGTTTCATAATGCTGCGCCACACACCAAGGCCTCACACCTCTTCAGCGTTAGCTAATATTCTTCTGCCACTTTTGTTTTTCGAGACAGGGTTTCTCTGTGTAGCCTTGGCTGTCCTGGACTCCCTTTGTAGACCAGACTGGCTTCGAGCTAACAGAGATCTGCCTGCCTCTGCCTCCCTGGGTGCTGGGATCACAGGCGTGCACCACCGCGCTCAACTGGATCTACTTTTTTTAATCTTTTCCTTGGAGGAGTTTGGCTATGTGCACTGCTGTTCTTTTCATGTGCACACGGCACTCCTCACAACTCGTGTTTTCACTTCACTGGGTTGTGAAGGGATTTCCAGAGCCTCACATCATAGTTGTTATTGTTGTTGAAGAATTCCAAAACTGTTTTGTCCAGCTGCTATCCTAGTTTACATTCAAGCCTAGAACAAGAGTCCAATTTCTCTACCCACACTTATTTTTTTTTTGCTTATGTTTTTTGTTACTTTTTTTTTTTTTGCTTATGTTTTTTGTCACTTATTTTTTTTTTTTGCTTATGTTTTTTGCTACTTTTTTCAGTGTAGAGGATTGAACCCAGAATGTTAGACAAGCACTTTACCACAGGGTTGGGGATTCTCAGCAGGAGCTCTACCACTGAGCCACACCCCCAGCCCCTCACTGGAGATTCTAGGCAGGGGCTCTACCACTGAGCCACACCCCAGCCCCTCACTGGGGGATTCTAGGCTGGTGATCTTTCACTGAACCACAGCCCCAGTACCACACTGGAGATTTTTAGGTAGATGCTTTTTATATGTTGCCTGCCTTCTTTTTAGGTTTTTGTTTGTTTTGTTTTGTAGAATTCTTTATTTATTTTACATATATGAGTGCTTTGTCTGTAGGTCACTTGCACGCCAGCAGAGGGCATCAGATCCCAGTATAGATGGTTGGAAGCCACCGTGTGGTTGCTGGGAATTGAACTCAGGACCCCTGGATGAGCAGACAGTGCTCTTAACCTCTGAGCCGTCTCTCCAGCCCCCTCTTTTTAGTTTTTAGGTGGGATCTCATTATGTAGCTCAGGCAAGTCTTGAGTTGAGCTGTTGATTCTCCTGCCTCAGCAGTTCACCACAAAGGCTGACTTTGACCTTGACTTACTCTTCTGGACCCAGCAAAGGCTGCGCTGTTCTGGTCACGTCTGTGTCACCAGCAGCACTGTAAAGGGCCTGGGAACGGCAGTGTGGCAGTGCTCAAGGACCTCTTTTGGTGTGCAGATGAATGAGACAGTGAATAGAGCCCCTCTTCACTGATGTGTCACTGTCTTGGGTCTCTGCCGTCCTGGGAACTGTTTCTCCACGGTGGCTGTGAGCTTTAAGACTGACTGGGTCCCCGAAGGCAGACTGGGAGGCTTTGACTTTCCTGCTCCCTCTGTCTGCAGCCCCTGGCCGCCGAGGCCCTGTGGCTCTGGTCTCTGAAGTCTTCGAGCAACACCTTGGTGGACACATTCTACAGGTAAGGTCCCTTCCCAGCTGCTGTTCTGTGCTGCCATCTGGTGGTAGCATCTGGGAATAACACCTTTTTTCCTGCGTTTGGTCTCTGGGGGACGGGGGGGGGGGACTGAAGTCCCTTGTTTCTGTCCCTTCCTGGGGGGCCACGGAAGCTCCCCCCTCCAGACAGAGACCCAGATTCCAGAGGCTTGGGGAGCCCTTCCTACTTCCCCTCCATTTCTCTCAACTCTAGTCCCTGGATGGCTTTGTGTTCGCCTTGAACCAGGAAGGAAAGTTCCTCTACATCTCAGAGACAGTGTCCATCTACCTGGGACTGTCACAGGTAAGAGCCTGCAGTGGGCCGCCATCTTTACTGCCTGGCCTATGCCTGCCCTTCCCTCTGCTGCCATCACTAGCCTCAACCTGAAAACCAGACAGCCGTCCTAGCAACCCTGCAGAGCTCCCTGACTCATGCTGGAGGGACTCAGGCACCACCACAAGTTCAAAGCCAGCCAGGGCAACTTAGTAAGACCTGTCTCAAGGTCAAAACTCGGTCTGGAGATGTAATTTTGTGGTGGAATGCTTGCCTAGACTCCCCCAGCGAGGGGCTGAGCTCAGTGAGGCTGTGGCTCTCGAGTATGTCCCTTTGTGCATTCCCAAGGTCCTGGGGTTGAGCCCCGAGGCAGACTGCACCTGGTTGATAGGATGCTTGTCTGGCGTTCAGAGCCCTGGGTTGGGCTCCTTTCATAACCTGGGCATGGTGGCGAGCTAGCCTAGACAACATTAAAGTCCAGCATCCGGCAGGAGGGTCAGAAGTCAGGCCAGCCTAGGCTAATGAGACTGTCTCACAATAACACTCCCACTGTGCTCGGTGACGCACACCTGTGATCTGGGCACTCGAGGGGAGACAGAGGCAGGTGGATCTCTGTGAGTTTGAGGCCAGCGTGATCTTCAGAGTCCAGGACTAGCAAGACTACACAGAGAAGCCTTGTCTTGAAAGAAAGAAACAAACAAACAAATAACACTCCCCCAGAGGAGGGGACTTTGGACAAGGGTGTGTTGGTGAGATAAGGTGGTGTGGGGGTGGGGTGGGAGGCAAGGACTGCAGGGGGATGAGGGCTGGAGGGAGACAGGTCACCCAAGCAGATGGATGGACAGTGGAGGCAAGGCGGGCTTCTGAGTAAGAATTGCCGAGGTCAGATATGCAGCTATCCGGGGAGTTTTAAATGGGGCTTGAAGGTCAGAGGTTCACTGTGGAATCGGAGCCGCCTCCGTGGAGAAAAGCTGGAAGCTGCAGTGAGGGAGGCGGGGCCGTAAGATCCAGAGGCGGATCTCAGCTCTTTAAAGTGCTGACAGCTGCTGGGCTTGGTAGCATGCATGTGTGGTTTCCAGTACTCGGGAGTCTGGGGCCAGCCTGGGCTACCTAGCAAACCTCTGTGTGAAAAAGCAAGAAGGGCCGTGTGTAGCCACATAGGCCTTTCCCCCCAGAATTCCAGAGGTTCAGGCAGGTGGATCTCTAAGTTTGGGGACAAGCTGGCCTACTCTACATATAATAAATTCCAGGACAGCCAGAGCTACCCTGTCTCAGAACAAACAAAACCCTTCCCTCCCTAATTTTAAAAAAAAGCGGGAAACTTCGAAATTAAAACCCAAGGCTGGTGTGCAGGGCAGCCCGGGCGGAACCCCGCCGCAGCTACCGTGCTCACGCGCTCCTGCAATCCCCTCCATCACCGGCAGGTGGAGCTGACGGGCAGCAGCGTCTTCGACTACATCCACCCTGGGGACCATTCGGAGGTCCTAGAGCAACTCGGACTGCGGGCCGCGACCTCTGGGCCCCCCACGCCACCGTCTTTGTCTTCCTCTTCCTCCTCCTCGTCTTCCTCCTCGCTAGTGGACACCCCCGAGATTGGTAATTTCCAAGAATGCCCTTCTTGCCAATGAACGAAGCCTGGGGGTAGATCCTGGTGTCCGGGCGGAAACGTACTACAAAGCAACACTTTGTAAAAGGGATCAGGCGTACTTAAGGCCGAGCACGAGGCTGTCCAAACTTGCCTGGCTCCCCAAAATGGCCAAGATCTACCAAGAGCTGAGCTTCTGGATGGAGGTGGGGAGAAGGCTTCGAGTTTTTTTGGTTTTTGTTTGTTTGTTTGTTTTTGCAGTCTACTGTGCCTTTAAAAATTGTATTGGGTCCTTACCCCAAAGCCCAAGCAAGCACAGAGAGGTCAACTGCCCCGGTCACACAGCTATGCAAGCCCAGGATCTATGCCCCTGGCCACCCTGGTTTTAAGCGTGTGTGTTTAACTTTGAGAAGCCAGTTCCTTCCCTCCACCGTGTGGGTCCCAGGCACATGGTCAGGCCAGCACATTTACCCCCGGGCCAGCTTGCCAGCGAGCGCCTCGTTTCTTTGAGTGGAAAATTCCACTCTCATAACAGCTTGAAGGTGGTGTGGAAAGGCCATCACCTCCCCAAAAGCTCCCTTTAGCTTGGAAGTGTTGGGGTGACTGTTCTGTTTGCTTAACACCCCAAAATGAGCCATGCACAGCGTGAAGAGCACGGAGAGCTGTCTGTCACACGCTGCAGACTAACAGAGGCTCCTGTCACACTTGAGGGCCTGGAGAGAGACAGGAAGATGTGACCATTCTCTCAGGAAAAGGCTTCCTTTCTTTTTGGTTTTTCGAGGAGGGGTTTCTCTGTGTAGCCCTGGCTATCCCGGAACTCACTCTGTAGACCAGGCTGGTCTTGAACTCAGAGATCTACCTGCCTCTGCCTCCTGAGTGCTGGACTCCATCACTGCACAGCTTCCTCTCCCTTTTATACCTCTAGACTGTGACAGGGGACCTGGCTATAACCACAACAGCCCTAGCCCAACCTTCTGAGGTTCAGTCCCCAGGTGGGGACAACTGGCCGAAGAGAGCCCAGAGCAGGTGGCTTCTCTAGCCTGGGGGATAGGGCTGAGAGGTGGCTTTTTCTCAAGGCTCTATAGCTTGTCTGACCTTAGGCCTGGCTGCCCCTCGGTGGGAAGATTTTTTATCAGTGTGCCAGCGCAACCATTAGAGTGTCTAGAGGGGCCGCAGTGTGAGGCTGGTTCCGAGGTGACAGGACCCTGCAAACTCTACACCGGCTCCCTCCTGTTTGTCCCCAGAAGCCAGCCCCACCGAGACATCCCCTGCCTTCCGGGTCCAGGAGCGCTCCTTCTTTGTCCGCATGAAGTCCACCCTCACCAAGAGAGGTCTGAACGTCAAAGCTTCGGGGTACAAGGTGGGCACAAGAGCATGCTCTCCTATGTGCCAGCTGTGTCCCAGGTTACATGGTGAGGAGGCCTGAAACCGAAACACTGCAGGCCTCCTCCAGGCCAAGGGACGTGGGTATCAGGTAGAATTGGAGTAGAGTGCTGGCTTGGCTGTGGTCCTCCTGCCTCAGCAGTCCCTCCCGGTACCTCCCCAGTCACCCCCACCACTGCCGATCCTCCCTCACCATTCCCAGCTATGGCCGCTACCTCTAGCCTCACTTCATCCCTTCCAACGAGCATCTTCCACAGGTCATTCACGTGACAGGGCGCCTGAGGGCCCGAGCCCTGGGCCTTGTGGCCCTGGGCCACACACTGCCCCCAGCCCCGCTGGCTGAACTGCCTCTGCACGGACACATGATCGTCTTCCGCCTCAGCCTGGGCCTCACCATCCTAGCTTGTGAGAGCAGGTACCGGGGTAGGGATGGGTAGGAATGGGTAGGGATGGGTAGGGATGGGTAGGGATGGGTAGGGATGGGTAGGGATGGGAGGGAAAGCGGGTCCACTGCAGACTGGGGATGTGTGGGAATCGGTCAAGCGAGGCCTTCAGGGGAGGGGGGGGTTCCAGGAGGAGGGACACAAGAAGGGGTGCCTGGGAGAAGGGAGGGTGGGCTGGCTCTGCTGGCCAGGCTTGCCCATTTCTTTCTGGTTCCCAGCATGCATCCTTTCTTCGCCTATATTATTACTGTGCCCGTTTTACAGAGGGAAAAAGAACTTTATTTCAAGGGCGTGGACCCTGGGGAACTCTGCAGCCAGCTCTGCTGTCTTGAATCACCGCTGTCTTTAACACTGCCTCCCTTTTCTCCTGCCTCCTCCAGAGTTAGCGACCATATGGACATGGGACCTTCAGAACTGGTGGGACGCAGCTGCTACCAGTTTGTCCATGGACAGGACGCAACCAGGATCCGTCAAAGCCATCTGGACCGTGAGACACACTTCTGTACCCTCTCCCCCCCCACCACCACCACAAAGACCTCAATGCCTCTGTTGCCCTGTTTCCTGGGAAGTCCCACTTTAGGGCTAACCACAGTCTCTGCTTACACTGCAGCTGCTGGGGCTCTGTTGGGAACAGAAAAGCATCAAAGAGGCTGAGTGGGGGCTGGGGGGGGTAAGTGGGATATGAGGGGGTCTCTGATTACCTCTGTGCCTTTCTCTCTTTCTCGATTCTCCTCACTCTGGCCACCCCTGCCTGTCTCCTGACCGCCTTGACCTTCCTCCCCCCCCCCCCCCCACCCCTCTGGGTTCTCTGATCCCTGGGATGGACCAGTGCTGGACAAAGGTCAGGTGGTGACTGGTTACTACCGTTGGCTGCAGCGTGCGGGGGGCTTTGTGTGGCTGCAGTCTGTAGCCACCGTGGCCGGGAACGGGAAGAGCTCCGGGGAGCATCACGTGCTGTGGGTCAGCCATGTGCTCAGGTGAGTGGTGGCCGAGTGGCAGCAGCCACTTCCCCCATCCCAACCAGGGCCCTCAAGGGAGGGTTCTGAAGGGCATGGGAGCAAAGGCCTAGGTGTGGATGCGGAGGAGTCGGCACTGGGAGGCTGGGAGGGACCCTGCCGTTACTCAGGCTAGGCAAGGCTCGAGGCGCTCTGCCTGCGGCTGGAGGAGCGGGGCTGGCTCTAGGCAGAGAAGCCAGTGGCAGACTCGATGCAGGGAGAACCTGAGTGGCACAAGCCATGCACACGGCAGGCAGAGAGCACAGAGCTGATCAAGCCTCGGGCGTGCAGCCCGACCTGCCCAGTGAGAGTCTGGGGCTGAAGCAGAGCAGGGGGTGGGGGGTGTAAATGGCCACAGGACACTTTGTCTCGGGGTCACTGGGGAACTGCTGAAGGTCTATGTCTGGGGGGTCACGGGCAAGTCCGCACTTCTGGGGAAACGCTTCCTGCTAGCGGAGAGCTGACTGGGGATAAACAAGGACCGGACAACAAGAGGACGCTGGTGTGTGCTTTAAGAAATGCCAGAAGGGTGCCATCTGCCCCTTTCCTGAGCTAAGATTTGATTTGGGCCCTAGAAGGGAACGGGTAATTTAGAAGAAACTGAGAAAACCATGACACACATGCTTAGAGGAACCCAGGTAACATCAGGTGGCTGACAGTGGCCCAGGTTTGCCCAAGGAGGGAGAGCTCAGCTGAGAAGGGATTTTGGAGCTGGGCCTGGGCCTCCAACCCCAGCCAGCAGAAATCTACAGCTCAGACAAAAAGTTGCAAGTGCTCAGGGTAGCACCCACAAACCCCATCCCGGAAAATGTCTACACTCGCTGCTGACTCAAGACCCAAAGACCCGGTTTTCAGTCCCATCATCTTGTCCCCAGCCATGCCGAAGGGGGCCAAACACCCCTGGATGCGTTCCAGCTCCCAGCTGTGGTGTCTCAGGAGGACTCGCCCAGCCCGGGCCCAGAGCCCACAGGTGAGCTAAGCCAAGGAGGGCGGAGGGACCTCGGGGATTACCTGTTGTGGAAGGCACTCACCGTAACTGTTTACACTAGTGAAGTTAAATGTCCTGAGAGCTGAGGTGACGCAGTGGATAAACTGCTTGCCAGGACAGCTTGAGGACATGGGTTTGGGCCCTCATCAATAAAAGCCAGGTGTGGTTATCTGCAACCTCACTGCTGTGGAACAGGAGGCCTCCCGAGACCGAAGCTCAAGGCTGACTGAGAACCCGTCTCAGAGGTCTCCTTCCAGGCTGGTATGGTGCTGAAGGACTACAGTGCCAGCTACTGGGGAGGCTGAGGCAGAGAGATGCCAAGGTCAAGGTTAGCCAGGACAATTTAGCAAGACCACCTCTCAAAAAGTCAAAAGGTCTAGGGAGGTGATCTCGTGGACAGAGATCTTATGCTGTGTAGGCATAAGATCAGAGCTTGGGCTGGGTGGTGATGGCACACGCCTTTAATCCCAGTGTTCATGGGGCAGAGGCAGGCATATCTCTTTGTTCAAGCCTAGCCTGGCCTAGAGTGTTCCAGGACAGCCAGGGCTACACAGAGAAACCCTGTCTTGACAAAAAATAAAAACTAACCAAACAAAGGCCCCGAGTTTGGATCTCCAGCACCCATACAATATCTGGGTTCCCCAGTGCTGGAACGGGCAGAGACAGGTAGCTCTGAGGGGTCTGCTGATAAATCAGCCTAAACAGAGATATGTGAGAGCCAGGTTCAGGGATCGGCTCTCAAAAACAACAGTCCAGTGAGATGGCTCAGGTCAAAGTGCCTTGTCCTGTGAGCCTGATGAGCCGCCACTCCCCAGAATCCACAGGGGAAAGAAAGCCAATTCCCAAGTTGTCCTGTGACCCCATGCATGTCACTGCACTGTGCAGGCACATGCACACATACATAGAGCAGCTACAAATACAGCCAACGAGACGGCCTCATGACCCGAGTTTGATCCTCAGAACCCACACAAAGACGGAAACAGAAAACCAGCCCTGCAAAGCTCTCCTCTGACCTGATCCACACCTCTATGCCTCCTTGGTCCCGCACACAATAACAACAAAATTGATATCTGAGTGGCAAAGTGGCGAATCAGAGAAAGACTTGACAGAATAGGATATGCCCAACTTGCGTAAGAAGAGAGGAAAGGGAAGCTACTTAAGGGAGCAGCACAGAGAATGAGGGGAGGCAGTTTTACCAGAGACATTGAATAGAGAGCAAGCAAAATGAGAAGGAGCCAGAAGATTAGAAGAGAGTACTAGAGTTAGTTTGAGGCCAAGCAGAGCAATTCAGAGGCCGAGAGAAAAGCCAGACTGAGTAAGTCAACTGGAAGAGGAGTTTGAGCGGGAGCAGCTGAGTTGAACCAGCCAGCCACAGCTCAGAACAAGAAAGTAAGTCTCAGAGGCTGAAGGCATTCTAGGTCTGGGTTAGAATGTATGGTCATTAGAATCTTCCTGGACTAGGCCTAGGTTAATCAGGTGAATAAAAGTTACTTTTACAATAAGTAGTAAATAAGTGATAGAGGAAGATGACCAGTGTTGATTACTCAGCTCCATCCCCTCACCCCAAAACACAAAGAGTAGAATTCCTCAGTGAGGGGCTGGGGTGTAGCTCAGTGGTAGAGCCCCTGCCTAGAATCCTCCAGTGAAGGGCTGGGGTGTGGCTCAGTGCTAGAGCCCCTGCCTAGTATCCCCCAGTGACGGGCTGGGGTGTGGCTCAATGGTAGAGTTCAAGCCTAGAATCCGCCATGGGCAGAAGTTAGGGGCTGTGGGCATGCTCATCAGTAGAGGTCTGCAAAGAATAAAAATACAGTATCTTCTTCAGAGGAAGAGCCTGCAGTTGACCCAAAGCAGGCTGCCTCCGTGGACCAGGACAAAGACACTCAGACCCAAGGCAAACGCATCAAGGTGGAGCCCGGCCCAAAGGAGGCTAGAGCCGCAGAGGACAGTGGAGAGGAGGAGCTCTCAGACCCACCGGACCCACCTCGTAGAGGAGAATTCACCTCTGTTATCCGGGCAGGGGCCCTGAAGCACGATCCAGTACTACCATGGGGCCTGACAACTCCGGGGGAGCCCTCCCCCGCCCTCCTTCACGCAGGCTTCTTGCCTCCTGTGGTGCGGGGCCTGTGCACGCCGGGCGCCATCCGCTATGGGCCTGCAGAGCTGAGCCTGATGTATCCGCACCTGCACAGGCTAGGTCCAGGACCCACGTTCCCAGAGGCCTTCTACCCCACGCTGGGCCTGCCATATCCTGCGGCCTCGGGGACCAGGGTGCAGCGGAAGGGAGACTGAAGACAGTATAACACTGGGCCCTTGTTGAGAATTAAACACCACTCCCTGAGGGGCTCCGTCCCCAGGGACTCTGCCTCTGCCTTCCATGACTGCGTTTCCTTGTTCCTTCAAAATCTGTACTTCTTTGTGTGTGTGTGTTCTTGTGTGGCATGCTGTGGGGTTAGTGCTCTCCTTTCACCATGTGGGTCCCGAGGCTTAGACTCAAGGTCGGCAGGCTGGGGAGCAAAGGCCTCGCCCCTCTTCCACAGACCCCTCCACCTGCCTCCCCCCCATTGCTTGCCTCTTCACCCCTCCCAGCTTCCCTGCATAACAAGAGCTATCACTCGGAGTCTTGAACTGCTGACGGGTCAGGTTTTAATGTCCCAGTCCTCAGGCCAGGCCAGTCCCCATAGCCCTGCTGTTTACTCGGGTGGTGGCCGGCCTGCTTCGTCTGGGCCTTCTGTAGTGGCCGTCCCATCATCTTCAGGCACCAGTTCCATGTCCAGTTCCAACTGGCCCATGTAGAGGCCTACAGCACAAGCCCAGAGCAGACTGACAGCCAACACAGCCCCCATACCAGCGGCAGCACCCACAAGCGACAGTTGCATGGGTCCACGAAGCGCTGCCAGGCCCACCACATAGGAGGCTCCGCCCCACACCACGCACAGGCCACCCAGCAGGAAGAAGCCTGTGGAAGAAGGGGTAGCAGTCAACAGTTGCAGGGTCCAGGGTATCCCAAGGGGCTGCCGGGGTGATGGGTGGAGGCTGGGGCCAGGCGAGCACAGGGTTGGGCAAGGCTTCCAACACCAGCCAGTGAGAGGCTGGAGGATCACAAGCTGAAGGCCTGCTCAGCCTTAGGCCGTCTCAGCATAACAAGTGTATGTGTGGTTCCTGGAGAGGTGGCTCAGAGGTGAAGAGCCCTGGCTGCTCTTGCAGAGGACCTGGGTCTAGTTCTCAGCACACACATCAGTATCCCCAGTGCTGGAGTGCTTTATTCTGGCTCCACTGGCTACCAGCATCCACATAATCCCCATACATACTCAACATAAAATAAAAATAAATCTTAAAAAAAAAAAGTTGGAGAGATGGCTCAGAGTTTAAGAGCACTGGCTGCTCTTCCAGAGGTCCTGAGTTCAAGTCCCAGCAACCACATGGTGGCTCACAACCATCTATAATGAGATCTGGTGCCCTCTGCTGGCAGGTACACATACATGCAGGCAGAATACTGTAGAAATAAATCTTAAAAAAAAAAAAAAAGTTGGAGATGTAATTCAGTGGTAGAGCCCCTGCCTAGAATCCCCCAGTGAGGGGCTGGGGTGTGGCTCAGTGGTAGGGCACATGACTAGGAAATTTACCAGTGAGGAGCTGGTAACAACACTTAACTAGCAGGCTGGGTCCCTTCTCAGTATTCTAGTTAAATGAAAAACAAACAAGAGGGAGAGGTGGTAGACAAGAGCCAAGCACATGAGACTGTAAATGGAAGTATCTGGAACTCGGAGGTGGACTCCAAGATCCAAATGAGGGGGCCGGTCGGAGGTTATAGACATAGGTGTGCACGCTGGTCCAGGCCGCCTAGACCCTGTCTGAAGTGTTCTCATCACAAAGCTGATGACGGAGGGGTACGTGTGGTGGAGGAGGAGCACTGGAGGAGGCGGTGCTCTCCTTCCCAGTCGGTGGACACAGCAGTAGGCCTCGAGGCTGGGGAAAAAGGAGTGGGGGCCCATTCCCTCGGTCTGTACTCACCATAGGCAGCTTCCCGGCCCATGTCACTCTGCATGAAGGAGATGACCCCAATGCCTGATGCCAGGAGTCCATTTCGGAACCAGGAGAGGAAAGCTGAAGGGAGTTGGGGGGGGGGGGGGGGGGGGATGGGGCTCTGCGTCAGCCAGGTCCCGCCTCCCAGATCCGCTCTCACCTAGACCGAAGCCAATTTCCACTCTATCCAGTCACAAAAGTATTCTAGACGTTCATCTAGACGAATATCTTGTAAGACGTTCTTCTTACAAGAAGCACCTGTAAGCCCCACCCCGACCCTCCTCCCCCAGACGTTCTAAGCCCCTTTGGAGCAGTCTTTGCGGAAAACTGAGCATGAAGCCCCGAGCGTGAACTGAAGGCGTTCGCCCTCTCTCTTCCTCAGACCTCTGCGGCAAACTTCACCCAGCCTCCAGCCTCCTCCTCCCTCTGCGTGGTCGCCACTGCTATCTGGCACGGCCTCATCCATGGGTCCACATCTCCACCACTCAGGTTCCTGAGCTGCCAAAATGTCGTTCCCACTACCAGCCCCGTCTACACAGCACTGGCTCCCAGCTCTGAACCCACTGCCCTGTCTGAGGTTCCTCCCCCAGAAGCCTAGCTCATTCCCCCTCCAATCAGCAGACATCTTCTCTATCATTGGTTGCACGTTGGCCCAATCCGGAACTTGCCCATCTTCTGCGGGTAGCCACGCTCTTGTTTTATTCCGAGTGGTCCTGTCTGCAGTCCGAGCCGGCCCCCTGTCGCAGGCTCCTCATGGCCTCCCAGCCGCCTCTGAAAGGCGACCTCCTCCGGGCAGGGTGGCTCCGTCGGGCTACGTCTCCTACCCGCAATCCCCGAACTACTGCCTGCGGCACATTAGCCAAGACCCGCAAGCTGGCGCCCTACACCTCCTGCTGCAAAATCTAGCCCGTATTTCCCTGCGCTCCCACGAAGAACCCGCCCCGGCTGAGCCCGGGCCCCGTCCCCAGCAGATGCGTGCCTCGCCGCCCACTCCCACACCGCACCGGGAGCCCCGTCCGGCGCCGCGGCCGACCCCGGCCCCCACCACACACCTGTCTCGTGTGCCTTGCGGAGGAGCCAAGCGTCCGCACGGTCCAGCTCGGACACCGGGGGCGGCGAGGCTCCCGCGCGCGGGCCGTGGCCGGGGGCGAAGGACGCGCGCGCGCCCCCGCTGCGGGGCCGCTGAGCGGGGAGCAGCGACCCCCGGAAGCGCAGGCGGGCCAGGCGCGCGACCCGAGCCCACCACCAGCCGCCTCCCATGGCTCGCAATGGGGCCGCGACGCGCGCTCCACCCCACGGGCCGTTTGTAGGTTGCAAGCCACGTCACTCAGAAGAAGCTTCTCGCCGATTGGTGAACTGCCTGCCACTCAATCCCGACGCGCAATAGCTATTGGTCTAGCTGATGGTGTCTCCACCTCAGTCATCTGTGCCGGTAGTGTGTGGCCCGCCTTATTTTACAGTCAGACTACGAATCCCAGGGATCAATGCGCTTCGGGCAGGTCGGACTGCAGAAGGCTGCGGCGCGATGCTTGTTGGGACTTGTATTTTTGAAAAAGTAACTGCTCTTAATAGCCAGGAAACAAAATTTATACTAGTTGCTTAAGGTAGAAACTTTGCAAAACTAACCAGTAATCTCACTAAAGAAGACACACGACTATTTTTCTGTATTCTTCAGTTATTCTTCTATGTACATGTTAATAAAGATGCTGTTTCTGAAAATTCATTTCTGTCCTTATATATATTTTTAAACTCTTTAAACCCAAGTACTGGGAGTCAAACAGGGACACTTCCTTTTCTCACCTTCTTACTTTATCCTTCCCTTTCTCTCTTTCTCTCTCCTTCCCTCCCTGACTCCCTCTTTCATTACTTTTTGTTTTTCCTTTTTTGCTTTGGAGACAGGGTTTCTCTGTGTAGCCTTGGCTGACCTGGACTCGCTAAGTAGAACAAGCTGGCCTCAAACTCACAGAGATCTGCCAGCGGCTGCGACCCCCGTCCACCTCCCGGCTGGGATTACAGGCCTGCGCCGCCACACCTGGCTTGATTTTCAAGACAGGTTTTCTCTGTGTAGCCTTAGCTGTCCTGCAACTTGCTCAAACTCAGGGATTTGCCTACGTCTGCCTCTTGCTTGAGTGCTGGCATTAAAGGCCTTTGCCACCACGCCTGGCCCTTTCTCACTTTTTATCTTGCCCAAACTACCCTCAATTTACAATCCTTCTGCTTCAGCATTCTGTAATCCCAATAGCTTCGATTGTGGGTATGATGGGGCAGACTGAATTGCGTATTAAAGGTGAAATACTAACTGCTTTTCAAAAGCAGATGATAATATTTAAGACACATTTTAAAATAACGAATCTGTGTGTGGATATGTTGCAGGATATTAGATCACATTGTGAAGCCTGAGACTGTGAGACGGAAAAACCTGTTTCTTGTTGTCCTGTAGGTCAGCCCTAACACACACCTTTACTCCAAGAACTTTCTGTTTATTGTAAACACATGGTTGGGTTTGGCTTAGCCTTAGTGCACACATCTTTAATACAAGAGATTTCTGTTTATTATAACAGGTGATTACGGTGTGGTTCACCTAGCCCTAGCCCTTTAATCCAAGAGTTTTCCATAAACAGGATTAAATAAAGTTAACCCTAGGTCAAGAGTCAGAGCAAGTAATCAGTTGACAGGAAGTGAACATGAGAGAAAAAAAGACTGTGAGAGAGTGTGAGGATGGATACAGAGGCACACTGAAAATAGAAAGGAGGAACTTTCAGTTTGAAGGGTTTTTAAAGACAGCCTGGAGAAGGAGGAAGGGTTCTTTTTGCTTCTGGGCTATCTGCTGAGTAGGAAGGTTAGCTGGATGCTTTCTCTGCCTCTCTGAGCTAACAAGCTTTCACCCCAGCACCTGGCCCCTGAGTCCCTCACTGGTAAAATTGAATGATTGAGACTTTGTTTTTAAAACAGAATATAAGTGCAGATGCGCACAAAGACCTGAAGAGGTCACCAGATCCACTGGAGCTGAAGTTCCAGGCAGTTGTGAGCCGATTACAGAAGACTTTATCTCTGGCAATGAAACACAAAACACGGAGCCATTTGTAGTGCCATTCCTGACATTTTTAAGGTCACAAAGGGACACAGGCAGTGTATAGCCTATGTATTCCAGATAAGTTTTATTTTGTTTTTAATTTTTAAAATATTTATATTTATATATTTTAAGCATTTGGACCACAAATGCCCTAAGTTGATAGAATCCTTATTTTATTTTACTTTTTAAAGATTTATTTATTTTATGTATACGAACAGTGTTTTCATGCACACCTGAAGAGGGCATTAGATTCCATTATAGATGGTTGTGAGCCACCATGTGGTTGCTGGGAATTGAAGTCAGGACATTGGGAAGAACAGCCAATGCTGTAAACTGCTGGGCCATCTCTCCAGCCCTATAGTTATATTATAATGTGTGTGTGTGTGTGTGTGTGTGTGTGTGTGTGTGTGTGTGTGTGTGTAAATGCACCACAGTTCATGGGTGAATGTGAGAGGACAACCCACAGCGGTTGGTTAGCTCCTTTTATTATGTGGGCCCTGGGAATTTAATTCAGGGCCTCAGATTTGGTGGAAAGCATTTTTGCTTGTTGAGCCATCTCACTAGCCCTGTTCTTTTTGAGATAGGCTTTCTACATAGTCCTGGCTGTCCAGAAGTCACTGTGTAGACCAGGCTGACCTCCAACTCATAGAGATCTGCCTGCCTCTGCCTCCTGAGTGCTGGTATTGAAGGTGTGTGACACCACATCTGGCTTGATTTTGTTTTTGTTTTCAAAAGAAAAGAAATCAAGCTGATGAGGTAAAGAATTAGAGGTTTTGGCAGCCAGCCCTCAAGATGGCCACCAGTCACACCTTGGTAGGTAATACCTTCCCAAGCTCCACCAGAACTGGTCTGTGTGGCAGCTGGAATTAGGAAGTCAGGCCTGGAGATGTGGCCTCCTCGGTATAGGCTCATTCCCAAACAGTGGAGCCTGGTATGGAATGGACCCGAAGTATTCCAGCCAAGGAGGATATCCTTGGCTACAGAGGATGTTTCAAGCCAGCCTGGGCTATATGACTCTGTCTGGGGGGGGAAGAATATTATAGGAGTGAAAGACTTTTCCTGAGGGTTGTTCTGTGTGAGAGGTTAGCCGGCATGCTGTGGGTCACATAACCAGGCCTGTGGAGAGGAGAGGAACTGAGGGCCCAGCCCTCAGCTAGCTCCCACCTCTCACCCATCCGAGAGGACTACCCCAGGCTCTGTCAACCCATGCTTGAACCTCAGGACAGAGGTACCATAATCACCAAGCTTAGCCACCCTGGATGCTGATTCAGGAACCATGTTGGCTAAGACTCATTTTAAGTTGATAAATTTGAGGTGATACAGGGCCATGTTAGGACCAATTAAAAATGAGGATGCACACAGCAGATTTTATATGAAAGAGGTTTATTAGATAAAGATGAAGCGATCGAGGAGAGAACGAGATGTGATAGGGGAAAGAGAGAGGGGTGCCCAGAGAGAGAAAGGGGAGAGGGCAAGAGCCAAGAGCAGACAAAGTGGGTGAGTTGATCCTTTTAAGGAGCAATGTAACCACGCCTGCCAGGTGTGGCTACCTGGCCAGTGACACATGACAACATCATAGGTTGCTAGGCAACCCAGAAGCAGGCTGCCAAAATCCTAACAGGCCAACTATCTGAGAAAGTATTAGCCATGATGGGAGGAAAAAAGGAAGTGAGTTTAAGGAAGAAATAAAAAAAGGAAAGAACAGGACCATATCGACTTTATCATAGATAAATGAAAGAGCATAGCCAGAAGCAGAGACATGTGAGAGGCTCCAGAGTGGACAGGACTCTGACTGAGCTGGGCCACTTGGGAAGAGGGGGGCGGGGAGGGAGAGAGGAGGTCCAGGTGCAGCAGTGCAGAGGGCAAAGGAACAAAAGGGGCAGGTAACCAGGTGGATTACATAGGGTAAAGCAGCCCAAGCCCGGGGCTGAAGAGTTCCAGGTGGGTATGCAAGCCATACCCCAGAAGAGGTAGGAGCTGAGGATGCTGGGAGAACATGGTGAGCTGGTTGGCTTGGTTTTGATATGTTAAATGGCACCTCAGCCAATTGTCAGGGGGTTTGAGACTTAACAGGAAGGCCTGAGGCAAAGAGTGATGTCAAAGACTGGAGAGGAAGTCGGAGTCAAGGGAGGAGGGAAGATCAGATTCCAGGGGTCTTGTAGGTCTGACTATTTTTTTCCTCAGTATTGAGGCTGCACTCAAGGCTTTGCAGGGCTATGAAAGTGTTCTCACTTCAGCCTTTGATTTAATAAGGCACTATGTGGCCTATACTAACCTGTGTAATACAGGTTGGTCTTGATTGATCCTCCTGCCTCGGCTTCAGGAGTGTTGGAATAATAGAAATGTATCATTATGTCCATCCAGCTCAGGACAGTCATGATATCTGCTCCTTCATTTACTATTGTTAAGTCCAAAATCACCACACGGAGACTATATGTGCAACTGGCAAGAGTATTTTATTGTATGCAGGGGTCAAACCATTTTACAAAATGGCGACCCTAGACAAAAAGGCACAAAGGCATTTTTATAGGAAACTAGCAGAATTCTAGCAAGGGTTAGGTAATTTAAAACCTCATTGGTGGGTGCTGGGCAAATTCCTAACTGGCTTGCATCCAGGTGGTCGGTGTGCTGCATTCCTGTGCCATCAGTTTAACCTACAGAATGAGGTAAGGCTGCCCAACACTGATACCCCATGCTGAGACAAGATATTTTCCCATTCTTGGTTTATCTCCAGTCTGTTCCTTGGGTAGGGGATTTTATGATCTTGTTCCTAGAATAGATGACCTATGGCCTAGTTCCTGGGACTGATGACTTTTCTTTTAAAGTCAGGCCTGGTCCTAAAATGGAGACAAAGTGGAGTTTATGTTCTCTCACTACTTGAATTTTGTTTTTCTTTTGGAAACAGGGCATCTTTTAGTAAGGTCAGCTTTGCCTTGACATTGCTATGGAGCCAAAAACAACTTTGAATTCCTGATCCTCTTTCCTCTGCCTTCAGAGTGCTGGGAAAATAGGCCTTCAGCTTGTGAGAGACCAAAAATTAAAAATTAGTCTTTTGGGTTATTGGATTAAAGTTTAAAGCAAAAGCCTTGAACAAAGGACAGACAGGTGGAGACATGTCCAGCCAACTGTAGGGAGGAACCAGCCTTACTGCATTCTTTCCTGCCTACTAGAGTTACACTTGCTAGGAAACGGGCTAGAGATTGCCCCTCTCCCCTAGGACAGCCAAACGAGGGAAGCCAGACCTTTAATGGTTTGGGGGCCTTCCTGTAGCCAATCAGTTCAAAATACAATACCCCTTTTTTGTTTCAACCAATAGACAATTGCCAGGCTGGACAATTCCCCTGCTTTGGGCACACTGGGAGGGACTGGGACCTTTAAATTACCCTCCTACCCTGATCTCGAGGCCCTACTCTCAACTGCTTCGTCAGTGAGGGTGTGGGCTCAAGCTTGTAATAAAAAGATCCTCATGTGTTTTGCAATGGACATGGCTCCCGGTGGTCTTTTGGGGTCTTGAGAATCTGGGCACAAGACCTGTGTAACCCCATTTCTGAAAAAGAACCTCTGTCTTAAGGGTAAATGACCTAGGCATAAACTCCAGTTTCAAAAAGGAGAAAAATCCACCAAAAAAAAAAAAAAAAATATATATATATATATATATATATATATATATATATATATATATATATGCTTTGACCACTCACCGCTGATGTTTAACCATCATCCCTAGCAATGGCTAATCATAGGCGACCTGAAGTTTACCCAGGTGTTCTTTACACTAGGGTGAGGAAACAACTAGGGTTTGGCCGTCCAGACAAAGGATCAGATCATAGATCTGCCAAGCTGGAATTTCCTGAACCATGATGTAACCCTAAGTAAAAACCCCTCTCTTCCTGAGCTTGGGGCTCTGCACTAGAGAGCCACTGCTTTGGTTGAGGTGTGGGCCCAGCTCGAGCTTTAATAAAGATCCTACTGCGTTTAGATCAGAATCATCTCCTTGGTGGTCTTTGGGGTCCAAGAGACTTGAGCATAACAAGCCCCATGCCTGGCTTATGTGGTGCTGGGGATGGAACCCAGGGCCTGCTAAGCCAGTTCTACCAATTGACCTACAGCCCCAGCTCAAAGGCTGGAAATTCAAGTGAAGAAAGAGGGGGGGGGGCTGGAAACAGTCCAGCCTTGGAGAAAAAGGTCAAATGGACAAGCAGACACCCTGCCTGCTTGCAAGGAACAGGATAGGGTTACAAGAGAACTGGAAATGCCGGAGAGGAGAAATTCTTCACATTCTTTGGCTAGGGAAATGCTCTAGTTTGTGCCTACGAGGAGGAGGAAAGAATAAATAATCCTCTGAATGCCAGGAAGGGTCAGGGCAGAAAAAACAAAATCTCCTTAAAGGTAGTTTACCTGTGGCAAGCTGGTAATTAGACATGAGGTTTAAAGGAGAACTACCTGGGGAATATTAAAATTTGGTCAACAATCTAAGCTGGATCTGTGGCAGATGGGGTGGGGACAGGCTTTTTGTTTGTTTTTCTTTTGTTTTTTCTCCCCCACTCCTCCTGAAGACAGGGTTTCTATGCATAATCTTAGCTATCCTGGAACTCACTCTGTAGACCAGGCTGGCCTTAAACCCAGATCCACCTGCCTTTGCCTCCCAAAAGCTGGAATTAAAAGTGTTCACCAGGGGACTGGAGAGATAGCTCAGCGGTTAAGAGCACTGATCGCCGTTCCCTTCCCAAGGATCCTGGTTCAATTCCCAGCACACACATAGTAGCTCACAACTGTCTGTAACTCCAAGATCTGACACCCTCACACAGACACACATTCAGGCAAAACACCTATGCACAAAAGATAGAAATAAATAATTAAAAAAAAAAAAAACAATAATAAAGCATTCACCACCACTGCCCAATGTTTGCTTTTCAAATAACAAATATATGGTTTTGTTGTTGTTGCTGCTGCTGGGGGGCCATGCTGTAGGCTGGGCTACATAGTAAAACCCTTCTCAGAAAGAAAACAAGGGCCGGAGGTTGATAGCAGCTCACAACCAATGGCAGCTCTGGAGCAGTGGGCTCAGAAGCCCCTTCCTGACCTCTGAAGGCATGAGGTACAGTTGGCACCCAGGCATATACAGGCAACACAAACACATATATAAAATAAAATAAAAAACAAACAAAACAGTTGGTGGAGTGCTTGCCTACTGTGTACAAATTCAGCACTGTGTAAACCTAGTATGGCAGCATGTGGCTCTTCTCCTTCCTGGGGGGGAGGGGGTGGGATGTTCGCCATCAGCCCACAAAGGGGGCAGAAGACAAGCACAGAAGCTGGAAGGTGGGTAAGAAGTTGGAGGCTGGCCTACTGCTAATTACTGGCCCTCAAGATCTGGTTACTGCCTGCTGGATACACCCATCCTTGTTTGTGTAAACCTGCCTAAGACACACCTGATTCATTAAATGGCCTATACCTGGGCAGGGTAGAATGGAATACGTGTGGCTAGGTTCCTGGGCTTTTGAAGACAGAAGAATCTTGAGAATAAGAGGACAGACAGACAGGAAGAGAGGAGGAAGGAGGCCACCATGGATTATTGTGGAGAAAAAAAAACCACGTGGGAGTGGAGAAAGGACTCCAGTGATGGCCTGGGAAGACCCAGATGAAGAAAACAAGCAAGTACCACGGGATTATGGGTGGAAGGTAGTCCCATTTAGAAGGACTAAGGAGGATGGCATCGGAAGGGGGCTGGGAGATGGATGGTGAGGATATTGAGACAGTGTAAGTGAAGATCTGCCTGCTCCAAAAAAGTAAGGCAATTATAAGTCTAACAGGTGTTTGTGTCTTATTATTTGTGTTATTGGGTTAAATAATACCACCAAAATTATTTTAGGGCTAATAATAATAAGTAATAGGTAGCCCAACATGTTTCTACTGTTTACTACAGCACAGCAGGGAGATCAAACACTCCCTGAACCACTTCAGGGAGCTAGTTCAACTTTAATTCCTGAGAACAAAGGCTCTGTGTTCATTGGGGAGTGGGCGGAGGCTCCAAGGATAGGTGTACATAATTGGTTAAACCTAGGCACTTCAAAGATGCTTGATTTGCATTAAACAGAGCGCTGCTATCATATAAATGGGAACACGGTACCTAATTATCCTATAGGTGCTGGGAGGGGAGAGCTAGCAGGGAGCTGAGTCAAAGGCCATGTGTCAAATGTGGTTAGAGACTTCTGTGTCTAGAGACACTCTCCAGATGAAGTCAGGCAGAGAGCAGGAGCCTGCTGAAGAGAGGGAGTCCTGCACCTTAATGTTGAGCTCAGAATGACTATCTGGCCTGAGAGGACTGCAGCCTCAACAGCAGGGTCCCTCCAACAGGGGCAGACATTTATAATCCCAGCATTTGGGAGGTGGAAGAAGGGAGAGCTCAGGGTTATCCTGAGCTAGCTAAAGTTACCAAGGCCAGCCTGGGTTAAGTAAGTGTTTAACTGCCCAGGCCTACTGTATGTGTGTGTGTGTGGGGGGGGGGGGGTATGGTTTTGTATAATCTGTACCCAGATGCTGATTTCTGCGCCCAGAGATCTGGCTGCAATCTAGACATGTGCATTACCATGATCACGAAGAACGTCCTGGCTCAGTGTTGTGTAAAAATTGTTCATCATCTCTAGTGGTTAATAAGGAGCTGAGCAGCCAATAGCTGGGCAGGAGAGTTGAAGCAGGTCTTGCAATCCCAGGAATAGGGGTCCCAGGTGGAGGAGAGAGAGAAGGTTGCCATGAGGAGGTTGGAATAAGGGCAAAGATGAAGCAGGAATAGCCAAGGCGACACTAAGTTGGCAGGTAATGGGATAGGTGACCGGGAAATGGTCCAGACTGGTGTAGACAGGTTACAATAGATAAGTATCTGCCCAGCTATAGTGTTTAAAGCTTTTAATAACGTAATAGGCCCTGTGTCATTAGTTAGAAGCTAGAGCAGGCATGGAAAAAAAATACTTTTAATTTTACACTTGGCACTCAGCATGGGGTATGTAATCCAAGCTTAGACAGAAACCCAAGCTTAGAACAGTAGGCTGAGGTATTACATGGAAGTCACAAACAAGCACCGCTTGGCAACAGAACTGTCTTCCTAGCTGGTTGGGAGCTGGAGACCGCAGAGAAAGAGGCCGAGAGCAGACGGTGGCCCCTTAGACCACCACCCACACACCACCACCACCTCAACACAACCCGGCATGCAAGCCCACCCCCTTACCATGAGGCAAAGCTGGCTGTAGGGTCGGAGCTGGGAACCAGGAGGCCTTCAGTGCACTTCCTGGAGCTGTGCTGCAAAATGGTTCACTTGCCTTGGGAGAGGGGTTCGGCTTCCAGGGAGTGCAGACCAGGCTCCCCCTTGCGTGGCCATGCTGACTCAGAGTGAACACAGGCCATAGTACAGCACCAGCAACTTCACAGAGCTGGGACAGAGCAGCTGAACTCCGCCAGAGCAAAGCAGTAGCTCACGCTGTAGCCCACGGAAGCGCTTCCCAGATCTACATGCTGCTCTGAGAAGCCAGGAAACTGAGGCACAACCCCCCCTGAGAAAAACCTCCTGGGGTTAAACACAGCCATAGGAAAAGTCTGTGTGGCTCATTGGAGAGGTGTAGTGCGAGCTGGCAAAGAGCTGCCCCTCCAAGGTTGAAATGTGGACCCTGGAAAACGGAAGGAACATATTGCCATTTTAAGGCTAGAATCAAGGGGAGGGCTGAACTGAGCCCAGAAGGCAGGGAAGCCATTCAACAGCCACAGCATGGTGGACTCACCTCATCCCTGTGAGCAAAAGAAAAGGGGCAGGTCTTGCCAGTGTGGGATGCAGAAGCCAGACATGAATAGAGAAGAAGAAATCCAAGAACAGCCAAACTTCTCATGAGGTAAAAATGTTTGGAATTACACTTAAATGCTAAAGAAAGAAAGAGACTGGGTAGTAAAAAAAAAAATCGTAGACAGATATAATTTGAAATTAGTAAAATTAAAAGGGTAAGGCACATAAGGATGAAGAAAACAATAAAACAGTGTTTGAACCCAAATAATAGCATCTTAGATGGCTTAAAGATAGAGCTAGAAGAGGAAATGATAAATGACTTAACTGAAACTGGAGCAATACCAGTTAGGATTACCATGCTGGTGTGTAGAAGGACTGTCTCACGAGTCATTATTCCGGGAGCTTGGGGGTGGGAGGAAAAACAGACCACAACACTTAATTTTTATTCTAGCTTTAATAACAATCGTAGCTTTTTGTGCCTTCTCAAACAACTATAGAGGTAGAAGAAAAGGAGAAGTGTGAAAAATGAAGACAAGCCTTATAAGAACAACTAGAAAAAAATTATAAATAAAAGAGAAAGAAAGATACAGGACAGAGGAACTGAGACCAGAGCCTCCTGCACCACCGTACAATGAAGATCAAGACAGTCAGACAAAGGTTGTTAGAAAACCAACCTTTGGGGGCTGGAGAGATGGCTCAGAGGTTAAGAACACTTGTTGTTCTTCTGAAGGTCCTAAGTTCAATTCCCAATCACATGGAACTACATGGTGGCTCAGAACCATCTATAGTAAGATCTGGTGTTCAGGTAGAATGTTGTATAAATAATAAATAAATCTTTAAAAAAAAAAAGAAAACCAACCTTTGCTTATCCGGTCACTGTGTAACAAGTGCCAGCAAAGGAGGGCATTCCCAAAGTTATGAAAAATTTAGATGGCATCCCACAGAAATGCTAGATTTAAAAAAATTTTAAGAATGCAACCTTAATACGCAAAGTAATGTCTAAAAGTGTTAAGAAAAGTCAAACTGTCAAATATTTTAATTGTTGCAAGCAAGGTCATTTAAAAAGGAATTATAGGCAAGGAGGTCCTAGAAACGATGTCTTTTCTAGAAGTAACCCAAAAAGAAGGCCCCAGCCTCCTGGACTATGCAGAAGGTGTGGGAAAGGGCAGCCTTGGATTAATGAATGCAGATCAACAAGAGACAAACAACAAGGTAACTCCTTGTGGGGAAACGCCCTAGGACACCTGGATATCAAATTCAAGGTGGTCCTCTCAGGTTAGCAGGGGAGAAATTCATCTGCAGAGCAGTTTAACAGCACTGCTCTGGATACAGATATTAATAACTCAGATACCAAAGTCAGAACAACTTCAACAGATAAAACAAAAAACTCAGAAGGGGCCAGAAAACAAATATTTTGACTCACTTCTACAGGAGATAAGAGGCCGAAACTAAAGGTATTTATACATAATATTGAAATTGAAGGTAGACAAGGGGCGACAAGGAGCAGATATAACAATACTTTCACGAAAATCTTGGCCTCTACATTGGCCTCTTCAGGAGTACATATGCAATTACTTTATCATACGTAAAACAAAGTATAACATGGCTTGAATCTATAGGTCCAGAAGGTCAAATAGGAAAATTAAAGCCATATATGGCTGCTGTAGCCATGAATTTATGGGAAAGAGATCTGTTGCAATAATGGCAAACACAGATTAGGACCCCTCCAACCTCAGAAACAAGCCATGAAATAGAAGATGCTCTGATAAGGAAATTAAAAATGTTATCAATTACAGATTATCCACACTGTCCATAGGCAGGATACAGGAGAGGCTAAGTCTTCCGCTTTCTATGGGGAAGCCACGGCTGGTAGAACCCCAGCAGCTTTACCATGAAAATGGTTAACTGACAAACTTGTCTGGGTAGAACAATGGCCTATGACAAAAGAAAAGTTAAAGGTGCTAGAACAGTTAGTCCAAGAGCGGCTGGAGGCTCAACATGTAGAAAATCCAACAGCCCTTGGAATTCTCCTATATTTGTCATTAAAAAGAAATCTAGCAAATGGAGGATATTGACAGATCTCAGAGCAATTAAAACAAAAATCATTCACTAACGGGTTCTTTATAGCCTGGAATCCTATTGTCTTCTTTGTTACATAAGGCATGGACTATTATGATAACTGATTTAAAAGACTGCCTTTTCACTCTCCCTTTCCAAGAACAGAGAAAGGTTTGCTTTCTCAGTGCCTACTTATCTCTCAGCCTGTTATAAGGTACTTTTGGAGGTTCCTGCCACAAGGAATGTTGAATAGTCCTACCTTATGTCAGTGTTTTGTACCTCAGTCATTAGAAATAATTTGTAAGCAATTTCTTCAAGGCATAACTTACCACTATATGGATGATATTTTGCTGGCTGATTCAAATGGAGATACCTTAGAAAACATGTTTGAGGGAGTAAAGAGATTTTTGCCTTGCTGGGGATTACAAATTGCTCCTGAAGAAATACAAAGAGGAGATTCTATCAGTTATCTAAGATATGAGATAGGTATGTAGAAAATCCGAGCACAGCAGGGACAAATCTGGAGAGAGCAATCAAGAAGTCCTAATGACTCTCAAAGACTGTTGGGAGATGTTAATTGGTTAAGGCCCACAATTGGGTTAACTACTCAAGAGCTAAGTGATTTATTTCAACTCTTACAAGTAGACAAAGACTTACATAGTCCAAGAAAATTACCATCTGGGCTGAGAGAGAAGTGGCTGTGGTAGAGAAGGAACCAGATATACTTGTGGACCCAAAGAAGGCCCATACTCTACTCCTCCCACAGGGAGTATCTGTGAATGGATCTTAGAATGGATAGTTTTAGCACACAGTAAAAAAATAAAATAAAATCAAACACCTATGTAGAAAAGGTTTCTGAATTGATTTTAAAAGGAAAAATGAGACTTTGTCAATTAGCAGGAATAGAGCCAACAGAAATTGTGGTACATTTTACTAATGCTGAAATTGCCTTATTATGGGCAGAAAATGAACACTGAATGTGCTTCATTTTTGCAGAGTTTGAAAAAAATTAAAATATGTGCACCATATTATAGACACACATTCAGGATTTCAGTGGGCAACTGCTTTAAGGTCTGAGAAAGCTGATTCTGCAATTACACATTTATTAGAAGTTATCTATCATGGAGATGCCTGGACAAATTAAGACTGACAATGCTCCAGCATATGTCTCCAGTAAAGTGAAAGGTTCTTGGTTTGGTTTGCATATCGTAATATAAAGCACAGAATCCTACAGGACAAGCAGTTGTAGAAAGACCTAATCATACCTTAAAAGAGGTGCTTGACAAACAGAAGGAGGTAACAAACACCCCAGAGATGGATTACACAATACGTTACTAACTTTATTTTTTTCACTTTTTAAAAAATTATTACAAATTTTATAAATTACAATTTATTCAGTTTGTTAAATTTTTTAAATGCTAATGAGCAAAAAACTAGGGCTGCCAAGAGACATTAGATTACACAAAACAAACAAACAAACAAAAAAACCTGAACTAAACCAGCTTGTTTAAGAATGTCTTAACTTCAGAACGAAAGGCAGGAAGTGTGTTGTGTTGGGGGAGAGGTTTTATCTTTGTTTCAAAATGAACAGAAATTAGATTTGACCAGGGGAGACCTCCTGAAAAATCTCAACTATAGAAATGTAGAAATTAAGAAAAACAACAAAACAGGTAACATGAACTGCTGATGGCTCTGCATGGGAACAGCTCTGAGACTGGCCGATACATGAGAAAATGTCTCGCACAGCCAGGAACTCTTGCTGACTACAGAGTCCTCAGGATTTACCCCGTGGCATGGATGGAGATTTTTATTACTTTGGTTATACAGTTCAAACTGACTTATAAAGTTGACAGATGCCTTTCACCTGCTCAAAGAGAGCAGGGAATCATCTTTAGCTCATTTGTGCACACTGCACATTCCATACCTGAGTGAATGCGATCATGTATATCACCTTTAAAAGTTTGTATGTTTGCAGAACAAAAGGACCAGATACCATAGAAGACAAGTAGCCTGGTAATTCGGCATCACAGTCTGCCTCAACAGCTGTTTCCTCAAAAATCTGCATTCAGAAAAACTTCTACATGGCCAGATGGTCCGGCCAGGGCTTAATTAAGCCCTGCACTTTTCCATCACACGGAGGCTGAACAGCAAATGATACAGCTATCTTTCCCAACACCTGAAAATTATCCCTATTTTATTAGGGATCCCAGAAGAAAACAAGACCTCAAAACAGCAGGAAGCAATTTAAGAGAACACTATCCCATTTCAAATGATCATTTAGTGTGTGATGGATATTTGTCATCAATTAAGGGAAGTTGGTTGCAAGTTGTTAATGGTCTCAAAGTCACGGAAAAACAAAACAAAACAAAACAAAACAAAAGAAGTTAGATTCAGGGAGGTCTTTTTCTCTTTCCCCTACCCTACTTTCTCTCCTATCTAGGGTTAAGGGGAGAAAGGGGGAGAAGGGATACAAAGAAAAAAGGGGGATAGAGGAAAGACAGGATAAAACTACTTTTAAGCTAAAGAGCATTCAAAAAGCCAAAAACTTTACACTGGCATGGATCTTTGTATATTGACACAAATTTAAGGTTACTTTTTTTTTTCCCCTTAAGATTTTGTTTATTTATGTATGTATGTATGTATGTATGTATGTATACAATGTTCTACCTGCATGTACACCTTACATCACAAGAGGATACCAGATCTCCTTGTAGATGGTTGTGAGCCACCATGCAGTTGCTGGGAATTGAACTCAGGACCTCTGGAAGAGCAGTCAGTGCTCTTAACCTCTGAGCCATTTCTCCAGCCCAGTTATTTTTCTTATAACATACTATATATATATATGTATGTATGCAACTCATTTTAAAATGTAAAGTTCTAGTCCTTGAAAGCTGCTATTAAAAACTATTTAGGATAATTTAAAAAATGCAAGGTAATATTCAATCAAACTTAATGTCATATTAGATTCTAGTTTAGTAAATCACAGAAATAAGCTTTATTTAGCCTCCTGTAGATGTTTTTAATCAGATAGTAAATGTCTATCAACAAGTAGGGGAGGGATGGAATGGATCAGAAAGTTTACAGAAAGCATCTACAGTCTACTTTGAAAAATAAACAACAAAAACAATAACAAGAGGAAGACAAAGTGGAAATGAAGTTTTATGTCTGTGATCCTAGTATCTGGGAGGCTGAGGCTAGAGCAACCAGTTAAGGCCAGCCTGTGCTACAAGATCCTGCCTGGGAGAAGGAGAAACAAAGGCTACACTCTCTTGTTCTTTTGAGTAATGGGGCCTGTTGTAAGCCCCTTGCTTGCTGTCACTGAGCTAAATTCCACCTCTTCCTGCCTTTCAAACAGCTGGCTGGGGACAGACGAGGAAGGCGGAGGATGTTAAAGACAGTGTGTCAACAGGGTGGCTGGTGAGTTTCAGGACAGCAGAGGCTGCAGAGAAACCCTGTCTCAAAAACCACCACCACAACGGCAAGGCAAGCTGTGTATAGCCAGGCCTGGTGAGGCCCGCGCACGACAGAAGCATATGGTGAGACAGCAACACTGCATGCAGTAGGTCCACAGACAGGCACAAGACCAATCTAGGCTGCTCAGCAAGACCCTGCATCAAACAAGCAAGCGCCAAGCCAAAACAAACACCCATACTCCACCTGAGCCCTGAACAGCAGTCGGCAGGCTTACCTTAGCGGGCTTGAGCACAGCCTGTGCTAAAGGTCTCCTCTGGCTGGATTCCAGCTGCAGCTCTCCCCTACCTCAGCACTGCAAAGGCAACTGTGGAAGGCTGGGCTGGAGATGCAGCGCTGTTGGTACTACTGTGTACAAAGGCCTACATACCTGGCAGGGCGCCTTATGGCTGTGATCTTAGCACTTGGAAGACAGAGACAGGAAAACTGTGAGTTCAAGGTCATCCTTGGCCATATGAAGGCCAATGAAACCCTGCCTCACAAAGATCCAAATTTGAAGTTCACTGGACTGGACATACTCTAGTGTCAAAAGCAAGTAAAACCATCTTCAGTAGGAGAACCTCTGTACGTGTATATGTGTGTGTGTATGTATCTAGATGTTTCTGTATACATCCATGTGCAAAGAGAAATAAAGTGGAGCTTAGTATTGTGCAAGTAGAATTCTAGCACACAGGAAGCAGAGGTAGGAGGGGGTTCAAGGTCATCCCCAGCTACACAGCAAGTTCCAAGTCCAGTGTGGAGACCATCTCAGTGGGATCAGAGCACAGTTGATGGGTAGACACAGCCATAGGCAGCCTCCACACATTTCTGTCTATATTGGCTTGGTTCTAGTTATCTGAGTTCTTATATAACTTCCTTCCTTCCTACCTTCCTTCCTTCCTTCCTTCCCCCCCCCTCACCACGCTGGCCTCACACTCCTCATCCTGCTGCCTCAGCCTCCCAAGTGCATGTGTTCTGGCTGTTACACGGAGTATCTGAGGGCTGGGATGTCACAGGGCCTAGTGCTCCCCAGAATGCACCAAGCCCTGGCCTCGATGTCACTGTGATGAAACACACCAGAGGCCGGGCTGCACTCCCCACTCTCCTTCGTTCCCTGGCAGGGCAGAGATGAAACTAGACTCGCACGTTGTTTAAAATAACTGCATCCTTTAATGGCAGTAATACAATTACTGGATTAAGAGACCACATGAGAGAAGGCAGGTGAGGTTTCTGGAAGACAGATACTGAGTACAAAAGGGGTCGGGAGAGCCATGCGACGATCATTGTAAAAATACAGTACGTTATATACATATTTGCACCATCGACTTTTTAACTCAGAAATACTATTTACACTTTTGTTACAATCCTGGTTAGAGAACAATTTTTCTTTAAAAGTGTGGCCTGATAGCAAGTGGGAATTCAAGCGGAGGTCCTTGTCCCATGAGGATCTTCGGCTAACTATTCCAAGAAGAGGGCTCCAGATTCCACCTCACCCACGGATTTCAGCTTTAAAAATTCATTTAATTTTTCTCTAGCAAAAGTTTTCTTTCTCTAATGTAGACCAGGCTGGCTTTGAACCTGTGATCCTCCTGCCTCTGCTTCCTGAGTGCTGGGATGACAGGTGCACACTACCAAGCCTGGCTTTTACAAAAGAGAATGTTCAAAGGGTGGAGGGGATCCAAACACTGCCACACTGTACTCTTCCTATCCTATGCTCACCATGGCCCCAGCCTTGGCCTCATGGCCAAGGCTGGAGCCCAAAGACAAATCTCATTGATGATTGTTTAAGAAAGCAAAACAAAATAAAAAACGAGACAAACCAACCAATCTGATCTTGGTGCACTGACCCCATGGGTTGTGAGCCTGTGGTGCACAAGCTCCTCCTACCCTGGCTTCAGGCCCCAAACTGTTTTGAAGGGATTTCTCTTTGGGTTGGGGGGGGGGGGGTATGGGGAAGGGAGGCAAGAGGAGACCTGGGAGCCCCTCCCCTCCCCTGAGGCAGAGGGGAACCCACTGGCTGTATGTGTCAGGTCTCCTTATTAGCAAGAAGGAAGCGGCTGGGCCAAGAGACCCCGATATAAAAGAGGCATCCTGCAAGAAAGCAGACCCCTAGTGCTTGGCCAGTGACCCAGAGGCAGAAAGGCCTGCAGGTCCTCCCCAGTTCCCTGACCCAATCTTCGGGACATGGTCACAGGAGGAGTCTCTGCCAGGGCTCTGTGGACACGGCCGGCCCAACAGTGGCTAGTGGGGGAGGCTGTGGAAAAGCCTCCACTGTCTGGGATCTGGCAGAGACCTTGGGCCTCCCCACCTGGAAAGGGCCGGGTCCCTTTCCTAGAAAGGGTCCAACACACCACTTTGGCCCCAGGTGACGCCTGCTGCTTCCTCAGGCCCCCTTCCGGGAAGCACCCACTAACCCAGCAGCACATCAGAGCACTTATGGCTGGCTTCTGTCAGCGTGGCGGGAAGAGCGAACACTATCTGGTAGTCTACAGATAGCATGGCTGAGGGGTGTGAAGCAGCAGACACACTCGGCCAGGCCCACCCTTGGCCTTCCTCCTTGGGGGTGTGGCAGGCAGCCACACCACGGATCCTTGAGCTGTCTTTAGGGTCAGGCCAGTGGCACAGGACAGGTAATACTGAGGGAGAACGCTTTGAGGGGCTGTCCTACCCCTGCAAGGTCTGTTGCCTTCAGGTCTGTCTTACCGAGAGTCTCCTGGAGGGCTGGAGGGTGTCACTTTCAGGACAAACCCTGGACGGAGGATGTGGAATGCACAGGCCCAAGCAGTTAGGACCCCGGGGGCTGCCAGGACCTCTCTCCTTCTGACATTTCCTCACTTCACTGTTGCAATCCTGAAGCAATCTGTCACAGGCTGCATGCTGGAGAGAGGACAGTTGACCCGGGGCTCTAGAAACTCCTGCACCAGCTTCTACGATATGGGTCTGTCAAACTCCCAGCAGCACGGGGTGAGTGGCTTTCAGTGCCTCCCCAGACACTTACGCTTCCGTCAGTTCCAGGGAAGCCCCAGGCTGGGTACTTGCCATTGTCCAATGCAGGGTGTAAGTAGCTCACTGGGCAGAGGGGACCCAGGAGCCTGCAGCACTGACCAGGACCCAAGACAGTTAGATACAATTTATGACTCAAAGAAAGTACTACTTAAAAAAGAAAAAAGGGAAGAAAAATGTAAAGAACGCCCTCCTCCCACCACCCCTCCCCGTAACTCTGGTTGCTGCCCCTAAGTGTCACCCTGGAAGGATGGTGGGTTAGAGGGAGCATAGGGCCCCGCTGATACTACTGGCAGAAGGGGGAGGCTGTGGGGTCAAAGCCTTTAAAAACGTCCTTTAGGGACCCCGCATCCTGCTCACCCTCACGGGCAGGGCTGTTGCCAGCAAATGGGCTTCCTGTGCCCGTTTTGGGGGCTGGCTTCACAGTACCAAAGAGAGTGGGCACTGGCAGGTTGTGTACCCCAGGCTGGGGTGTGGCCCCCTCAGGGGGCGGGGTGGACGAGGCAGCAGTGGGGGCTGCAGTGGCCTTGGGCCGGGGCCGGTTGTAGCTATTATATCTGTCCGTGGCTGTGGCCCCATCTGTGCTGACCTTCCCTGTCTCTGGCTGTTCCAGGGCAGACTTTCGGACAAACGGGGGCTCTTTCGCCTTGGAGGCTGAGCTCTTGCCATTGCCCTCAGGACCCTTGGGCTGAGCACTTGTGTCAGAGACTGGCTCTACAGCTTTGCCACCTGCATTAGGAGTCCTGGGGTCGTACAAGCTGATGCCACTCAGCACACTGCTCTGCCCACTGCTGCTGCCCTGGCCTAAGCCACCAGCTGCCAACACTCGGGGGTCATAGGGAGCTGTGGCCGGTGGGGACGAGTCCCCACTTGGGCTGGCAGCAGGAGGTGATGCTTCGGTGGGACAGGGCTTGGCTGCTCGGGAGGCTGCTGCAGGATCTGCTGGCTTCTGTAATCTGGGGTCAGTAGGGGTCTTCCGCACCCTGGGATCGCTGGGTTTGTCACTCTGGCCAGGGGTGTTGACATTGACAGTCTTGAGGATTCGAGAGAGGAGTTCAAAGTCAGGTAGGTTAGAGGCAGACGTGCTGGGATCTGTGGAGCCTGGGCGCTGCCTGGTGTTGGAAGGCCCAGGGGGTGTGGAACGGTGCAGCCTGGGATCCAGGGCAGGCAGGGACTGCAGGGCAGCAGGCACTGGGGGCACGTCCTGCTTGGGGATGGGCAGGGGAATCAGGTCCTCAGGGTTCCAGAGCACAGTGCGGGCAAAGCTCGGCTTGCTCAGGGTCACATCCTTCTTGATGTGGCTGAACTGTTGCAGCTGAGAGCGAGGGTCCCGTAGTGGATGTCCAGGCAGGGGGTCTAGGGGAATGTTCACCGCCTTCTCACGTAAGGCCCGCTCCCCTTCCTCCTCTTCTGCAGGGGGCTGTCCTTTTGAACTGCTGGGGCCTACAGGGCTGGAATGAAGGCTGCCTTCAACCTTGGAGGCAGGCAGGGTACGAGCCAACCGAGGGTCAGAGGGTCCCGATTCCCCTGGACCAGACCCTCCTGAAGTCTCTGCATGGCGACTGAGTCTGGGGTCCCGGCTGAGGCGGGGGTCTGCCAGCCGGCCTCCTGTGGAGTGTCCCTTCTGCAGGCGGGGATCCCCCAACCCACTGCTGCTTGGCTCCCCAGCTGACGCCTGGGGTCGGTTTGATGTCTGCTGCCTCAAGGTCTTGAGGATGGATGTGACACTGCTTCCCCCCTCGTCCTCGTCACTTGAGTACCAGTTACCAGTGTCACCTGAGAGAGAGCAGAGCAGTGGAGAAGCATGAATGGCCACATCCCACAGCCCTCTTGGATCCCTAGGTATCCCTGGTGTGTGGTTCTGTGCTCAGTTAGCATCTCCTATGGCCCCAGCTGGGAGCTGGGAGTGGCACTGGCTCTGGGCATTGACATCGTGGCTTTTCTCTCCGACCAGCACCATTCCTGGTAGAGAGTCTGACCTGAATAACTCACAATCACCCCAGGAAGTCCTATCATCACTTGCCCACTGGACAGATGAGGAAATGGAGGTATGGTGCCATTAAGTCAAGGTATCGCTGGGCCTAAGGGCCCAGGGCCCGACTGCCTCTTCCTACCCTCAGGCAGGTTTGGTCCAGACAGATATGGCCAGACCAACACTAGGCACTTCTCTCTGGAAGTCTGGAAAAGAGCCATGCTGACAGGTCACACACACATTCCCCCGACCCCTCACAATGGTCCAGGGGTCAGGGAAGGGCAGATGCAACCACAAACAGCCCAGGAGGGAAGCCTGAGCCACCAGGGTGGGGCCACTGACTTTGTCCTTCCTCCTGAATGGCCTGGAACTCTCTAAACTGTCCCCACTGGCTTGCTCCCGAGTTCCAGAGACCATTGGTCCGTTGCCCTGAGGTGACTGCTACCAGGGCGACCACAGTCTGTGACTACAGCACATCTGTATCTCTTTGGCTGACTGGCCCCTCTTTGGCTTTGGCTTCTCAAGTTTGCACTCTAGGGACGGGGCAAGGACAGCGTCACTCAAGCTTCTTCGGGAAGGGCACTGTCTCTGCTAGGAACCAGCCCACCACCCTCCTCCAGGAGGCTTCTGAACTCAAGATACAGAGGAACAGCCCTGGCCTCCATTTCCTCAGCACATGACAGCAGCCCAGGTCAGGCTCCTTTCAGACACAGCACCCAGCCTAGGTGGCCCCCCTCGTCCCTGCACAGAGCCAGCTGGGCCCCTGCCGGGGGAACATGCCTTCCTCATTCTCCCGGTCCTGCTTGCTGCTCTCAGCCAGCCTCCTCGCTCTCTCCTCCTCCTGCTGCTTCTGCTGGATCCTCAGGTACAGGGCCCTCTGAGCCGAGGGCAGGAAGTCGGGTACACCGGCGCCCGCCTTCGGCCGGCCTGGGGGCCCTCCCTCGGGGAAGCTGTCGGGCTCCAGAGGGTGCTCGGGGAAGAGGGGCTCCCCAGGCTGCCCCGGCAGCTCTTCGTAGTGCCCGTAGTCCTCTGTGGCAGGGAAGAGGGTTTGTGTCGGGAAGGCCTCCGCTGGAAATGCCAAGCCTGGTGGCAAGTGCGAGGATGAGGATGATCACCCGTCCCTTCCTCCTCCCCAGGCCTGGGTGCCTTGCAGAATCCAGTAGGAGCCCACACTGGGCCAGCTGGCAGGGAAAGGGTGAGGCTCGGGAAGGGCATGGTGGACGCTTATGGGTGTCAGCAGAACTTCGTGCACACGCCTCAGACAGAGGCCTCCTGCAGACAGGCCATGTCCCTTTCAGGCTAGGTAGCTACTGCTATCCTTACAGGAAGCAGGCTTGGGTCATTATCTGCCATGAGCAGTGTCATGGTTTCTTGCAGGTTATGTCCAACCGTTTGACAATATAATGTGATGCTATCATCTACCAACTTCATACTTGAGAAAGCATGTAATCAAATTAAAAAACAAAAACTTCATACAAAAACGCTCCTAATTTTGTTTGTTTTTGAGACAATAGCTCACTATGCATCCCTGGATGGCCTGGAACTCTCTCAACAGGCCAGGCTGGCAGGGATCCACCTGCCTTTGCCTGCAGAGTGTTGGGATTGAAGGCACGAGCCCCGATGGCCAGCCTAGTCATAAAGCTTAATTAAGTTTAACATTTTTGTGATGTGCTACATTCACAGCTCCTGTCAGCTGCATGGGCTGCCTATACTGCAGGTTGGACATGCCTGTAAGAAAGAAAGTCACTGTATCTCCCAGAACAGAACCAGAAGAGAACAAAACATGCTAAAAACCTCAGTCTAGCTCAGGGCAACTCCCCCACCCCAAGTCCACTGGGGACTCCTGGACACCAAGATTACCGAGCATTCAAATACATGGATGGCAGGGCAGGGCAGCACGGCCACAGCAAGTCTTTGCTCCCCCACCAACCAGCTCAACTATGTGCCCTGGACATAGCACCATCATCTCACTGCAGCTCCCTGAATTGTAGGGTGGTGAGCTGGCGTGTCTAGGTCTGTCAAGTCTATTCTGTCCCTTCCATATGTAACATGACTCTTATCCAGCAGGGACAACAGATGGAGCATCAGAGATGCAGGCCTTGCTACCAAGAAAGCCAGCCTGGTATTATAAAGTTAAATTGAAAAACTGGGGACTGAAAAGATGGTTCAGTGGCCTACTGCCACACAACTAGGTCCACAGCACAACAAAAAGGCAAGGCATGGCATCAGCCTGTACCAGCAGTACTTGGGAATTAGAGAGGGCGTCCCTAGACCTGGCTAGCTGTACTAGCTGAAATGGCCACCTCTGAAGTTCAAACGAGT
The DNA here is from genome assembly GCF_907164565.1 of Psammomys obesus. Taxonomy (NCBI): domain Eukaryota; kingdom Metazoa; phylum Chordata; class Mammalia; order Rodentia; family Muridae; genus Psammomys; species Psammomys obesus. The sequence goes on along the minus strand of NW_026592732.1, from coordinate 848,664 downwards.
CTCTCCCTTCTATGTGCAGTGACCAACTGATAAATAACCCTGGCTATGCACACCTGCACACTTCTCATGTGCACTACCACACACACCACAAACTGCCAAACTGGCAAAAACTCACACACAGTGACAGGCGGCCTGCTGCCAGGGCCTGAAAGGGCCTAATGAGACCTACTCTATGCTACAGCCACTGGAGATGGGGACACAGGCTGAGGCTCTCCCTCTACAGAACACCAACTACCAGAAGGCTGACTAGGTGTAGAGAAAACACAGCAGCTCTGTGTCCTAACTGGTGGTTCCTGAAACTCACATTACAAGTTCACTTTGGTGGTAGAGACAGCTACCATCAACCAACCAACTAACTCAGGCCAGGCAGCAGCACCTCAATCTAGGTGGCCTTCCTTTCCCAGCATCTCCTAAAGCCCACTTCTTACCATGCACTGTGCATACACTGTGGACGTTCATGCCCCAATACAGGCTCCTTGTGTTTTGGGGCAGCAGCAGTCTTCACACCTAACAGCAGCCTGAACTTTGGCAAAGGGCCTGCCTATGCTCGGCACCCATCCTTCTATCAGCTGCTACTTCCAACCCTACACAACACACATGGCTCCAAAGAGCCATGTCCAAACCACATGACCTCTCCCTGTGCTCTTGGCTACCTCCCTGCCACCACCTGGGCACATATGCCATAGGCAACGGCATGGGAACCTGGAACTGTCCACCAGTTCTTGTGGTTTGGCACCCTCGCTGTATCCTAGGTTGGCTGAGAACTGCAAGTAATCCCCAAGCCTCATGCCCTGCCGGCTCCTACTGCTTTGTAGAGCAGGTAACACCATGGTGACACACACACCTGCATATGTTAAGCTGTCTCCCCTCTCCTTCCTTTATAGATGCACAGCCATCTCTCTCCTCCCATGCTCTTCTCACACAAGTAGGCCAGCTGGGGTACCTGGCCACCTTCTCAGAGAAGCTCCAGATGACTGTCCCCACCAGGGCCTTGGCTGTATCCCACCGCTCTCTGCACTCTCCCATGCTACTCTCTGACAATGGCTAATGCTGAAAGGAGCCAACTGACTTGCTTCTGGTCCCCTCTTGTAAACAGCATCGATAGCAAGGGCAGAGAGTAGTCTGGGCTGGCCCGGGGCAGGTCCCTGCTTCTTTCTAAGGCCACGCTGTACCTCCCACTGCATCTAGCCCTGACTGCTAGACACTGAGCCTGCTAACATCACAGCAAAGAGGCTGGGACCTGTCCAGTCATGGAGTCAGACAGGCAGATTCATCAAGCCCGCCACCACCTTGAAGAGAGGGGCCTTGTCTAGGGCACTTGCCTTCCTCCTGATGGGTTCTGGGTACCATGAGCGCAGTTTCCTAAGGCCTGTTTGCTTTGCTCCTGACTGATGCAGGCACTGTGAGCACAGTGTCCTACACTGACAACAAACAACAGTCCTGCTCCCACAAGGCAAAGGGTCTCTCAATACCAAAAACATCCACAGGACAGGTATGGGACTGGGCCAAGGAAGAAAAGCCACTTCTCCCCACCACCCACCCTGGGGAGCCCAGCTCTGCTGCCTAGCTGGTACCTACATACCTGCATCCCCAGCAAGGCCCGGCTCCATTTCCATGCCCTCCTGCTGTGGGTAGAAGTTCTCATAGAAGTTCTGGGCTGGCGGGATAGGAGGCATCATTCCCGAGTGTGGGGAGTCTCCAGGACCATAGGGCATCATCGGGGGGCCGCCAGGACCCATGGGAGGGCCAGGGTTCATGCCAGGACCCATTTGCATGTCGGGATGCATGTCGGGATGCATGTCAGGGTGCATGTCAGGATGCATGTCGGGGTGCATATCTGGGTGCATGTCGGGGTGCATATCTGGGTGCATGTCGGGGTGCATGGGTCCCCCCATTGGCCCTGGAGGTCCCATGTTGGGGCCAGGACCCATTGGCCCTGAGGGTCCACCAGGTCCAGGGAACCTAGAGGAGGAAATGGTACTTGTGATGAAGCTGCTGAGGAAAGGTAGCAGCACCCAGCCCAGTACACCTGCAGCCCAGTACACCTGAAGCCTGAGGCCAAAAGCCCCAATGGGCTATGACAGCTTCAGAGAAGGACGGAGCCCTAGGAGGTCATGCTCCTGTGCATCCGTGGGCAGTCCACTCACCTCACACCCAGCTTCTCAGCTAGCTGCCCTGTGGGGCGCACCACAATCTCAAACAAAGAGGGGATCTTCTTGTTGTACATGTCCTGCTGTAGCTGCTGTGGGGACAGCGGCTCGTGTGCTGGTAGGTTCATCTGAGGGGGCCCAGGAGGCGGGGGAGGGGGTGGGGGTGGGGGAGGAGGGCCACCCTGCATGGGTCTGCCATTAGGAGAGTTGGGGGCTGGAGGCCCAGGGGGCCGTGGAGGGGTGGGCAAGAGCCCCACACCAGGAGGTGGCTTGGGTAAGGGGTTGATGCCCTGTTTCTTCAGCTCTTCCACCTCCTTCTCGTCCTCAGCACCTGCTTCTGCATCATCAGCCAACATCTGCGGGAGGCAAAGGACATTACATCAGAAGGCTCCACCAAGTCAAACTGTGCAGAGACTTGAATTTTCTGAGGAAAAACTTAAAACACACTTGGGCCGAGGGCCCCTAGAGCACAGGACCTAAAGTCACCTTCTCATCAAACTGAGCACAATGGTACACAATTGTAATCTTAGCATTGGGAATGCAGAGACCAGAAGATCTCAAGTTTGAAGGCAGCCTCCCCTTGTCACCATGGTTCCCATTTACAATGTCTGTACACCTCTAATGACCTGAGACAGATCTGTCCAGCAAGGCTTCAAAACACTTCTTTCTACCAATGAGAAAGTGTGAAAATCTGGCCAATATCCTTAACAATCTGGAACAGCTACCAGACAGAACAAGCCTGGTGCTCAACCCTAACAAGCACTGCTGGGAAACAAACTAGATCAAGGCAGTCTTGCTGGCACTACCTCAGCACCTTTGGAGATACCAATCTAACATGGACAGCCCTGGTGGCAGCACTCTGGTGGCACAGGCAGGCTAATATCTATTAATATGAGGCCAACCAGGGCTATAGAGAACTTGTCAACAGAAGAAAACAGTCACGCTTGCCGCTTGCATACACAAATAAGCAAAGCAGTTGTCACAAATTCTAAGCTTTTGCCCAAACTGGAAATACACAAATGTACTTCTACCAATAGCTGGATCAAAAAACGTAGCCATCAGCTAAGGAGTCCAACCCTGTAGGCAACTGCACTGAAGCGGAGACCCACAGTAATGTGAGCACATCAAAGCGCACTGTGGCCCGCACAAAGCAGGCATTCCACTTGAGCCTGCTGCACTACGCAGCTCTACTTAGAAGACACTTTTTTTCTCCTGTGAAAATAAGGGTCACACCCAAGGTCTTGTGCAAGAGAGACATAGGCTCTACTACTTTGCACCACCTGCTCCCCATCCCTAGTTAACCCTGAAAACACAAACCATAGGGACAGAAACAATACTGGCAGTTGCTAAGGGAGGGGGGGGGAGCATTTACAGAAAAAGACAGAGGGATTCCAGCTGTTGGGATGGATTTCCTCTGTGTGTGTACACACGCGTGCAGGTTTTGTGTCTAGATTGTGCAGAGAAGACACAAATTTATATGTTTGTTGATATCCATGAACTGCTGGGCAAAACATGATGGTGCATGCTTGTAATCCCAGCCCTTGGGAGCTAAAGACAGGAAGATCATGGGTTCAAGAAGAGCTGTGGATATGTAGTAAGTTCAAGGTCAATCTGGCCTATATATGACTTGTTTCAAACAAATACACCCAGTCCACCTCAGAGTGGCAGAAGCACTGCCATCAAGAGAGAGTATAGGCACCTGGCCTTGGGGTGAGGGATATTCATGGACACATTTGTAGGATATCTAGTTTTTATACTCTAGCATAAATGTCACGTCAGCGTCCCTACATTCTCAGGTCACCATCCAACAAACAATATGGATCAGGTAACGCAGTTTGTATAGCCAAGTTGGGAGGTGGTGAAGAACCAACTGGGCTGACTACAAGATGCACCAAACCCTGCAGAAAGAATTCCAAGACCAACATAGCAACAGCAAGGGGATCTGCTGTCTTGGGATGAATTGGCTTCTTTGTGAAATTGATGCATGTCCTTATTAATAACATTGTGGGTGGTGGCTGAGTACTTTCTCATTATGGGAACCAGTAAACAAAAGAGGGTGTAAGAAAATCAAGAAGTAAAATGCTGTATACTTTGTGTTTTTCTTTCTTTTCTTCCTTTCTATTTCTAAAACATTTTTTTCAATAAAAAAAAAAAATCAACAAGTTTAATGGGCATGGCTTTAATCCTAGAACTCAGGAGGCAGAAGCAGGTGGATATCTCTGAGTTAGAGACCAGCCTGGTCTACAAAGCAAGTTTCAGGACAGCCAAGGTTACATAGAAAAAAACCTGTCTTAAAAAAAAAAAAAAGCGAGTGAAAGTGGGGTTCACATTTGTAAATTTAGCACTGAGAAGAGTAGGTGGGAAGAATAAAGAGGTCAGCCTTAGCCACAAAGCAAAACTGTCAAAAGAAAAAGACAAAAAAAGGTAATGTAAACTTAAACAACAGAGCCAGATGTGGTGACACATGTCTTTAATTTCAGCACTCATTCTGGTTTACATAGGTATCTCTAGGTAAGCCAGGACTAGAGAGAGACCATTATCTCAGAAGAATGAATGAATGAATGAATGAATGAATGAATGAATGAATGAATGAATGAATGAATTAGACCAGCCCTCCTCTCAAACCGAACTTCAAGAAAAAAATTAAACTGACCCAAGAGGCAGGACTGGGCTCCTGCTTGAGTGGGAACACTGTCTCCAGCAGGGGGCAGCCTTCAATCAGACAAGGCTGTTCCTTCCAAAGACCACTGACTATACTCTAAAGGGACTGGATGCTGATCAGGGGGCCAGCCCCTAAGCTGACAGGCTCCAAAAGGAATGGCAAAAGCAAGCATCCCCACTAAGCGTGCCTATCTGGGGAAGAGAAGCAGACACTAAGATAATGTCAAAGGGCACCTGTCTTGTGAGATCGTGATCCCCCTCTCCCTTCTCTTGAAAAAGTCCCTGTGACTACAGAGAGACACTAGTATTTCCAGTCTCTGGGCATCTGTCTCTCCATACAACACAACACCAGAAGGTGACAATCCTTTCATTCAGCTGTCCCCTAGGAAATACAGTGCAGCTGGCTCAGGTCTGCAGAATGATACACTATGACCTCCAACCTCTCCTGTAGGAATGAACCCAGATGATTCCCCCTAACAACGCGTCAGTCCAGATGGAACAGAGACTCTGTGCCTGCAGGGGCTGTACCAACAGAGTGGTATCAGCCTTGCCCCCGTGCCACCCCAGATGTGCGTTACCTTATCTAGGAGCTCTCGTGTCTCTTCAGTCAGCGGGTCGTGGGAGAACATGCAGTCGTCACCGTTGATGCAGTTCCCAGTGGTGTGGTATAGCTTACAGGGAAAGTCACGTTCATGACGAATTAAGGCTAATGTGAAGACTGTGGACAGCTCAGACAGGGGAAAGGGGGCAGAAGGAATATGGCCCACTGATACCCCCAGGGGGACAAGCATGGACAGACAGGACAGTCAGGATGGCAAAGGATATCATGCATGTAAGGGCAGTTCTCAGCTCGAGCGCAGAACCCTGTAATGTAAAACTTGCACAGCTCTCGCTTCTTCGGCAGCTCAATGTCGTGGCTAAAATTGCAGTGGTCTCCCTGAAAGAAAAAAAACTGAGGTTTTGAGGAGTGAGTCCTGATTCACTTGTGTCTGCAGAATGCATCCCCTAGGGAAGAAGCATCATCCCAAATGATGCTTTTCAACTCAGGCCCTGCTCTCCAGCCTGCCCTGGGGCCATCTGCTCATGCCCAGATATCTACAATAGCCATTGCTGCTGTCTCCTAATTCATGTCTGTCCTTCCTCTCCCATCTACTCTGTTCCATACTATTTGCTATCTGGCAACAAAAACTCATCACATAAACCAGTAACACCTTCCAGTCCTTCCTAACTGAAGCCTGGTATTGTTTGAGGAAGACTGCCTGGCTAAAAATACCCCATTTTCCCAGCTTGCCTTATTTAGCCCATGAAACACAGGTAAAAGCTTCTAGGCAGGATGCTCCCTGAATTAAAACAGATTTTGAGACAAGATCTCACTCTGCATGGAATGTGGCGTACACAGCAAGCTGGCCTCAAACTCCGTGACCCTAGCCCTCTGAAAGCCAAGGGCTGGGACGAAAGGTGTGCACCACCAGCACCTGGTGTCCTCCTCCTAGCCCATGGAGATAAGGTTCAAAAGCACAGCAGTCATTATCCAAGTACAACCACAAGGACAAATGTCACATGTTTAAGGTGGCAGAAAAGATAAGTCTAGGTCCCCAGGGAATCACCAACCACTGCAGTAGCGTTTAACTCACTGACAGCCCAACTTAGACTCCTTGTTCTGAGGGAGAAACGTGTGTTGAAACCAGTAGAGTTAAGACTGACAATCAGATGGGCGGTGTACGTGCTTTAACCCAACCCTTGAGAGGCAGAACAGCCAGGACTAACTATGCAGAGAAACCCTGTTCAACAAACAAACAAATTAATGAATTAAAGAAGGAGGCAGCAGCCGTCAGGCCTGTGTGCCACCTGCTTATTGCCTTTGTATTACAGTCACAAGCCAGGTGTAACTTGGCCATACTTGTGTCTTGCCAACTCTGCAGTCCGAAGCTGGTTTTGTATGGAGTCTTTCGTAACTCCCCGACAACCCTTAAGCACACTGGTTTAACTGGAACAGAGTGAGCTGTGTAGACGCATCTCAGACTCTAGAGGCTAGATGGAAATTTCCACCAAAAAGTACTCCCAAGCCTCAAACAAGCCACACATCGTCTTGCTCTGAGTACTACATCTAAGAAGTGAGCTGAGTCTTCCAGGCTGCCCAGATGTCTCGTGACTCTAGACGGTACCCAGAAGGGCAGGGCATCACACAATCCTTCCCCTCCCCAGCAGTGTGCACCACGGCAGCCCGCCCATGTGGGCCACATGTCCTTAGATGCTGCTCTTACCCAAGTGCATCGCCCCTCCACGAAGTACTTGCAGATGACTTTGCCTTTCTTGTCAGATTGCTGGTGGGGTTTGTCGTGATCACTTCGCCGGTAGCTTCCACCACCACCATCCTGTGAGTAACGAAGGAGAGAGAGAGAGAGATGGAAGTACATTAATTGTGAAGAGAACAGGACAGGTGCAGCCAGCTCCTGTTACCCCACATGCCAATGCAGTACTCAGATGGGAAAAACTTTGGCACCTGAGCTGTGCAGGGACAGCTGCACAGGGGGCAGAAAAGCATTTTCTGGAAACTCTCCTGAACACTGATTGGGGTACATCATCTAGAAGTTTCCACTTTAGAAACTCAGTAAGATGGTTGCAGATACTGCTGAAGTGTGGCTTTAAACAGAGGGTTGTACCAACAGGGCACCCCCACTCCACCCGGTAACCATTGATCAGCCCATGGGTTAAGGGACTGATGGGAACAGGGGACAGGATCAGTCTTCACAGGACAGCTCATTAGAAAACAAGCCAGGGGAGTGCTGGCCCACCCCCTTAATCCCAGCATTTGGGAGGCGGAGACAAGCTGATCACTCTGAGTCTAAGGCCAGCAAGTTCCAGGACAGCCAGGGCTACACAGTGAAACTCTGCCTCAAAAACAAAACAAAACAAATGAATGAATGAATGATAATAATAACAACAATAAAAATCTCCAAAGCAAAAAGCCAGGTGCATTTGCATATGCCTTTAATCAGGAGGCAGAGACAGGCAGGTCTCTGTGAGTTTGAAGCCAGCCTGGTCTACAAAACAAACCCAGGAGAGCCAAGGCTACACAGAGAAACCCCGACTCAAAAAAACAAAAAAATCTCCAAAGCTGCCTTGGTCAAAGCATCAGATAACAGGGTGTGGAGAGACTGCTGACTTTAAGAGTGGTTAAGAACTAGCTGCTCTCAGCAGATCTCTAAGTTCAAGGGCAGCCTGGACTACAAAGCAAGCTCCAGGACAGAAGGCTACACAGAGAAACCTTGTCTCAAAAAGGACAAAAGAAGAAAAAGAAAGAAAAGGAATAAGGACAGAAAATGAAATGGACCCAGTGCCCTTGTCTTGGCCCTGTGGGTACTAGGCACACACTTGGTGCACAGTTCCAGGCATCCAGGCAGAACGTAAAGAGAATTAAAAACCCAGCAAACAAGCAGTCAGACCTCAGCAGTGTACTCACGCCCATGTCGTCATCGTAGTAGTCTTCGTCCTCATTCATGCCGCCCTTGCTCATCCCCCCTCTGCCGCCTCGACCTCGGCCCCGGCCCATGCCCTTCCCTCGACCTCCTCGGGAGCCCCGGCCTCGGCCTCGACTCAACCCTGTGAAGGAGAAGAAGGGTTAAGGTCCAAGGCTGAGCTCAGCGTCCCATGGCCCAGGCCTGGCCTGCGGAGCTGCCCACCTCGAGCCCGGCTGTCCTTGGACCGACGGTACTGGCTCAGTTCTTTGGAGTACTCGTCATAATCGTCATCTCCCATGGGCTCCTCGCCTTCTCCATACTGCATGGGAGAAAGAACAGGGCACAGTGTCACACTGGTGACACTACCGACTTTGTCCTTGCAGCCTTCCCACAGGGCCTCTGGGCACAAGGTACAGCTGTGGGTCACACAATGGCCTTAGGAGGCAAGGACAGAATGGTGTGTGTTCTGCACAGCCCTCAGGACAAGGGTTCGCAATCTACTACTATCTGGTGCCTTTCCTGCTTCAGCCACCAAGTTGTTTTGTTTTTTAAATGTCCAAAAGGAACCTTTTAAACACAGAGGTGCCTGTCACCCAAACCTTTCTTTCAGTGAACCACAAGTGCTCCTACCTTAGTGTCACAGTGCCCACCCCGAGTACTTGTAGCCCCGGGAGCTTGCCCATCACATGCTGTCCCCAATAGCTACAGAACAACTTACTTCTAGCTCCTCGTCATACAAGTCCTCTTCATCTTCCGGGTGCTCTCCCATGGAGCCTCGGCCTCGGCCTCTGCTGCCCCTGCCCATGCCGCGGCCTCGAGATCCTCCTCGGCTGCCACGGCCCCTGTAGCCCCTGCCTCGTCCTCGGCTACCTGTGAAGGTAATTGGGATAGTGAGCCTCACATGGCCACAGACCGTAACAGCAAGGAACAGAGAAACCCGTTTCCTATGTGCTACGTAGGCTTTCTCCTTTAAGAAGCCTCCCAGGCTGGCCCACACAGACCATAGTGCCTCTGGTCCCCTGGAAGGAGCTCACATATCACTGTGGACACAGCTTTTCTTCTCCACCCACTACCTGTCTACTCACAGCTACCCTGTCCAAGACAGCACCCACCAGCCCTATGTGGCTACAAAGCTGGGGACATGTACCTGGTACCAGCTGGAAGATCCGTACCAGACTTTAAAAGACTTAGGGAGAGCAGAGAGGAAGAGAACACCACCGTCTTGGTGTCTACTGTAGACTTTGGCACAGGCTGACAGGACAGAGCACTAAACAAGTGCTGCACCTATTCCCTGAGCAGTGCCAGCCTGGGGTCTCCACAAAGCAGAGTCTGCTCCAAAGGTACCAAGAGCAAACACGCTAGCAGCCACGGCCAACAATGACCTTGATCCTAAGTCTAAGAACCTGAGCTGGAAGGGTTAGGACATCCTCCAGCTGGCTGTCTTTCCGGGAGGAACCAGCTCAAGGAGACTGTTATCCTCTCCCCCATCTTCTCTTGGGCCTCAGGCCATAAGTCCACCAGCTCCCTGAGGTCCAAAGTTTAGGGGTAGACACCTGCTCAACTGATGGACAGTGTAGGACTGCAGGTGGGCAGAGCTGGGCCTCCAGGTATCCTCACGCAGGTCCAGATGAGGGAAATTTGTTGTCCTGCTCTGCACCTGTCATCCCAAGATTTTCCCTGTCCTTCATGCCCTGAATGTACAGCTTCTGTATACTTCAGCCATCTGTGAGTGACAGCCCAGCTCTTTTGGATATGAGGCTGGCTATAAATCTCCATTCTCAACAGCCACTGGCCTGTTGAGAAGTACTGGGAAGGGAGGGGCGGGAAGGGCTCACCTCGGCCCCGGCTGCTGCCCTCCTTGGCACGTCGGTACTGGTTCAGCTCTTTGGTGAAGTCGTCATAGTCCTCCTTGCCCATGTCTTCCTCTTCATCCCCCTCGTACTCGCCGTACTGCTCGTTCTCATAGTCCTCATACATGCTGTAGCCCTTGCTATCCATCTTGGAGTAGGATTTCTTGGGCAAGGGTGTGTTGTGTGATGAGGAGTATTGCTGGTGGGGCTGTTCGGCAGAGAGGAGAGAGGATGAGCCACTGCCATAGCCTATCAGGACTACAAAGGTCAGCTCAATTCTCAGAACCTGTGCATTTATCTGGGTGTCTCTACTGCCCCTGGTTTACCACTGGTTCTTAGCCTCTCTGTAGACCTGTTTACCCTGATAGGCTGTACCCTGATAGGCTGGAGAGAGTAGCGGGTCCATATATCTGTCTTTAAGAAATGGGCCAGAGCTAGAGAGATGGCTCAGAGGTTAAGAGCACTGGCTGCTCTTCCAGAGGACCTGAGTTCAATTCCCAGTTCTACACAGCAGCTCACAACTGTCTATAGCATTAGTTCCTGAGGATCTGCTGCTAGCTTCCGGCCTCCACAGGCTCCTGTGTACATCCAGTACACATAAACTCACACAAGCACACACACACACTAACATAAGAAAACCTACAAATATTTAAAGCAAGGAAACAATAAAAATTTGGGGCTGGAGAGATGGCTCAGAGGTTAAGAGCATTCATTGTCTGCTCTTCCTGAGATCCTGAATTCAAGTCCCAGCAACCACATGGTGGCTCACAACCATCAATAATGAGATCTGGTGCTCTCTTCTGCCCTGCAGATGTACATGCAGACAGAACATTGCATAAATAATAAATACTAAATAAATAAATAAATAAATAAATAAATAAATAAATGGGCTAAGGTTTGGATGGAAAGGAGAAACATGAGCCCACAGTCCCTGGAGAACTAAGGTCAAGGATGCAGAGTGAGCACACCTGGGGAGGAGCCTGGAGGAAGGAGGAGGGGTTTCCTTGTCTAAGCTTTTCCCTGGGGCCTTGGATTTCAATGAACAGCCTGCTCAGTGGTCATAGCAGACTGCTATTTCCAAACACACCTCCCGAGCAAACACATCTCCCGAGATGCCTTTCAAGAGGTAAACAAATAGACTCAGTGTGGCACACTTAGACAATGAGAAGTAAACAATGAAAATACTTCACTGTATTGTTGCTGAGACAGGGTCTTATGCAGTCTAGCCTGGAAGTCTTTTTTTTTTTTTTCGGGGGGGGGGGGGGGGGGGAGCAAGATGGGGTTTCTCTGTGTAGGCCTGGCTATCCTAGAACTCACTCTGTAGACCAGGCAGGCCTGAATTCAGAAATCCACTGCCTCTGCCTCCCTAGCGATGGGAGTTCCATCCTGGCTTGTACCATAACATCAGCTTTAAACACAGATTATTAAGGCAAAGTGTAATGACTCATGTTTAAAGTTCCATCCACATGGGAGGCTCAAGCAGAAAACCTGCTTGAGCTCAGGAGTTCAAGGTTGTGCTGGGTAAAATCTGATCTCAAAATGAAAAACAAAACAAAAACCCAATCAGTATTTTAATAAGAAAAAGCTAGGCAGTCCCCATTATGCTATAAAATATACAATCCGGTGGCCTTGGTGACAGGGCTGAGGAACATGGGTTTTAAAGCAGTAAAAAACACTGTAACAAAGGCCAAGAAGCTACAGAAAGCTAATCCAAGAGTACAAATGGATACTAATGTGTCCACATCCACTCATGAGCTGTAACACTGTGGCATACTTATGTAACATTTCAGTGATGGGCAACTAAAAAAGGAAAGTCACGCTCACTGCAGAAAGATGCAAGCTCCAAGATGCAAACAAACCTTGCCCTGGGATGGAGAAGATATTCTTCCGGAGTAATCAGTCTCGATGACTGTAGTAGAACCTTTACCATCTGCTATGGTGCATGATGCTCTCACAAGAAAAGACTTATGAGAGGTGTCATCAAGGCGCTTGAGAGAAGCCCTAACAGTTCTGGCTGCTCTGCTAGGGAACTTGAATTTGGTTACTAGTCCCTATATAGAGGCTCATTAACTGTCTGTAACTCTAGTTCAGAGAAGCTGACACCCTTTCTTGCCTCTATAGGTACCAGGCATGTACCTGGTACACAAACAGAAAAAAAAAACAGAAAAACATTTAATTTAATGTTAAATAAATTTAACATTAACTTAAAATAAATAATAACATACTTTTCTTTCTTTTTTTTTTTTAATTGCTGTTTCACTGGTTTTTCCACACAGGGTTTCTCTGTGTAACAGAGTCCCGGCTGTCTCTCACTTTGTAGTTCAGGCTGGCCTGCCTCTGCCTCCTGAGGGCTGGGAGCAAATGTATGTGCCATCACGCCTAGCTATTATTTATTTTTACGTGTATGGAAGTTTTGATGCCTGTGTATCTGTGTACCATGTGCATGCAGTGCTGACCGAGGCCAGAACTGCCAGAACTAGAGGTATACACAGTTGTAGCCACCATGTCCCTCCCGGGTCTTCTGAAAAAATTTAACCGCTGAGTCATTTCTCTAGCTTCTGGCTCAAACTCTTATCTTTCTGCCTCAGCTTTCCTAGGATTACTAGTTTGTGCCATTGCTCCCTGGTTGTTTTTATTTTCTATTGTTTATTATCACTGGTAGTGGTACTAGGATGAAGCCCATGACTGTGAGCACAGAGGCAAACACCGCTGAGCTACATCCCCAGTCCACATTTGATTTTTTTTCTTCTAAGTTTCTCTGAGAGAGAAAGCATACACACACATTTATGGTTAAGTTCAGAGTTGTAATGGGGTATTTAACTTCTAACTGTGCAGTCCTGGAGATAATTTACTCTACTAGCCACTTCATTCTCTTGCCAATTTCCCACAAAAGATCACTTATGAACAGTTGAGAGCAGTCGGCTGTGACCTGGGCGAGTTAGATATACTGAGCCCTGCCAAGCCATGGGGGGACTTGACACTAAGCAGGCTGAGACGCAGGCCTTGTAGAGAAAGTCATGACCCTGGCTCAAACGTAGGCATGCCGACTGTCTCCTCAGCCATGAAACAGGGATGAAAATAACATCCACTGTCTCTGGGATACCATCCACCTGCCCCATACCAGAATACATGAACAGTGTCACTCACCGGTGCATATGGGGGGCTATAGTCCCGGTACTTGCGGTGACCCTTCTCACTAGGGCTGAAATCTGAGTCATCTGAGAAGTCCGAGAAGTCATCACTGGAGGAAGCATGTCGCTGCAATAGAGGCCACACTATAAGTGAATCTGCTGCTGGCGGGCTACCTTGACCCAGTCTGCCCCAGGACAAACTATGCTGGAATGTGCCTGGAAGGACTGTGTTTAGCCTTAAAACTCCTCCCCTGGAGGCACTCAATGGCAACAGAGCATAAGCTCCAGATCATTATAAACTGTCCCCAGGCCTTGGATGCTAGAAAAGGTTGTATCTGCTGGGCCTGCAGAGAGGCCGAGAGCCAGCAGAGGTGTGGGGAACCCTCTGGGACCTACTTTATGCTTGGATTTCCGCCTTTTCTTCGACCTCCTCTTCTCCTTCTCCCGTTCCTTCTTCCGCTTCCGTTTCAGTCTCCTGTGAGACTTTTCCTCCTCTGAGTCGCTGTGGTGCTTCTCCCCCTTTTCTTTCCGACTCCTTTCTTGTCCCCCAGGGACATCTTGGGTCTCCTCAGCCCCGTCGTCTTCCAGTTCACCTTCTTCCAACTCACCATCTTCCCTGCAAACCAAGCCCCCAAACTACTGTGAACCGGGGACTGCAGTGAGCCTTTTGAAGACTCTGGGTTGGTAAAAAGCAGCAGAGAGTATGAATGAGGCAGCTAACAGCTCTAGTGGCTAGAAAGGCCCAGGAGGATGCAGGGCCAATTCTCACCCTCTCCAAAAGGGACTGTGGCCTGTGAGTTTAACTGGGTCACAAGAGGTAGAGGGGTTACCACCCATAGCAAGAGGTATAGTGCAGTGGTAGGGTGCTTGCCTAGTACGCAAGAGGCCTTGGGGCCCCAGTCCCAGCACTGAAAAGATAAATAAAAAGCCAGGCTAAGCCAGGCATGGTACCATACACCTTTAATCTAAGCACCAGGGAGGCAGAAGCAGGAGGATTTCTGAGTTTGAGGCTAGCCTGGTGAAAAAAGGAGTCCCAGGCCAGCCAAGGATACATAGTAAGACTCTGTCTCAAAAATCCAAAACAAAACAGAAAAACAACAACAACAAAAATTAAAAATAAGTAATAAAAAGGTGCTGTGCTCACATTGACAAACCTACTTCAAGTTACTCCACCATTCCAAAGCCTAAGGTTCTCAACAGAAAAGCAACAGGTCTTGTGGCCACAGAGCTGAGTGTTTTCCTGGGTGTTACCACAGGCTCTGAGCAGCCTGGCTCCCACAAAGCTCTTCTTTACAGCATTACTAAAACCTACTGGACCACAAACGTTTATCTGCAGGGAACCCTAACTGGCACACTCTAGTTTATAGAAGTAAACAGCAAACCAAACTTGTGTTCTATTAAATACCAAGCGGGTAGAGCCAGACCCCAGCCCTGCTGAGTCCTCCCTTAGCTGCCCCTCGTTCCCTCTCCCAGTTGATCCCTCACCTTGCCTCTAGGTACCCCTTCCCACCCCTCTCATGCAGTTTCCCTCTTTCAATTCCCCATGTCACTCAAAACCACTCTCTTAACCTAATGAGCTATGGATAACCCAACAGGTCTCCACAGCTATGAACAGGCAGGGGTCGGACACAGGTAAAATCTATGGCTGGAGTCAGGGGAAGGTCAAGAAAGCAGCACATGGGAAAAGAGTTCAGTATTCAAGCCAAACCCACAGACACCGAGGTTGCTAAGTGCAGAAGTTGGTAGAGTGAAAAAAAACAAAAAACAAAACAAAACTTTTAAATTTAGCTAGGCATAGTGGCAGAGGCTAGCCGGTTACATGCCAGGATACATGGTAGCAGGCCAGCAAAAGTACAGTGAGACCCTGGGTGTTGAGGGGAGGGCTGTTTTTTTTTTAAAGCTCCCAGTTCTGCCTGGTAGTGCATGCCTTTACTCCCAGAACTCAGGAGGTAGAGACAGGAGGATCTCTCAACAGTCCAGGCTAGCCTGGTCTGCACAGTGAGTTCTAAGACAGTCAGAAAGCTTCAGAGACCCTGTCTCAAAAAGAAAACAACAAAACACACACACAAATATTTTACAGCTCCCTATGTTCCTAACAATGACAGCAGAAAGGTCTGTGAGTGGGCATCAAGTCTCTTACACCTCAACTTAAGGGACAAAAAGAGATTGTGAGAACAGTAGCATGAGTAAGGAAATTCAAACTGAACCTGGAGGACTGCAGGCTGAAGATCAGCCTGGGCTACTTGTCTAGCACACACACACTCTAGAGTCCATCTCACAGCAAAAGAATCATTAAAAAAAAAAAAAAAAAGTAATAGGCCCACCACCCAAAGGCTAATGGAAAAAAAGGAAGAGAGGACAGCCCTCTAAAGAGGCTTTGTGGAAGGAGGAAACCACCACTTAGAAGCCCTGAAGGTCTTGAAGGGCTCTAAGGGAAACAACAGCCCTTCTTTCCCCAGCCCTCCACAGCCCTTTCTCAAGAGGCGCTTCTCTAATTAATCTTGAGCCAATTCAAAGGAGCCAGGCCTGGCTCAACACCCAAGAGGCTTGGCCCCCAAAGACAGACAAAGTGGAGGTCAAGGACAGCACTCACATAGCAGGGCATAAGGCTCCTAACAACCACAGTGGGGAAAGGAGGCCTGTGAACCTCGGAGGCTTCCCACATACGCAGCTAAGCTATGGGACCCCACCTGCACAAGACAGGCGACTCTGGAGGAGTCAGGGCACAGAGCAGCATTCCTATCAAGTGAGGCACTCTGCAGGTACAACTCAGAACCAGTAGCAATGGGAACACCTGACTAGGAAAACTGGTTTTGTCGCAAGGGAAAAGTGATCACTCAGGGACATGGTACCTGCCTGCAGAGATGGGAGCAAACCTACCTAGGGTTTGGGAATGCTGTGGGTATGGCAGGTCCACATCTCAGAGAAAGAGGGAGGAGCACACAGAGCCTAGGGTGGACTGGAGTCAGGCAGACTGGAATTTCACGTGGGGGAAGCTAAGGACAAAGGCCACAAAAGGTACTTGGCACACGGTGTCTGACTACCTCCTTTCCTACAGTTTCCTTGCAAGAAAACAGCAAGAACCACATGAAAATCGGTGCATCTGGCAGTCTTGGATAGCCCCTCACCTACGCAGAGTCCAAGGTCAGCTAAGGCCTCTACCCTGTCCCTATGCTACAGCTGGCTGTGATGAAAGTGTCCCACTTGTCACAGGCTGGCAACACGAGACAAGATTATCCAAGAACCCCCTGAACCTGAACTGTCACCAAGAATCATAGAGTCCTTCTTCCAGGTGTCCCCACCCTATAAAGACTTGAACCCAACAGCGCTTCTCCCAACCCATATTGCTAACAGGCCCAGGCATATATATATCTGGGCTCAGTGAGAGCTACATGCAAAAGTTACTGTAAAATGGGCTGACACATGCTTAGAACTTTGTTTCCCTGAAATGGAGATGCTAAAAAATTAGAATTTTCTTGGAAATCTAGCGAGGCATGACAGTCCATGCCTGTAACCCCACCCACTAGAGAGGCTGAGGCAGAAAGATCTCTAGTTCAGGGCCAGTCTGGGCTACAGAGCAAGACACTGCCTCAAAAAAATAAATAAATAAAAACTGCTTGTGACTTAGGTGACACTAGAGTGGTCACTCCATCTGCAGACACCAGCTGTGCCCTGACCTTAGCCCCAGGGCCTAATCTCTGCCATGGTCATGCTGCAGACGCTTTCCCAGCTAAGAGGCCTGTGTGAGTATGAGGCCTGACTGCTTCCTTCAGACTATTCACTAGAAGAAAGGAAGCCTACTGGGAGAGGGCGGATATCCCAAGGGCCATGGACAGAAAACAGCTGGGAGGGTTACAAAATGGCACTTTAACAGGCTGCCAGAAAAAGCCATGTCAGTGGGATTAAACACTGAGGGAGCTTAATAGACTGTGACATAATCCCCCAAGAAAAGTGGGGGAAGCCCCACTGCACTAATCGTTTCAATCTAGACCTGCCAAACCCTCCTGAGACAGGTGCTCCAGGGGAAAACACTGCAGCTGGGCTGCAGAGACCTCAACTAGCAGTTCACCCGCCTGCTTGCAGCCAGAGCCACTACCAGGACCCCTAGAGACAAGAACCAGCCATCCTGGGAGACTGGCTGGCCAGCAGACAGAAATGGGAAGAGGACAGCACCTAGCCTCCTGCAAGACTCCCTCCAACCTCCTCAACAAAGCTTCTAAAGCATTCACGTTTCCATTTTGGGTGCTGACTGCAGTTCCTCTCTGGTCAAAGAATGCATGTGAATGCCCAATCTAAGTAACATCTCTTGGGCCAACCCTCCCAGGGCCTTTAGCTTTACAGGGCTCATACAGCATGGGCTTGGCAAAACTACTCAGTGAGGAGATCTAGTGTTCCCAAGCAGGCTCAGTAATGGGACAATATGCTTCTTCCTACAGACCAAGCGACACACAACTCGCTCTGCCTCTTCCCTAGGATAGGCTCTCCTCTGGACAATGGGATAGAGAGCCTTATGCGAATTTCTAGGGTGGGAAGGTTAAATGATACACAGCAGACAAAGCCTTGCCCAAGCTACAGTAAGCAACATAGTGGAAAGCTATACTTCTGCGAGGAGGAGCTGGTCCACCAGATAAGGCAGTGCATGCGCACAATCTGAACACTTGGGAGGTGGAGGCAGGAGGATCAGGTCCTGACCAAGAGGTCATCCTCTAAGTCATCCTTAGGTACAAAGCAACTTTGAGGCTGGCCTGGCCTATATGAGACCATCTCAAAAACCAGAACCCAAAGAACAAGGTAGTACAGTAGTACCAGCACACATAACAGCTGGCATGTGACCTGGGGAAGAGGCAGAAGCGACAGCCAGTTCTTCTTGAGAGACACTACTGACTACTCGCCAACAAATACATATTTCATTCTCTCAACCAATCTGCTGACACAACTGTCTCCATTTCCTCAACTAATCTACAAGGGACCACACAGCCTCAGCATGGCTGAGCAAGAGAAAAAGACAGGCAGATCTGACAGAGGACAGTTGGACTAATCAAGCTTGGAAGAAAAGACAAAGACCCCACAGGAGAAGAAAGCTTGTGGCTCTCAGCAACTCTATAAAGAGTGTTGGGCCAACTCGAAAGCAGCCAGAAGCTTACGGCTCTGGTTTAGGGGGCTGAAGGGGAACCACACCACAAAACAGAAGTGGAGACTCATGCAACAGTGGCTATTACCTGGAGCTCATGAGGCTGCTAGGTTAATGTGAAGGTCAGGGTTATGATCATTAACTGACCAAACTCTCAACAAATTGCCTGGGTAGGCTCTGGGGATAAAAAAAAATCACAAAAATTATGAGGTGCTGCCTCTTCCAACCAGCCTAAGTGCAGGAGTCAAGAATCCTGGTCTGGCCCTATAGAACAGCTCAGTCACTAGAAACCTAGGCACAAGCTTCTCCTTTAGAAAACTGGCCTGGGCTTACACCTAAAGAAGCCTCCCTCCCCGACCCACCACCTTCCCTTGATCTAGGAAGTGGTACAGCAGCCAAGGGGGACAGCACTGAGGGCTTTGCCTCTGAATCTCACACATGTTTGTCAGTGTCCTTACTACCCAGTTCATCAACCAGAAACCAAGAGCAAGTGGGCTCTGTTGCCCTCCCCTTAGCATTTGCAGGCAGTCATAACCTGCTCTGTGATGTCATGGCATCTCCATGGTAACACACCTGCCCTGTGACAACCAGCTGAACCCCTGGCACACACCAATTGACCACAGGGAAAAAAGAGACGAGCTGGCATCAGTGCATGATCTGAACCACCTACAGCATGCCGCACACGGACATCGAAGCAATCTGAACCAGGACTGGGTATATCACGCACTTAATAACCAATTGCTAATTTTGCTAAGAATAATGGAGAGTTTCAGTTTATATTTAAAGAAAAAAAAAAATCCTAGCTGAGCAGTGGTGGCCCATGCCTTTAATCCTAGCACTCAGGATGTAGATACAAGCATACTTCTGTGAATTCCAGGACAGTCTGGACTACAAAGACCCTTTCTCAAAACAACCAAGTAAATAAATAAAATCCTTAACAAAGCTCACAGCTACATTCTAGGTATGTCTTTCCCTCAAGTGTCCTCTTTCTCTTACTCCTTATGTACACAATCTGTATTAAAATGTCTTTTGGTAAACTCCACCTCTGGGCTGGAGAGACGGGTCATTAGGGCACTCACTATCTTATTCCCACACGGTGGAGCAGAACTTTCCAGAGGACCCACTGGCCGCCTCTAGCCTCTTGAGCATCAGCCACTCCCATGGCACATACATTCAGGCGAAACACTCAAAAAATAAAATCTTTAAATATTTATTTTGTTTGTTGAGATAAGGTTTCTCTGTAGAGCCCTGGCTGTCCTAGAACTCACTCTGTAGACCAGGCTAGCCTCCAACTCACAGAGATCTACCCGCCTCTGCCTCCCATGTGCTGAGACTAAAGGTGTGTGTCGTCACCACCCAAAAATATTTAATTCGTATATGACTCAAGCCAAGTGTGAGAGCTCATGCTTATAATCTCAGTACTTCAGAGGCAGGAGGACTGTAAGGCCAGCCTAGACTATAGCAAGACTCTTAACTTAAAAAAAGATGCATGCACACACACACAAATAAGTCAAAAACAAATGGGAAGAAGCAAAGCTGATGGGAGACAACCGTCCTACCTGTCGTCAAGGTCCTGTACAGTCAGAAGGCAGTCTGCACTGCTCTCGACTACCAACTACAACTCCACGCTGACGTCATGTCTCATCACCACCCCCATTTGACAGACAAATATAAATTGAGGCTAAGAAATGGGAGCAGGGGGTTCTGCTGACAGGGTCACAGCAAGAAGCAGAATTGGAAATGGAAACCAGAACTCTGACCCCAAAGCCCAGCTCTTAATCTCTAGCCTTAAGATAACTAGAAATCACCTGTACAGGAACACTTTATTAAATAGGCAAAATAAGCAACATGTATATGAAATGGATGAATGACAGTATTTCAAGAAATGTCCCAACAAGACAAGAGGGCCAGTGAGATGGTTTAGCACGTAAAGGTTCTTGCCTCGGGATGATATAAGCTGTCAGAACCCAGGTAAAGGTGAAAGAAGAGCCCTCCATCAGATCAGGAAGGCAGACTGGTAGAGTAAGACATTGTCTTGGAGTGGAGAAGGGGCTAAGTAAGCAATGCAAACTCCATCCCTCCCAAAAATTCCAAAGTCCCCTAAGGAAACAGAGGCCTGTATTCACAAGCTGCAGCTCCCCAGACATTGCAGTTCATTCGGCACAAATCACTTATGCAGAAGCACCGATCAACACAAGGTTGCCATTTCCCTTGTGGGAGTAGCTGTTGTCTGACTGCCCCAAGTCGGCACACAGCCCAGAGGAAGAGGCCCCTCAGACACAGGGCTCTTCTATTAGATAACCGTTTTGATGGCGCGTTTATCAACTCCAAGCCCCCTTTTTTCTATTCCTCAGAAGAGAACTGTCTAATTAATTTGAACAAAGACTAGGCCTTATCACTTTTAGGGGAATCAATACTGCCACCCAATAGATTGAACCATGTACTTGATGGAAAAGCACTAGCACGGAACTATATTCTATATTCCTTGCCTTTGTTTGACCTGTTTTGTAAAAAGATTTTTGTGTGCATATACATATGCCTGTGTACAGCTGTGCATGTCTGTGTGGCCACTGGAGGCCAGAAGGAGGCAGATTCCCCAGTCACAGGAGGCTGTAAAGACACCAGATGTGGGTGCTAGAAACCAAACTCAGACCCTCTGGACACGCAGCAAGCATCCCTAACCACGTGAGTTAGGGCTTTTTCTGTTGCTTGGTATCTGTGTAACCCTGGCTGCCCTAGAACTCACTCTGTAGATCAGGCTGGCCTTAAACTCACAGAGAGGCCTCTGCCTCCCCAGTATTGGGATTAAAGGCATGTGCTGCCATTGTCCTGAGTTTGGTTACTTCTCATGCATAAAAACCCCACCCAAGAGGACTGGGATGTAGCTCAGTGGTACAGCACTTGTGGGGAACACTCCACTCCTTTGGTTCAGTCCCAGCCCCTCAAAAAGGAAAAATCTATCCATCTACTTCGCAGCTGAACAGCTTGGGTCTGGGTCTACATGCTCAGAACACAAGGATGGCAGAACCTCTGAAGACTGGGTGGCTGGCACTGTTGCTCACCTCTGCAGGACCAACTCTAGTGGGACATCTACACTCCCACCTGCTCCCACATAAGCATGCTGACTATGGCCACTGTGTACAAAGGCCAGCACGCCTGGCCAAGGGCCCAGAGTATACACTGTCAGTTTTTTGAAGGCCACATGAGCCCTGTCTCAATTTCTCAGTTCTGTTATTTGCTACTGAGAATAAAATAAGGCAATGGTCTGCAGAGTCCTGTAAGAGATGAACAGCTTTCAAATTTTTAATTTCTCTTTTGCAGTACTGAGGCTGAGACTGGAACCCAGGGCTTTTTATATGCCAGGCAAGCCAAACCCCACTGATGCACACATACCAGTCTGTACCCTTTTCTATCTCAACAGTCTTAAAGTTACCCAGGCTGCCAATGAACCTGCCTGAGCCTCCTGGGAAGCTGGGTCTGTATACCTCATCTCTGACAGGCTCAAACCTTCTGTCTTTGGCCTGGACCTCCTTTACATTTTATGTTAAATAAAAAGACAGTTTTATTTACCTACATTTTCTACCCTCTTCTGATCTCCATCTAATATGGAGACCTAGCAATAAAAGGACTTCCTAGCCCACCAATGAGCATGTCCTACACTATGAAAAGTACTGTACCAGCTGGGTATGGCGGCACTTCCCTTAGTGCCTTAGGAGGCAGAGGCAAGCAGAGCTCTGTGACTTTGAGGCCAGCCTGTATATAGCTAGTTGAGAACCTGGGTCAAAACAATAAAAAAGTACTTTACCACACTACTTGGGAGGCTGAGGCAGAAGGACTGCTTAAAGTTTAAGGCCAGCCTAGACTATAGAATGAGACCCCATCTCAAAGAGACTGAAGAGATGGCTTAGTGGTTAAGAGTATTAAATACTCTTTTAGAAGAGTGGAGTAGTTTCCAGGCCCCGGGGTATTAACTTCAGTTCCAGGGACTCTACTGTCTCTGGCCTCTGGGGACAGCTGCACTATTGTACACACACTAACACACACACATTTTAAAATAAAAATGTTAAAGAGAGGGCGGAGGGGAGAAGAGTACTGTAGCAGACTCAGGACAGCACAGCGGGTAAAGACAGCATCTGTCATATAGAGCCCCCAGCACTTCTTGTGACTTGATATTTTTGTTATTTCCTGGGAAAGGCTAAAATTAAGGAGCTAGTGTGGGAAGCCTGCAGCAGGGCCTGAGGGTTACCTTTGACGTTTCCACTTATAAAGATACAGTTGTGCTACAAACTGAGAGCCAGCCTCAAAAAGGCAAAGGAGCACAATGGCACTTGTAATCCCAGCACTTTGAAGGCAGAGGCAGGAAGACAACCATACTTTGGGCTCAGCCTGGTGAGCTCCCAATGTTCTGTGCCAGCCAGGGCTACTGTGTGAGGCCCTCTCTTGTAAAACCAGCCAAACCAGCAGATACTAGGGGCTACTCAGGCATGGTGGCTGCTGCATCTATGATTGTAGCAATCGAGTCTTACGGAAAGGAAGAGCATCACTTAAGAGTTGGCAGCCAGTATAGACTAAATGGTGAGATCTTGTTTCACAAACAAAACATAAAGACAAGCAAGGGCTGAGGATGCAGCTCTGTAGTAGAGTAGCCATCCAGCAGGCACGGGGCCTTGGGTTCCTCCTCCAGTACCAAAAACAAAACAGAACAATGAAACATTTCTGTTCCAAGTAAAAGGCAGGACAAGCCTAGCTGCTGAAAAAACATGACCCTCAGGGACTCAGCCAAATTACAAGGGGTAACAGAACCTAGAGTCAAGCAGGCCTGGCCCTCTGAGCTTCTAGCCAGGAAGGGCCGGCTGAGGCAGAGCAAAGGGCGGGGGATAAGAGTGGAGGTTGGCTTTGGATCCCGAGCTTCCTGGTTCTCAGGGGGCCAACCTCAGCTGGAACTATGACTCACTCCATTCTAATTGCAAAAGCAAATGCATGCGGGTACAGCCAGCATTGGCTCAAGACAGCAGGACCATTTTAGCATCTACAACAAGCACCATGAAACAGAAAGTGCCACAAGATGGCTTCCATCGACTTTGGCCCTCAGCAGGCTCGCTTCAATTAAGAGAGCTGCCCAGAACCTGTGAGGTACAAGAGGAGCAAACATCCCTCACTCACACACAGGCCTGTCAGTGTTTTATTTAGAATTTCCTCTGTAGACGCAGTGACAGAGGCACTGAGCTGCAGCCACTGTGTGGGTCTTTATAGTGCCCACTGGACTGTGGTGACACTAAAAAGTGGGCTCTGGTGTTGGAGGGCACCAGCCCTCAAGAGCAGTAGCTGCTTCCAAATACCCACAGTCTTCCTTCACATCCTGTTGCCACCTCCAGTGTTCTGAGATGTCAGCACCTGCCTGACAAACAGGGAGCGAGCCACCGAGCCACCAATCAGTACAGCAAAACAGGGAAAACAGCAACCTTCTCTCCTGGGAGGAAGAAGCTGGCCAGGAGAAACAAGCTACTCGTAGCAGACAGCCTCTACCCTGCTAACGAAAATTCTCTCTATGATGATGTAGCTGTAAGTAGTACCAGCCAGGAGGCCATGTTTTCATTTGTCATATCAGCTCAAAAATTACCTCAATGGTCAACCTGCCTGAGACTAACTTTGAAGCCAGTCCACCTCACCGGCACAGTACTATCACAATATGAATTGCTGTGCTGTGTTCAACAGTGTTCCCAGCATTCAGACGAAGCAGAGCTGTGCAGCAGCAGGCCTTGAAACTTGGGAAGCCAGAGCTGTAAAGTTTGACTCCCATTGGGCAAGTTCATTTTTTGCCTTAACTTATCTAAATAGGCAGCTTGCTACAGTCTTCAAAGGCCGTAATTAAGTAACTGACTCCAGACCATTTCCTCCACTGCCTCTGGCAATGAGCAGCTGCTCCTCTGGGTCCTCAAAGCTCTCAGAAACAACTGCAACCCTCCTATTCAAGCCCCTGCTCATCCTGGCTGTGCACCCCAGCAAAAGGCCTGGCTCAACTCAAGCCTTATCACTCAAGTGCCCACAGCAGGCAGGCTAGTTCCTCCCGTACTATACTGAAAGGTTCCACCAACAGAGACCGCGAAGGACCCTGAACCGGGTTGACTTAAAGCTACCCAGAGACCTGGAGACAGTTTAGCCAGTGACTTCAACAGAAGTATTTACTGGAAATGGATTCCTAATCCTCATCTCCATAAAAAGGTTTCTAGGGACTCAACACTAACCCCCCTCACACACAAAACAAGTGGAGAAACTGAGGTGGTTCTGAGACGGCCCAAGAGGAAGGTAACAGACTGAATTAGAGCAGGGGGGAGGCAGTGCCAGGACCTAGCAGCCTGTCCTGGGTTCCTCTACACTGAAACAAACTCAGGAGCCTCACTTTCACCTCTAATTCACCAGGCAGAGCAGCCAGGGCAGCCTTCCTTCCCAAATTCTCTTCAGGATAGGCCTTCCTGGATAAGGCAAAACCACATGGATGCTTTTCTAAAACAGCTGCTTTTACTTCCAGAAAATTGTCTTGTCAACAATCAAAAACCTAAGCCTTAAATGAAGGAAAGCCCTAGAAGACAGTCTAGGAGTTAGAAAGGCCGTATGCTGATTTTTTCTTTTTCTTCTCTTTGGAAGAGTAAATTAGAGAATTGGGGATGGGGGCGCTCTGCCTTAGGACATGTACATACATAGTCATGGTCAGAGCCAATTCTGCTTCTACTGATTTTGACTTGCTTTCAAATTAAATCTTTCATATAAAGAAAACAAAAACTTCCAACGGTACAAAATATATAAGCTTTGCTGTTAAAATCAGGGATTCCAAGTGACACCCTTTTCTTTTGCTTTTGCAACATCCATTAATTTCATTAACTAATACTGATATATCAGTTTGGGGAGAAAAAAAAAAAGGTACTACTGTGACATTTCAAAAATAAAGAATACCTAAAGGCAGTTGACTTAATATTGGGATTCCTTTGTCAACAAAACAAAAAAATAAAAATAAACCTTTGTGTGGATATGCCTGAGAATTTTAATGTTTGGAGGAAATAATTTTCAAGTTTCAGCAAAATGACTGCTAAAATTTCACTTCCAAAAGGAATCCCATTTCCTAACATTTTAAAGTTTAAATGTTCTTTTACAACTTAGTAATCCTAAGTGCATGGTATGGAAGGGTTATCAGTTGACATTTCTGCTGAGCTCATGGAGAAGAAATTTTACACAAGATGGGAACCTTCAAATGTTTTTTCCAGCTGAGCCAGCGCACTGGCTAGTGTGTTGAGTTTGTGCTTTAGACATTTTTTTTTGTGTGTGTGTGTGTGTGTGCAGGAATACTGTGTTCTGGAAACTTCTTCCTCGACTAACTTATTTTACATCAGACCACCATTGCACGGCAGTTAAAACTGTGCACATATTAAAAGGAATAAAACAAGTGGCCTGACAAAACTTGAGCTTCCACGGTCCTCAAGTGAGGGTTGGCATCATTCCTCCTGGGAACGCAAGAGGGGAACAGGCTCCTTTGGAAGGGCTCGGCTTGTATGTGAGAAAGACTTCCCTAACAGAAAGGACTTCAAGAACTTTTGCAAAAGTGGGCCAGGGGACAATGGAACTTCAACGTGTTTTTGTCTTTTAACAGAAGAACTTATGCTTGTAAAACACATCGGAAGGACAGTGTTAGGTCCTGCAAGTCATTGCTGCTGTTTTTGTTGTTGTTTCTTTTTAACTTGTTTGTGTAGGATGAGGGGGGACGGAGGATGGGAGGTGTTCTCTCCAACATGACTGGGCATGTAACGTTTTACATCAACTTTTCAGGCATGTGCTTTCGAACAAAGAGCAGTAGAGACAGGAGAGCTCCAGGTCTGAAACAGTTTACAGATACATTTTGTGCTTAGACTGTACTTTACAAATGACTTGCTCAATTTAAATGTCTATCACCATAAACATTTGGGTAAAATACTGAAAATGGACCTACTTGAAAGTCTTTTTTGGGAGGGCAGGGGGGTGTGACTTTAACCAAATTCAGTAAGCTTGTCTCCTACAGAAGGAGCCACTTCCCATGACGGCTGAAGACAAAGCAATGGATGGATCTGAAAACATAGTGGGCCATTTCCACGGATTTTTGTCATGTTACAGTAACACTTTTCTTTCTTTCTTTTTTTTTTTTTTTTTTAGAAAACTGTGTACATCAAAGTTTTAAAAATTAAATACTGAAAGGATGTGCAAGTCTAAAAGGGCGCAACAGGGTTAGAATCCTGATTTGAACACAATAAATCCACTCTCAAGCATCACTTTGGTCTAAAGGCGAGGAGGAAGCAGGCAGGAAAGGGACTAAAAGAGGGAGATAATTGAATTACTCAATAAAAGAGGCTACTTACCATCCCAACCCATTGTAAGACATACACTTCCGACATAAGAACTCCTTAGAGGTCGGATAAAGCTCGTAAGCACCTCTGAGCAGAGCACCTGCCCCCGAGAGGGCCTGGAAGCCCAACGTGGCTTAGCGAACAGACCTCCGCTAATCTGTTTATTTCCTTCAACTGTAGTCTGGCTGCGAAGGGCTGCGATTCCCAGGACAATACATTTAATTAGAGCAAAACAGGAAAAAAAAATTGTAAAAAGCTCACCAAACTGCTGCACCTGTGTCTTTGAATGTGGGTGGCATTCTTTTAAAAGGCAAAGAAGGGTCTGTGAAGGAGAAAGGGAAAACAGGAGGTGGGAGTAGGGAGAAAGGGCTGAAGCCCACGTCTGGAGGGGGTTCTCTGCTGTTCCTAGGCGGCTTCCAGCCATCTGTCCAGCGCATTCTTCACCCTACTCCAGCCCCCACTGCCTGCAAGACTCCCTCTCCTGCCCCCTGAAACCTAACTATTTTTTCAGAACTCTCACTCCAGCCCCCAGGAGCCAGCAAAGCCTGTATCCCCTACCTTCAGCTCCAGCAAGGCAAAAAGGGCCCCAAACCTCACGTCACGATCAAAACGCGCGAGGCTGGCCCCATTATCACCAGCCAGAGAAGGGCTTGGTGGAGACCACTTCGCACTTAATAAAGGACAAGGGGTGCCACAGGTCACGTCCTGCCAAAGTACAAGGAGATCTCCTGTGCTCGCATGGGAGCGACTGCACCCTATTTTGCCCCAAAGAGGGGCGATGTCCAGGAGGAACCAGTGGCCAACTTCCTCTCTCATCCAGGGCAAGGAAAGCAACCTTCACACACACACACAAAAAGACTTAGGATTAAAGACTATCCACCACTGCCACATATCTACAAAAAGAGGGGACCCTAAGAAATAATAAGGTTTCCAAAAAAGGTCAAAAAAGGTCAGGGCTTTTATCAAAAGAGCTGGAGATGCACCCCTTCCCCGGCTGACGTCTAGGGAGTAGCTAGAAAATACCTCCCGCCAAAAAATTAAAAGTGCACACGAGCCCCCACCCTAAGGAGCTCCATAGAAGGACAGAGCGAAGGCGGATCCGAACCCCCACTTTCTGCCTCCGTTAGACTCGGGTACCTATCCAAAATGGTCAGGGTATACCTCCCCCAGTAGAAAGGATACTGTAGGGGATTGGGAAGAACCCCAACTCCGAACCCCTAAGAGAGGAACTGTAAGCTGGAGATCGCCCTAAAACGAGAGAATCCGGGAGCCCCTCCCCCCAAAGCCTTCCCGAAGCCAGGCGACAGGCCGCTGACGGCCAGCTCCGGGAGCAGGGGCGGCCGAGGAGCCTGATGGGCCTCAGCAAGCCCACCCCCCCCTTTGGCGGCCCGTGCCCCGGGCGGGCGGACGGACGGACAGACCGGCGGGCGCAGGGGGTCCGGGGGGCGCCTCCTCACCTTCCCCTCAGCATGGCGCCCAAAAAAAGACAGAGCGAGAGCGAGGGAGAGCGGGCGAACACCGCGAGGGGGGGGCAACGCATGAGGCCGGGAGAGAAAGCGAAGCGAGAAAGAGCGAGCGAGCTAGAGACACCCACCGACCCCGCCCTTCCTCCTCCTCCTCCTCCTCCTCCTCCTCCGCGGCCCGGCCCAACATGGCGGCCGTCCCCTTCCTCCTCCTCCTCCCCTCCCCCCCCGGGGACGCTGCCCGGCCCAGGCCGGGGGGCCTGACCTGTCGTCAGGGAGCGGGAGGCGGTGGTGGAGGAGGTGCGGGGTGGCCGCGCGGCCGTCAGGGGAACACGGAGGAGGCGAAGGCGTTGATGGCGGCGGTGGCGATGGCGGCGGCGGCGACTCTGATGGCGGCGGCGGGGGGGTCCCGGGCGCGGCCTCCATCGTTCCTTTGGGGGGGAGGGGATGTTAATGCACGAAAAAGGACTGCTTGGGCGTGGCGGGAGGGGCACACTTCAGCTCTCCGGGGCTCCAGATGGGAACTGGGCATATATACATATATATAGGGTTTTTTTCGGTTTCGGAATCACCTCTGAGCCGACTTCCACGCAGGCCGCGCGGCCTAGGCCCCGGAGAGGCCGCCCGCCGCTTGCTTTCTCCGCAGCCTGGCCCTGCGCTCACTCGCTCACGGGCGCGGAACCCTCATCGGGGCGAGAGGTCCCCTTCCGCCGCACACACACGCACACACACACGCGCGGGCCCCCGGGGCCTGAGACCCGGGGGACACGGACACTGGTGGGTGGTTGGGTGTAATTGGCGCGCGCCGCACGCAACGGAGCAAGCGAAGGGGAAGGGGGAAGAGGAGAGCGAGCAAGGGGATGGTTAAAAAAAATCTAGGGAGAGGAGGAAACGGGCGGCGGAGACGGGCCGACTGTCTCGCCCGCCCTAGGTGGCCCAGCTGCCCGGCCCCCGCCGCGGTCGGGAATTCACACAAAATGGCGGCACAACCGGGACGACGAGCACAGAGGCTGAAGCCGGAGGAAGGGCGTGGAAGGAGGGGGGAACTGAGAGGTCGGAGGAGAGTCACGTGGAGAGGGCAGCGACAGCCCGCCCGAAGGCGGGCGGAAAGAGCCGAAGCGGAAGGGCGAGGCGGAGGAGACACGGAGAGAGCCGAAGGCGGCTGAGAAAAACCCGAGAGGTTGAAATAAGCCGGAAAGAGCCGAACGAGGATCTAGGCCACTGAAGAATCGTGAAGCGGATCAAAGACCCACCTAAAGAAGCAAGGGTGGTCGTGAGGGTGGGACTAGAGAAGCCACGGAGAGCCGGAAATAGCCGAAGCGCTTCGGAATTGGAGAAACTTGGGGATTTGAGACAATCCGGAAAGAGCCGAAGCCAGTGAAGGGATCCCGGTAGGAGGCGGAAGTAGCCGAAATAAATTGAGCCCAGCGAATAGGAATTAGCGAATGAGCTGAACGGGTGGGGCTGGAGAGGCGATTAATTAACTCGAGTAAATGACTTTCAGGAACTCGCCCCAAAGCAAGCGAGAAGAACCGAAAATTGCTAGTTTGAAGGAAGGCGGGAAGAGCCAAAAGTTTTAGGTGGGAGAATGGGAGGGAAAAAAATTTAACCGAAAGTCGGAGACCGGTCCCAGGAGTCGGACGTTTCCGAAGAGGGGCTGGAGCGGAGGCGGCCCGGAGATGACGTCACTACATAAGCAGCCTGGTGACGTCATCCCTGGGGGCGAGAAGGGCGGGGCCTGACTATGCGAGCTTAGTGGAAATTTTGACAGGGTTCCTAAACCACTAACAAAATCTTTGGACCCTCACTTCCTACCCGTGTTGATGTTTATAGATGGAGATTGAACCCGAAGACCGAAGGCTCAGTTGGCTTAAGGTCATTTGCTTGGGGTCAAGATCTGGAGAAAAGGCAAAGTTGGCAATGCTTGCCTCTAAGCATACAGGAAACCCAAAGCTTCATCCACAGCACCGCATCGTACGGTTTCAGTGGCCCCGGCGGTCTCAGTTGGGAGGCAAAAGGATGAGAAACGCAAGGTCATCCTGACCCTCATGATGGAAGGAGAACCGACTCCCAAAAAATGCCACATCCTCTAACCTTATGCAAAAATACAGAAAAAAGAGGAGATAATGGTGCAGGCAGGGACAAGGTCGGAGAAAAGAGGTCCAAAGTGAGGAAAAAGCTCATTTCATTCAACCCTTGCTGAAGCACGTATGGCTTTGGTTCTCAAAAGAGAAAAATTGTAGCGGGGGTGGGAAGTCCGAAGACGGGCCTTGTCAGGAAAACAAAAAACCACAAAAACCGTAACTCACCTATATGCCTGTGGAGTGACATAAAACTCAGTTCTGATAAACTAAGGAGTCTGCTTGCTAGAGCCTCCTTTTTATTAGCCAGGACAAGCTTTCCGTGTATACGTAGCTCTGACTGTCCTGGATCTCCTTTTGTAGAACAGTCTGGCCTCCAACTCACAGAGATCTGCCTTCCTCTGCCTCCCAAATAAGTGCTGGGATTAAAGGCGTGTACCGTACCTGCCAGCTGAGCCTCCAAATTTTTAACCAAGCTGTCAGAATGTAATTCTTTTGAAAATATATTTATGTATATGAGCACAGAACAGAGCATCAGATCCAATTATAGATAGTTGTAAGACACCATGTGGTTGTTGGGAATTGAACTCAGGACCTCTAGGAAGAGCAGCCAGTGCTCTTAACCGATAAGCCATCTCTCCAGCCCCCAGGAAATGTAATTCTTAATCTGATTTCTTTGGGGGCAACCCAAAGCCTTGTACTTACTACAGAAATTCTCTGAGACACATCCCCAGCCCCAATCTAATAGGGGCTATCCCTCCCTCCTTTCCCCTAACCCCCAGGGTCTCAGCTCATTAAGTAGACATGAATGGTCTTAAACTCTCAGAGATCTGCCTGCCTCTGCCTCTAAAATGTTGAGATTAGCCTGGCTATTCTGTTATGTACCATGTTCCTAAGAGCTGATCTTTTGACCTGCTCATAACTATGATATACACCCATAATCCCAGCACTTCTGAGTCTGAGACAGGGGCATTTCTTTAGATTTGGGGCCAACCCATGCTACCTAGTAAATTCCAAAATAACTTTAACTACGGAGTAAGACCCAATCACAGCCAGGTGTGGTGGCCCACACCTTTAATCCAAGCACTCCAGCCACAGAGGCAGGTGGATCTCTGTGAGTTCAAGGCCAGTCTCATCTACAAAGTGAGTTCCAGGATAGGCAGGGCTGTTACATACAGTAATCCTGTCTTGAAAAAATAACCCACCCAATAAAACCTATCTCAAAACAAAGAAAACCAGGGAAAATTCTAAATAATAATAATAATAATAATAATAAATGGGAGAGACCCTGTTAGTTGTGTCTGTGAATGACTCTATTTCGTTTACTTTCCCTATTCACCCAAGCTCGCCAGAATCCTCTCTCCTCCACTGCAGCCCATCCCCCCCTCCCCGCCTCACCCAGAGACTGTCTCTGTAGCCCCTCCCCCCCCACTTGAAACCTGTTGTGTGACATGATTTATGAACCTGCAGTATAACTCTGCCACATAAATCCTAACAGGCCCCACAGCAAGCAACATGGGCAAACAGATCATGACAAACTCATTTTGATCCCCTGAATCCACATTTTAAAAATCTGATTCTGTGGCAGACATCTGTAATCCAAGTACTCAATGGCAGACAAGAGGCAGAGGCAGTAGAATTGGCCTGGAACTCCTGGGCCAAAAGATCACAACCCAATAAGGTAAAAGGGGGAACCTGCTTGTGGGAGTAGGGGAAATCCGGAGTGAATGAGGTCCTGAATGAGTGTGTTACTGACATTGGCATGAGCATGTCAAGACGCCAAAGCCTCAAGCTCTTCCCTCCTGGGCCATGTGGATAGTAAAAGTATAGACAGGGAATGTCCATCATGGCTTCCCCTGGTATTCCAGTCTGAAGACTGCTCCCTTCGAAGACCCTTCCTACAGAGAATAGCTAAACCTGTCTCTTTGATCAAGCTATGCATCATATATCTTTGTCCTTAATAACCCCGCTTCTTCATTAGCTGTATGCAGTAATGGTGCCTCCCTGTTCACCTATATATAATAAACACACTGAGCTTCCAGGGTCCTGAGGTTTCCCCAGCAGCTAGCAAAATCTTCCCAATCCAGCTCTTCTCTATACGTGTTTGTCTTTTCCTTTCCCACCCCACATAGGTCTGTCCCCAGAGCAATGCAGGGCACAGCACAACTTGGTTTTAGTGAATTGAACAGGCCTACAATCCCGGTAGTTAGGAGTTTGGGGCAGGAGGATCAAGAGTTCAAGGCCAGACTGGGCTACATAGTTCAGTCAGGAAAGAAAGCTGGTGTGGTGTGGTGGTGCATACCTTTAATCCCAGCACTACAGAGGCAGAGGCTGGTGCATCTCTGTGAATTCAAGGCCAGCCTGGTCTACAGAGCCAAGTTCCAGGACAGCCAGTGCTATAAACAGAACAAAAACAAAAAAAAAAAAAAAAAAAAAAAGAAAAAAATTAAAAAGAAGAAAGAGACCAGTGAAATGGTTCAGTGGATACAACAGCACTTGCTGCCAAGACTGATGATGACCTGAGTTCCAGGTCAGCTGGGTCCACATACGGTAGAAGGAAAGGAGTTACTCAGGAAAGTTTTCCTCTCTCTCTCCATTCCTCACATACAAATCACACATTGGGAAAAAAGGAGACGGAGGGAAACTAAGAGGGTTCATTCTTTATCCCAGCAAGGTCATTCCTACTACACTAGGTATTTGAGTCTGGGCCGGGCCGAACAGTAAGACCCTGTCTGATACGGACAAGCAAGATTGAAACATCCCAGCCTCGAATGTGGCACACACCTTTAATCTGAGTACTCAGAAGCAAAGGCAGGCAGATCTGAGTTTGAGACCACCCTGGTTTACAGTTCCAGGACAGCTAGCTATGTAGAGAGACCACAGATCATTGCAAAACTTTTTCCTAGCACCTCACATATGCTTACAGACACTTCTGAGTCACAGCTTCAGTCCTTTAACTTGTTGAGAAGTGGTGATGGACGCTTTGATCCCAGCACTCAGAAGACAGAGGCAGGTGGAGTTCAAGGCTAGCCAAATCAATGGAGTGAGTTCCAGGACAGCCAGGGCTACACAGAGAAACCTTATCTTGAAAAGAAGAAGGAGGAGGGGGAGGAGGCAATATCATTTAGCCCAGGCTGGCCTTAAACTTGCTATGTAGCTGAGGATATCCTTGAACTCATGCTCCTCCCTCCTCCTCGACTTTCTATTTGCAGATGTGTGTCCCTCCATCTGACTTTTGCTATTTGTTGTCGGAGAAAAACAAAATGTCCGTAGATGCCTTCCCTGGATCTCTTCTGCCTTGCTTTGTCCCTTTTCTTCCCTAGTTGAATTTTGCTGTTACTGGAATAGCCTGAAACTCCATGGCTCAAGTGATTCTCTGACCAAATAAATATAGGACTAAAGGTACGTGTTGGCTCTCTCTCTTTCCTCTCTCTTCCCTCTCTCTTTTTCTAACACTCTCATATACCCTAGGTTAGCCTTCAACTTCCTATATATTGGAGGATGATCTTGAACTTCTGAACCTCCTGCCTCCACTTCCTCGGTATTGGTACTGGGATTACTGACAGGCACCATCCCATTTAGGGAATCAAACCCAGAATTTCCTGTATACCAAGCAAGCCCTCTAACCAGTTCAGCTCTGCCTCCAGCCAACAAGGTTTGTTTTTTGTTTGTTTTGTTTTGTTTTTTCTTTATAGTTCCTGGGATGGCTCTAGGGAGGTTTCCATTGTATAAATGAAAACGTTTTACAGAGAAGATACCCTCATTCCCTTTGAGTGAGGAAGAAATATCTGGTAGTAGCCTCTGGAGCCATCTGGACAAGAAAGGAACCCATCAGAGCCTACCAATGGTGGCACACGCCTTTAACCCAGCACTTGGGAGGGAGAGGCAGGAAGATCTCTGAGTTCAAGGCCAGCCTGGTTTACATAGTTAATTTTCAGGAGAGCCTAGGATACACAGAGAAATCCTGTCTTGAAAAAGAAAAGAAAGAAAGCCATCAGGAAAAAAAAAGAAGAAGAAGAGGGGTTAGACTGCCTTGGCCCTGAAGCATGCAAGGCAAAGCAATCTCTCTTTCCCTCTTCTTTTATAATCCAACCCAGCTTTTAGGGGAAAAGGTGCCAGGTAATAAAATCTAAACAGAGATAATTTCATCCTTCTCTCAAGTGGATGATGCCGCCCCCTATGGGACCTCTGTGAAATTACTGAGAAAAATTAGTAAGTGGTTTTCAGAAATGAGCTTTCTCCAGGGAACAGTACGCCTTAGAATCTGTTCTTTTACCCTTCATGTTTTCATTGTTAGTTACAATGACGAGGGTTTGTTTCCAAGGATCTGACACTCATCATAAGTGGTCACCTCATGAACAGTTAATGAAAGAACAAAAGCCAGGCCTAGGGCAAAGGCAAATGGTCCAGAAGTATGGAAATAGACACAGCACAGTCAGGAGCTCAGGGTCATCTCCAGTACATGGCTTCTTGGAGCTCAGTGGGGTCTCCGTGAGGTCTTCTCACAAAAAGGAGAGAAAGCTTGTGTCATCAGATACAGTATTTGGCTGGCATAGTAAGTGCACTAAACGTCACTGTGACTTAAACACTTAAAAATTGCTTGCAAGACATTTAATCCCAGCACTTGGGAGGCAGAGGCAGGCAGATCTCTGTGAGTTCTGAGGCCAGCCTGGTCTACAAAGTGAGTCCAAGACAGCCAAGGCTACACAGAGAAACCCTGTCTCAAAAAACCAAAACAAACAAACAAACAAACAAGCAAACAAAAACCAAGGGGCTGGTGTGAGATCAAGAACATCTGCTGCTTACAACTACCTGTAACTCATGTTCCAGTAAAGCCCTGCTCTCCTCCAGCATCTGATGACATCATATGCTTGTGGCACTCATACATACATTTACACAAGCACACATTCACGCAACATAAAAAAAAAATACATAAGGGCCCTTAGCGACAAAGCCATCTCTCCACACTGGGTTACACTTGTTACCATTTCTTTCCCATGGGTTCTTTCATTTGCTACTTACACCACCTGCCCAGACTGAGGTCCATCTCAGGGAGGCTTGGCTTGCTGGCATCCATAAATACAGCCTTTCTTCCACTTAGCCTTTGGCTCTGCAATTAGGTCTTGCACTTGGAAGAGCTGCAGCAGCAATGGCTCTGGCTTTCCAAGGCCCTTGAGGGTTGCTGGTTGTCCCAACCATGGCTGATCCTGTGAATACTCCCAGAGTGCAAGAAGGGCTAAGAACACAGATCTCCCACCCAAGTACTAACTAAGCCCAACCTTGCTTAGCTCCTGAGAGCATATGAGATCCTGGCACTCAGCCCTAGGTGCCATTACTAGCACTGAAATAATAATAATAAGTTTGTATGTAGCCTGGCTTAGTTTCTCAGATCTGTGACCCTAGTACTCTAAATGCTAAGGCAGGAGGATTGTTTTTAGTTCCAGGCCAGGCTGTGATACTAAAGGAGACACTATCTCAAAAATTTTTTTTAGGATTTATTTATTATATATACAATATTCTGTTTGCGTGTACACCTGCACACCAGAGGAGGGCAGCAGATCTCACTATAGATGGTTGTGAGCCACCATGTGGTTGCTGGAAATTGAACTCAGAACCTTTGGGAGAACAGCCAGCGCTCTTAACCTCTGAGCCATCAGTTTAGCGCTGATTAACATTTTTTTTTTTTTTTAAATCAACAAGCTGAGTGTGGTGCCACCTTCCTTTATGTCCAACACTCTGGAGGGAGAGGCAGGTTTATCTTTGTGAGTTCCAGGCCAGTTTGGTCCACAAATCAAATCCAGAACAGCTGGTCTCAAAAAAACAGAAACAAAACAAACAAACAAATAAAAAACCAAAGCAACAACTTCCCCCGGAGTATATGCAGAACAACAGAACCTCTCCTCTCCAAGGCCTGTCGGTACTCTGGGCTCCTCGAGAGCTCTTCACACTGTGACAGACTACCCAGGGAAAGCAGCGTGTGGATAGAAGGGTTTGTTCTGACTCACACTTTGCTGGTACTGTTCCCTGTGGTGGAGCAGGTTTAGAAGCAGGAGTGTGTGGTTGCTGGTCACGTGGCCCCTGCAGCAGAAAGCCGAGAAGGATGAATGTTTGTTCTTGCTTTGCCCTCTCCAGTCTGGGATGGTGGGCCGTGCAGTTCACAGTGACGGTAGGTCTTCCTGTGGTAAAGTAACCTAACCTGGAAACTCACCAATATGCAGAGGCTTGTCTCCTAGCTAATAGTCTCATCTTGTCAAGCAGACAATTAAAATTCACCATCATAGGGGCTGGAGGATTGCTCAGTGGTTAAGGGAACTGACTGTCCTTGCAGAGGACCTGGGTTCAAATCCCAGCACCCATATGGCAGCTCACAACTGTCTGTAAATCACATCTGACAGTTTCACATAGACCTACATATAATAAAGATAAATAAATTTTTAAAAATTAACCATCCCTGTAACTCTGTTCTTTTTGAAAACTATTTTATTATATTTCTTTTTTATTTCTTTATTGGTTTTTGTGTAGGTGGATGGGTGGCTGTATCTTCTACTTGCAAGTACACCTGCAGGCCAGAAGAGGGCATCAGATCTCATTATAGATGCTTGTGAGCCACGGTGTGGTTGCTGGGAATTGAACTCAGGACCTCTGGAAGGGCAGACACAGCCCTGCCCCCACCCCTTTATTTATTCATTTATTTATTTATCAATTAATTAACTATTTTCTGAGACAGGGTCTCTCTATGTAGCCCTGACTTTCCTAGAACTTGCTTTGTAAACCAGGCTAGCCTGGAAATCAAAATTCATCTACTTGCCTCTGCCTGGGATTAAAAGCGTGTATCACCATGCCCAGGATATATTTTATTTCTGTTTTATTTAGAGGACATTTTGAGACACAGTCTTGCTATGTAGTGAGGCTAGTCTCAGTGCCAAAATGGCACGGTGGCTGCATCGGCTTCCCTAGTGCCAGCCTGAACATCCTGTTCTTGCTGGTGTGTTGTTGGGACATAAATGTATGGAGGTGAAAGATCAGCCTTTGCTGTTGCTATCAGAAGCTGTCTGTTTTAGTGTTTTTACTTTATTTTATTAATGTGGTAGTGGGGCCTGGAGAGACGACTCAGTGGTGAAGAGGACTTGTTGTTTTTCCAGAGGATCTGGATTCAGTTCTTAGCACCGGCTTGGGGGACTTCAGCTGTGTGTAACTCCAGGTCTGAGGGAATTCAACACTCTCTTCTGCTCTCCTTGGGCACTGCACACACCCATCGCACAAACATGCAGATGACAGACAAACACCTATACACATAAAAAAAATTGTGTGTGTGTGTGTGAGACAGAGAATTTTGTTTTGGTCTTGCTTTGTAGAGCAGGCTGGCCTAAAACTCACAGAGATCTGCCAGCCCCTGCCTCCCTGAGTGCTGGGATTATAGGCATGGTCCATGAGCTTGGCCTGGGGGAGTCAGTTCTATTCTTCCACTTTTATGTGGGTTAGAGGGATGGAACTCATGTTGCCATGCTTGCAAAGGAGGTGCCCTTTCCCAGTGCACCATCTGGACAGCAACCGCCTTGGGTTTTGGTACAGGATCTCTTTCCGGGGACATGGGCTTGCTGGTCGACTAGTCTGGCTGGTAATCAAGGCCAAAGGATCCTTCTGTCTTCACCCCACCTCACCCCACAAAGTGCTGGGATTACAAATCTGCGCTACAGAGCATGGGAGCATGAGCCTTTGTTGTTGTTTTTAAACCAGGGGATCTAGAGTGCAAACTCAGGTCCTTTTGCTTGCCCAGAGAGCATTTTACTGAACCATTGTTGTGGACGTTTTGGTTTATGATATGTGAACATGTTTTTGTTAAAATTACAAGTTGTGGGTTTTAGTTTTTCCTTAACACTTAACACCTGTTAAGTGTCTGGTGCAGAATATGGTCTTTGCTACGTGGAATCAGTGGAATTCTGAGTACTTTGAGGGGTATAAACATGACAGCCCAGAGGAGGCTGCTTGGAGGAGGGCTGCTTGCTGCTGGTTCGTCCTGCTGCTGCATTTGCTGATTACCTGAACTTCTGATACTGGTATTGCCCCCCAAATAATCCTATGACCATACCCATCGGGAAGTAGCAGAGAGAACTCTGGCTCGGCCCCTGTCTCCACTAACCTTTCTCTCCTACCTGGTGTTGGGGAGTTGGAAGGGAGGAAGAAACGTTTAATAACCCTAAATGAAGTAGGTTTGTCAAAAAAAAAAAAAAAAAAAAAAAAAATCAAGGTCAGCACACCATCTCTTCAGTCCTTGTTTGTTGTGAGACAGGGTCTCACTATGTAGCCCTGGCTGGCCTGGAGCTCAGTATGCATACCAGACTGACCTAGAATTCAGATATATGTCTGTCTCCGAGTCCTGAGTACTGGGATTAAAGACATTTGTGACCATCAATGTTTATTAAGAGACAGAATCTCACTCGTAGTTAATTCCCCTGCCTCAGACTACTGAATGTTGAGATTACAGGCATATTTGTTTGCTAAGAGGATCCCCTGGAACCCAGGCTGGCCTTGAACCTTTGATCCCTTTAGCTTTTTTATTATTATTTTTTTAATCTAAAAGCTGTGATCACAGGCATGGCCCACCATGCCCAATTTGAGTACTGCATCTTACCAAAGGATTTGAGGATCTACAAATTTTGGTGTAGGGAAAGGGGAGAGGGGGAATGTGCTCCCTTCGCCCCACCTTCCCATCTACCTCCATTCCCTCCAGGAGTTTCCTTTTTTTTTCTCACTAGGTGGTGATCTCCATGCGGGCAGGTCGTTATTTTAAGTGTCCACTTTATTTCTCCACATCCTCGACGCTGGAACCCCCACGAGAACAGCTTCGTAAACGACCCTGCGGACATCCTTGCCGAGCCCAAACGCCCGCCACTTTTTCTCCTCTTCCCTCTCCAGGATTGCCCGGCGTCCGCGTCACGTGACGCGCGTCCGCCGGCTGGCCTGGGAGTCCTGGGAATCCACGTGCTGCCCCGCCAGGCCAGGGGACGGCACTGCGCAGGCGCGGCTGTCTGCGCAGGCGCACGCGCCCCGGCGCGCGGCTCCGCGGGCGGTTGGCGAGAGCGGGAGCGGGTGAGGTGAAAGCCGGCGCCATGGTGGAGAAGGAGGAGGCCGGCGGGGGCGGCGGCGGCGGCATCAGCGAGGAGGAGGCGGCGCAGTACGACCGACAGATCCGCCTGTGGGGCCTGGAGGCCCAGAAGCGGTGAGGGGCGCGGCGGGCCGGCGGGCGGGTCCGGGCTGCGGAGCCGAGCGGGGCTTGGCGCCTGCCTTCGCCAGCCCTCGGGATGGAAGAGCGGAGGCTGTCT
The DNA here is from genome assembly GCF_907164565.1 of Psammomys obesus. Taxonomy (NCBI): domain Eukaryota; kingdom Metazoa; phylum Chordata; class Mammalia; order Rodentia; family Muridae; genus Psammomys; species Psammomys obesus. Next base: position 809,044 of record NW_026592732.1, on the reverse strand, counting down.
CTGTGAAGCGTGGGGGGAGCAGGCGGCCCGCGGGTGCTAGCGCGAGTGGCCTCGGAGGATTCGAACTCGTGGCCACCGCTCGGTGTCTGCCACCTGCGATGGTGGGGCTTTCGGGGAGGCTTTGAGGGTGGAAGAGGGGGCGGGCATGCGTGCAAAGGGTGGGGACGGGCTGAGCTCATCCATTCATTGCTCGTCAGTGGGAGCCTGTGGAGGACGCCCTTGGGGCTGGCAAACCCCACAGGCTCCTCTGGGGTGGGCTTGGGAGCAAGTCCTGACAAAGGGACACCTGGAGAGAGAGGCCCAGAGTGACTGCATTTATTTAAGCGTACTGCCACGGGTGCTGTTCAGTTGTGTTGTTTTGTTCTGTTTCCCCTTCTTTCTCTAAGTGACATGTTTTTCTCTGTGTAGCCCAGGCTGTCCTCGACCTCTCCCTGTAGACCAGGCTGGCCTTGAACTCAGAGGTGACCTGCCTCCTGCCTGAGTGCAGGAGTATTAAAAAGGACTGCACCACCATGCCCTTCTTTCCTGTTTCAGATTTATTTATTTATTTATTTATTTTGCGGGTCATGGTTGAGCACATCTTTAATTATGGCACTCGGGAGGCAGAGACAGTCGGATCCCTGAGTTGGCTGTCAGCTGAGATCTGTAGTTGCAGGAGAGCCAGGACTACACAGTGAGACCCTGTCAAATCAAAACAAATCCCAAAGTTATGGGTTTTATAGCCTCGGCTGGCCTTGAACTTGCAGAGATCCTCTTCCGTAGCCTTTCAAGTGCTGGGATATATATGCATGCACCATCACATCTTGGCTCCCAACTCACTCTGTAAACCAGGCTGTCCTGGAACCCACAGAGATCCTCCTGCCTCTGCTTCTTCTGTGCTGGAATTCAAGTCTAAAGCCGTGCACCACCATTGCCCAGCTGCATTTTACTTTTTTTCTTTTTGGAGTACTTTTAAAATTTCATGTATGTATTTGTTTTCGTGCGCATATCTCATGTACCTGTGCATGCCAAAGAACAACTTTGCAGCCATTTCTCATCTTTCACCTTCGTGTGGAGTCTGAGGCTTGAGCTCAGGTTGCCAGACATGCCCCAGGCCTTCCAGACAAGCTCTTTACCTTGGTGAGGCTTTTTGCTTGGGATTTCTGAGCTTTTTTTATTGAACAAAATAGGCTCCTTCCCGACTTGAAGCTTATGTTCTGCTAGGGACTGAGGACAGTATTCATAAATCAAGTTTCCATAGTAACAATGCTCCAGGTACTGGCACACACCCGAAATTCTGGCACTCAGGAGGGTGAGGATGGAGGAGTGGACTGAAGGCTAGTCTCAAGTTCGTAGTGATGAGTTTGATGTCACTGTGACCTATATAGCTACACCTTATCTCAAGAAACCAAAAATACTGCTAGGCATGGTGGTAAGAGCCTTCATCCTGTTGGAGGCAGGTCTGGGCTATCTAAACACCCGTTGTTGTGGTGGCCTACACTTGTAGCCCCAGTGTTTGAGAGGTTGCTGAGGCAGAGAAGCATATAACAAAGATGTGTTGGTGCATGCCTATGAGCTTAGCACCTAAGAGGTAAATGCAGGAAGATCAGAAGTTCAAGGCCTTGGCATGATGGCATACACCTTTATTCCCAGTGAACTTGAGGCCTTTGGTCTACATTGTGAGTTCCGGGTCAGCCAAGGCTACATAATGAGACCTAGGTAATGGGAGCTGGAGAGGCAGATCATATAAGTTAGGAGCACTGGCTGCTCGTTCAATAGACTCAGGTTTGGTTTCCCCCATCCACATGATGGCTCCCAGCCACCTGTAGCTCCAGTCCTAGGGAATCTGACATTTTCTTGTGCCCCCTACAGGCACTGCACGCATGTCCTGCACATACACACACTCAGATATGCACACAGTCTCTGAGGGAGAAAAAGGTGTGAATCTACTTCATGAGGCTGTGGAAGTAAATGAGATAGTGCATGAACAACACTCAGAAGACAAAGGTGGCCGGTCACGGTGGCACACTCCTTTAATCACAGCACTAGGGAGGCAGAGGCAGGTGGATCTCTGTGAGTTCGAGGCCAGCCTGGGCTACAAAGTGAGTCCAGAATAGCCAAGGCTACACAGAGAAACCCTGTCTTGAAAAACCAAAAGAAAAGAGAAGATATTAGTAAATTCTCTGCATTATTAGACAAGTCTGAAGAGCCAGCAACAGAAGGGAAAGTATTAAGTGTATTGAACGACTTAATCTCCAGGAGGTTTTAAGAGCAATGTAGTTTAAGTGCTGGGATGGAATCGCATGTTCGGCATGTGTGTTTTACCTGGGTCACAAACACTCCCAGCCTATCCCAGCAAATGAATTTATTTTATTATTTTCCTTTGAGATAGGGTTTCACTCTAGTCCAGGCTACCATCAAACTTGGAGCAGTCTTCCTGCCCAGTGCTAGGAGAGCTGACATCATAGGTGTAGTGACATGTACTAACTATAGCAATGGAGGACAGGAGTTCAAGGCCAGCCTGGGTTGCACGAGACTGTCTCAAAAACAAAACAAGAAACTTTTGTTTTAAGCCTTTTCTCTCTGAGGATTTTAAAAATGTAGCAGTTATGAAGCATAGAGGTTTGTTTATATTCTGTCAGTGAAATTTGGTCTGTGCCTTGTCTTCCAGCAGGTCGCTTAAGCATGTTAGTTGGGTGTATAGCTCAATTGGTAGTGTTTCCTTAGCATATACAAAGCCCTAGGTTCTGTATCTAGCATTATATAAGGAAAGGACTCCCATAGCTCATGTCCATAATCTCAACCCTGTCTCCCCCTCCTAAACACACACACACACACACACACACACACACACACACACACACACACA
>NW_026592732.1:805712-806186 GCF_907164565.1 Psammomys obesus | reverse complement strand
ACACACACACACACACACACACACACACACACACACACACACACACAAAGATTAGGTCATGGACTTCTCTAGGAAAGTAGCACTTTCTGATACCTAATGAATGGGTCACTTGTTTAAACTCAGAGGGCAAATAGGATCCTTTAACATCCAGGTGCTTTGTTGGGAACAGCCTTAGTTTCTGAGAAGGGAAGCTGGTTTGGCTTTAGCAGGTTAGCAGGGGAAAGAATGAAAAATGAGGGGATCAAAGGACTGGGTTTCTGTTAAGCTTGCAGAGGGACCATTCAAAGACTTGAACATGTTAAGATAGATAAAATGTATTTCATATTGTAAAAGGTCTGTCTGTCTAGTCAATGGCTAGAACAAAGGCCCAGCATAGGAGGTTCTGAGTTCTTTACCCTGTAGGACTTCTTCTTCTTCTTCTTCTTCTTCTTCTTCTTCTTCTTCTTCTTCTTCTTCTTCTTCTTCTTCTTCTTC
>NW_026592732.1:760120-805702 GCF_907164565.1 Psammomys obesus | reverse complement strand
TCTTCTTCTTCTTCTTCTTCTTCTTCTTCTTCTTCTTCTTCTTCTTCACCTTCTTCTTCACCTTCTTCTTCACCTTCTTCTTCACCTTCTTCTTCACCTTCTTCTTCACCTTCTTCTTCACCTTCTTCTTCTTCACCTTCTTCCTCTCCTCCTCCTCCTCCTCCTCCTCCTCCTCCTCCTCCTCCTCCTTCTTCACCTTCTTCACCTTCTTCACCTTCTCCAAGACAGAGATTTTTGGTGTAGTCCTTGGTTGTCTTTAAACTCACTCTTAGACCAGGCTGCCTTCAAACTCAGATCCACCTGCCTCTGCCTCCTGAGCGCTGGGATTATAGGTGTGCACCACCACTGCCTGGCTCAAAACATATCTTTGGAATTGGAACAGTAGATTGTAAGGGACAGAATGAAAGCATGGAGGCCAAATGTATTTTGACAGGGTTTCCTGTTACCTTATACTTATACAGGTTGGCCTTATACTCACTCAGTCTGATCACCTTGCACTTCTGATCCTCCTGCCACTACCTCTGTCTCTTGAGTGCTTGGATTACACCCTATTTATGCTGTGGGGGATGGAACCCAGTAATTCGTGCATGCTGGACAAATACTCTTGTCAACCGAATTCTAGCCACAGCTTGTTTTTGTATTTTTAAGAAACAGCATCTTAGGCTGTTGCGATAACTTAGGTAAGAGCACTTACTGTTCCTTGAGGAGACTGGAGTTCAGTTCCAGGCAGCTCACAACTTTCTGCAGCTCCACTTCCAGGGCATCTCGTCTCCTCTGGCCTCTTGCGCACACAGGATGCAGCAAAGTGCATGCAAGCAAATACGACAAAATAATGTTTTTATTTTTAAAGAAACAGGGTCTTGCTTTGCTCTTCCTGGGTTCAAGTGATGACCTTTCTGTCTTAGCTTCCATCATAGCTGAAACTACATGTGCTTGCTGTACTTCTGGGTCCTGTTGAGTTTTGTAGGTGGGGGATGATGATCACATAGGTTAGGGTATAGGTTATGCAACACTTGTATTTTTGTCTATATGTTCATATTTTTCAACTCAAAATAATTGTACCTCAGACAAACCTCAGTGGCTACAATATTGCCACTGTGCAAGCTTCTGTATAATTTTTACATTCATGTACTTTAGTAGGATTGATTCCTAGAAGAGGAATTGCTACTTCAGAGAATATAAATAATAGCTACTTCATTAAGTGCTGACTATGTGCCAGGTAGTGTTTTAAGCACTTTTCATATAATTGAGCCATAAGTAAGCCGTAGTCTCTGGGGCCCTGGCATGTGTGGTTAAGATTAAAAACACGATACTTGTTTTTGATTGCTATTGAATAAACGGAATAGTTTCAGACCACTTACTCTGAAGAGCTGTGCTGTAATGACTTGGGGGTGGGGCGGAAGCACCACCGTTACCTGAGACTGGACTGAAGCCTTTTCTCTTTGTAAATTTGTTTACGCAGTAGTGTCACCACCACCCCTCGTTCTGTGTGTGTTTCATTTCTTTGTGTGTTTTGAGACATGGTTTCACTCTTAACACAAACTAACACTGGCATACTGGGTTTTCAGGTGTGAGCCATCTCTCCCAGTTAGCTTCACTTTACTTTTTCAGCCTCCTGCCTCAACTTCTTGAGCAGCTGGGATGACAAGCCATTAGGACCGTTAGAGACCTTTCATGTTGGTGTGGCAAAGAAAGTTCTGGAGAGGTCATTCTCCCTTGAGTGTGCCAAAGTAGGAAAGGCTCCTGGGGTTGGCAAGTTGGCTCTCCAGGTAAGGGTGTTTGCTGCAAAGCCTGACAGCATGATCTTAGTCTCAGGGACCCACATAGTGGAAGAACAGAACAGACTTCTGAGTTTCCTCTGACCTCCACTTATGGCCATTCATCCATCCACACAAACAATGCAATAAAAAATTTATAAAGAAAGGCCTGTGTATCAATGCTTTTCTTGTTGCTTTGGTTTATTTTGAGGCAAGAAAAGCCACGGTATCAGGGATGTGAGACAACTGGTGGCATTTCGTGTGGTCGGGAAACGGGTGAACAATTGGTGTTTCTGCTCCCTGTTTGTGGGAGACAGGGTCTAGGAACTCATTATGGAAAACATGTTGGTCTTGAGTTCACAGAGATCAGCCTGCTGCTGCCTCCTGAGTGCTGGGAGTTTTATTTAATTATTCAGTCTGTGGTGGGTGGTACATGCCTTGGCATGTATGTATGGAGGTCAGGGGACAACTTTGTGGACTTGGTTCTCTACTATCCGTAGCTTCTGAGAATGGAACTCATCAAGGCTCGCATCCTCAGGCAGCAAGCACTTTTTTTTTTTTTTTTTAAGATTTTATTTATTTATTTTGAAAGCTCTATCTGTATGTAAACCTGCATGCCAGAAGATGGCAGTAGAGGGTGTAGATGGTTGTGAGCCACTATGTGGTTGCTGGGAATTGAACGCAAGACCTCTGGAAGAGCAGACAGAGCTCTTAACCACTGAGCCGTCTCTCCAGCCTGGCAGCAAGCACTTTTGCTTGTGAAAAGCTGAGGCAGCTTGCTTCCTTTTTTTCTCTTTTTAATTGAATGTGGACCCACTCCATTGATTGTGCTGCCCACAGTCAGGGTGGTCTGCCCTCTTCATTGAATCTTTTTATAAGCACTGCCATAGAACATATCTGGACCTGTGTGTACACGGTGATTCTTTTTTTAAGATTTATTTTAAGATTTTTTTTTTTAAGATTTATTTGTTTTGTATACAATGTGTGTTTGCATGTACACCTGCACGCCAGAAGAGGGCACCAGATTTCATTTTAGATGGTTGTGAGCCACCATGTGGTTGCTGGGAATTGAACACATGACCTCTGAAAGAGCAGGCAGAGCTCTTAACCTGAGCCATCTCTCCAGCCCACATGGTGATTCTTAATCAAATGAATTTGACCGAGAATATTGGCCACCGAGGGCGAGAGGAAATGGCTTTGGGCTGAGGGAGCTTGAGTAGGCCAGAGGGAAAGGTGTGTCTAAGGGTTGTGGACTGCTCGGATTTTGAAGTCTGGAGGTGGAAAGCTGAGGGCATGCTTGGTGGTGAGTAGTTGGGTAATAATAGGAGATAAGCCTAGTAAAGTAGTGTGTATAGATAAATCCTGTACTACTGAGTGTGAGCTGTAGATTTTACCAGCTGGGAATGTAGCTCAGTTGCTTGCCTTCCTTGTATGCATGAAGCCTTGGGTTTGATAGTACTACTAAATATATTGGGCAAGAAGGTGCACACCTATTAGCTCACTGGAGGTAGAGGCAGAAAGGTCAAAGTTCAAGGCTATCCTCTGCTACATAGTTTTAGGGACAACAACTGGGACGCTTGAGTCCAAGTCTCAAAACAATTCTTTTGAAGAGTAGGTGCTAAAATTCCAGATTCAAGTATATGGCTAGCTTCATTTTTATAATGAAGGTGGAGTTGAAGTACAGTAAGTATTAACACCAGTGTCATGTTTGCTTCATGCCAGATACTGCTCTAGCATCTAAATAATGCTTGGTTTTGGTCCTGACAAGCTTGAAACATTTGTAGTAATCTTCCTGCATTTATCTGCTCTCTCTTTCTCTCTTTTTGTTTTTTGTAAAGACCATTTTCTCTGTGTAGCTCTGGTTCTCCAGGAACTTACTCTGTAGATCAGATAGGCCACCAGAGAGCTGCCACCTGCCTCTGCCTCTCCAGTGCTGGGAATAAAGGCATGTACCACCACTGCTCAGCTTAACATTTTCTTTTGAGAGTATTCATTTCCACTACATTGCAGCCTCTGTGTTCTTGTTATCTCTGAAACACCCGTCAAACCAAGCATCCTTTTTTCCTTTCTTTGGATTTTTTTTTTTTTTTTTTTTTTTTTTAAATAAGGGTTTCTTGTGTAACAGCCCTTGCTATCCAGGAACTCATTCTATAGACCAGTCTGGCCTTGAACTCACAGAGATCTGCCTGGGATTAAAGGTGTATGCCACCACACCCAGCTTCAAGTATTCCTCTCTTGAGTTTATGTTTTACAGATTTAGTTTTCTATTGTTGGTATGCTTTTCTTTTCAACTATCTATATGTTGATTATTTCATTTTGTTTCAAAAGCTCCTTCTATGGTTTCTTTTTGTTGTTGAGACAAGGTCTTTGTAATCCAGTGTGGACTTGAACTTCCTGAGATCCATTTTGCCTCAGCTTCCCAGCTGCTCACATGACAGACGTGCGCTGTTGAAAGGTTTTCACCATTATCACTGTTCTGTTTAAATCACATTTTCCTCGATCTTTTTATTTTATTTCTGTGTGGCTCTGCATCAACGCAGGACCTCATGCCTGCGAGGCAAGTGTTCTGCCAACTACGCTACATCCCCAGCCCTGTCACCTGCTCTTAAATGTGAAGAGCTGCCTTATCACTGCTCTGTTTGCACATGTCGTGGTAGGTGCTCAACAAACAAGTAACTTTCTATGCAGGTTTGGGGCTCATCTTCTAGATCTTGAAGATTCAGCAGTGCTTGGGTACATATAGTGAAGATCAATTTTTCTTTTTATTTTTCTGTGTTTGAGCAAGTCCCAGGGGTCATCAGATTAACCTAACCTGTGTTTTACAGGCTTCGAGCCTCCCGGGTACTAATTGTTGGCATGAAAGGACTTGGGGCAGAAATTGCAAAGAATCTTATCCTGGCGGGAGTGAAAGGACTGACCATGTTGGATCATGAACGGGTATGTACCCTCTGCTTGCCTTGTCTCTCAACTGGTCATGCTGTGAGTGCTGCAGGTCAAATCCAGGTTCTGTGGCACTGAGAGACTGAAGGCTTAGGTAGCTAGCCTTCAGTCCTGAGTTGCTGGTTCAGAAGGCCTGGGGTGGTTCAGGAATGGGTACATTTAAAAGATGTCTCAGTTCTATGTGGTGGCACTTTCCTATAATCCCAACATTTAGGAGATGGTGGCAAGTTTGCAGGTTCAAGCGTAGCTTTTGCTACATAGTAAGACTCTTATAATCTTGTTGTAGATGGCTCACTAGCTTTACTTTGAAAAGTACTGAATCCAAGAGAAGGTACATAGACCTTGTTAAGATTGTGCAGCAAAGTTACATGGTTTGTTCACAAACTGCCGTGCAACTGGTACCATGTGGGAGGTTTATTAAGGGAAGGGGGAAGGGGTCACAGAGACTGTCTCTGGATAGGGCGAGAGAGAGAGAGAGAGAGAGAGAGAGAGTGAAAGAGTGTGAGTGAGGGGAGGTGGTGTGAGTTCTCTTATGAGGTGACCCAGAGCACTCGCAGGTGGTTTCAGGCAGTCCATAGGTGGCCTCACAGATGCCTGATACCTTGTTTGTCAGGTCCCTTCGGGCTGGCCGTAGAGATGTCTGCTTATGAATCTCAACATTCCTCCCTTTTTGTTTTATTAAAAAGTGAGGAGCCAGGAAGGGAGTGACGGTGGGGAGGGCATAGGGACGACCTTTTCTCTTTCTTGCTGATTAGGGGCATTGTCGTTCTCAGGGTATAGCTGGTCCTCACCATCAGGGTAAGAGTAACTGATTAATGGTTTGATTAGCGAATTTTTGCATTTGTTTGTCGGAGGAATGTAGAGAAGTTAATAAAGCAGGGTACAGAAAGCAGAAAGATGAGCAGAAGAGGTGAGGAAGGGCAGAATCCATTTCCATATGGGGTTCTTGAAGGTCCAAGAACTAGAGGCCTCCAGCCGTTCCCTTTGCTTTTGTAGGTTTGTCTGGAGTTGTTGGATTTTGTCTTTTACTATACTGTACTGGTTGACGTAAAAACAGCATTCCTCCTGGAGGAAGATGCAAAGGCCACCTTCTTTAGCCTTGAGGACAGCCAGTCCTCATCAGTTTTGAAGTACTACTGCTGCCAGGGTGTCAGTCTGTCCTTGGAGAGTTAGTATTGTCTGAGCCACTTGCTGGGGGTCCTGGATGAACTGGGAAGAAAGCTGATAATACAAAGTTAGGGAAGTGGCTAGTCCTGCTGTCCCAGTCCTGACAGCTGCTGTGATTCCTGCAACAGCCAAGAGGAGCCAAGGTTTGAATTGCTCTTATCCTGGTGGGCAGCTATTGAGTCCGTGACCGGGATGGGTAGGGGCTCCTTTTCATTTATCACCCCCAGCTCGGGGAAAAGGAGCATAAGTGCACAAACTCCTGACCAATCAGCAGGCAGACTATGGTAGACCTGAATACCGCAAAGAATCAGGGTATTACTAGCAGTAGGGCATTAGGGTTGCGATGAGGTATCAAGGATTATGGTTTTATTACAGTCTAAGGAACTTAACATTCCTACAGAGTGTGTCCTGGATGCCTTGAAACAGCTTGCCATGCCAGAGAATGATATGGAAAAGGGAGGGGGTTGTGGCCTTCCTGTTGTTGAATCAGGGCAGTTAGTAAATGGAAGTAAGTTTACTTGACAGAGTCACTGGAGAAGCTGTCAATGGTAGTTCTGAGTTGGTCCCAGGTGGGACACATAGCCAGAAAGCTTTAAAATGGCCCGATGGGGCACCTTAAGTAGCTTATAGACCAAGGTCAGAGTCTGAAGTAGGAGACAAAATGAAAGGTTTGTACTATTTGGGGGGGGATGTCAGAGAGGCAATAACCTTAGAGGAGTGTTTAGTGACCTTCTCTACTCCCATCCCCAGGGAATTGATAATACCTTGGGTGGGATCCTGTAGCTAAATGACCACAGGAGAATGGTGCCTAGCGGCAGAGGGGTTTTGGACATCCCAGATGTGGGGGTCCACTTGAAAGGCTGGTAAAGGAAGTGACGTGTCACAACTGGTAGGTAGAGTAGCTAGGAGAAGGAGGAGAGAGGATACTGGTGAGCTTGGGGTTAGGCAAATAGGAGAGAGAGGCTCCCACTTTGGCTAAAAAGTCCCTTCCCAGTAAGGGAACTAGACAGGTTGGCATCACTAAAAAGGACTGAGTCAATGGAACACCCCTGAAAATACAATTGAGTGGTAAAGGCTGGCAAGGTTGTCCCCTACCCCGACAATAGAGGAACTATAAAGAGAGGTTGGCCCCCAATACTCTGTCAGGACTGAGTAAGTGGCTCCGGTGTCCACAAGGAAGGAGATGAACCACCCTGATACCATGATAATTACCCGTGGCTCCCTGCTAGTGATGGCAATGGTTGGGTCAAGGGAACCTGGGTACCTTCAGTCATGTGTAGCCAGGACTAGGATATCAGCCAGAGAGCGATTTGGGAGTGATGCCCCCAAATCATGGGAGAAAAGGTGACAGTCAACACCCCAGTATCCCTCTTGGTGGCATTTTGGACATGGCCCTGGTGGCTTGCAGGGATTAGGACAAAACCGGCCCAAGTGACCTTCTTAACCACATTTGAAAGGGACCCATGGTCCTTGTGCTTTAGGAGGCAAGGGTGCCTGGGTAGTTGCTAAGGCCAGTCGGATGGCCTTGGCCAGCATTTGGTGTTTGCTTGCAGGCTTTCTCATCTCTCCCATGGTACACCTTAAAGGCTAGCACTAAAACGTCTGCCTGTGAAGTCAGAGGTCCTCTCTCCAAGCATTTAAGCTTAGCTCTGATGTCGGGGTAACTCTGGGATTAAAAAATAGGTCATCAGGAGTTGCATACCCTCTGTACTTTTGAGGTCTAGATTAGTATGTTGTAAGGGGGCCTTTGTAAGGCGCTCTAGAAATTAAGATAGGGTTTATTCGTGTCCTGAACGACCTCCTGGAGCTTCTCATAATTAACTGGCTTGAGGGCAGCCTTGCGGAGACCAGCCAGGAGGCAGGTCGGAAACTGGTCTCTGGCTAAAGTGCCTTCCCAGGTATTATAATCCCATTGTGGATCCTGATTGGGCACTACCTCAACCACAACCAGGTGTGTTGTGTTTGTTTGGTGAACCTCATCGGCATGCATTCTAGCCTGTTCCCAAATTGACCTGTGCTCTTCAGGTAATAGGTTGTTGATAAGAATCATGGAAGGTAAGACGATAAGATTGAGGGAGATATTGAAATTCTTTAATGAAAGTAGAAGGATTAGAGGTATAGGATCCTAGTCTGTTTTCTACTGAGAAAGTTCAGTTAATGAGAAAGGAACATGCACCCTAACTGAGCCATCCACACTGGCCATCTCCCTCAAGGGAAGAATTGAGGTTGGTTTATGCTGAATAGAAAAAGGGTCTTCGCTATAAAGAGCAGGTAAGGCTAAAAGCTGTTGGTGGGGTGAAAGTAGGTGCCAAATTAGGACGACTAGGACTACCTGTTGCTGGGGAGGGGTCTGAGGGGTCTGGAAGAGCCTAAGAGGGAGAAGGCGGAGGTTGAGAAAAAGCCAGAGGTTGAGAACAGTGAGGTTCATCTGGTAGAAGGTCAAAGGTAGAGAACTCTTGAGGTTGAGACTTTATAGCTAGAAGAAGTTGGGTAGGAAAACAGGAAGAACATAGAGAAGGTTTAGAGAGGAGGAGAGAGAATGCTTGAACATAAGATACCTCCTTCCATTTACCATATCACTTACAGTAATTAAAAAGATCCCATAAAATATTGGGATCTAATGTGCCATTAATCGGCCAATTTGAACCATTAGTCTAAGGAATATGTAGGCCAAGTTTTATTACAGAGGCGTATGAGCTAAAAGGCCTTTAACTCAGGTTCCATGTGTAGGGGAAGAACGGACGAATAGGCGTTCCCGTTGGGAGGGTAGGAGTTAGGGACCATCAGAGGCGTCCCAAAAGGAAGGTTTGGCTCAGTAGAGTAATGTGGTGCTATCTGATCCAACAGCTGGGCAGTGTTGGCCAGAGACCAAGGGCATAGCTGCCCGCACAGTTTACCCAGCACTAGGATTTTCGTAGAGGAGCGAGGGGGCGGGGGAATCTCACCCAAAGGAAGAGGAAGCCCTAAATGAAGGTCAGCAAAAAGGGTCAACTGTGGCCAGTGAAGGCTATGGTTGGGGGTTTCTCCATCTCAAAAGGTACCGAGGAAGTTGCAGGACGCTCAGTGGTCAATCTTCCCCTATTTATGCTGACCAATGAGGGGAATTCAACAATCCAGCCAGTATTGCATGTAAGAGGTTGTGATCTGGTTGCTGGAAAGTGGGTCACGGGTGGATTTGGAATGAAATAGGTTTCCAGCAGCTCTGGTGGGGTGCTGGTGCAGATAGCAGCCACCACGCAGCTTGGCGGCTGAAAGCGCCTATTCCTGGCCAATGTACCAATGTTAGGATTGTGCAGCCAAGTTACACAGCAGGTTCACAAATCACACCATGCGACTGGTTTCACATGGGAGGTTTATTAAGGGAAGGGACCAACTCTGGGTCTGGCAAAAGAGAGTGATGAGAGGTGGTGTGAGTTCTCTTATAAGGTGACCCAGAGCATGTGCATGTGTTTTACATAGGGGTTCCATAGGCGGCTTCACAGATGCCTGACAGGTCCCTTGTCAGGTCCCTTGGGACTGACCGTAGAGATCCCAACAGACCTTATATACAGAGAGCAGTGCCCTGTTCCCTTGCAACTTTCTTCAGCCTGTCTTTCCTTCAGGGTGAAAGTGTTTTACACATTTTCAAGCCTCAAGTGACATAGTGACATGTAGGTTTTCTTTTTCTTTTCTTTTTTTTTTTTTTTGACATGTAGGTTTTCTAGCAATATTTTATTTGTTTTCTTCTTGGTCTTTTTGAATTTTGAAGCAGAGCTTCAGTGTGCATAGTTGGGGTACCTTGGGACTTGCAGTGTAACCTCAAAGCTACATGAGACCTTGTCTCAGAAAACTAGGATTTTCTGTTGCATTGTGAAGAGAACCATGAATTTTACTATTTGGTGTCACAGCTACAACTCTTGTTTGTTTTGAGATAGGGTCTGTCTGTGTAGTTCCTGGCTATCCTGGAACTTACTGTGTAGACGAGGCTAGCCTCGGCCTCCTGAGTGCTGGGATTAAAGGTGGGCTTGTACTCCACCATGCCTGGCAGCCTCCAGCTCTCAACTATGTAGGGGCTGACTTGTACCTTTCAATGTTGACCAAGCTGCCCTCAAACTCACAGGGATCAGCCTGCGTCTACGTCCATAGTGCTGAGATTAAAGGAATGTACAGTTGTTTCTGGCATTTTTATCGTTACTGAGGTAGGATTTTTCAGTTAGCTCTAGCTCACATCAAACTTCAGGTGAAGGTGACCTTGACCTTCTGATCTTGCCTTTACCTCCCCAGTGCTGCATGAGTCAGCCCACTATTTATTAAGCATTGGAGGTCAAACCCAGGGCTTCATGCTTGCTAGATAAACACTATGCCAATTTGCTAGACAAGCCCTATACCCAATTAAAAATTGTTTTTTAAGTTAAACATAGGAGAATGGCATAGTAGTACATACCTGTAATCCCAGTACTCAGAAAGCTGAGGCAGGAGGATTGCTGCAAGTTTGAAGTCATTCTGGGCTACGTATCAAAACTCAGACAAGCATTTAAAAAGAAAGAAAACCTAAGGAAATACATACATATCTGTGAGCAAGCTGTCAGGACAGAAGATATACCTAAGACTACAGTGCCCTCTAGAGGTAGGAGTATATCCAGAGGAGGACGAGCACGCCTGCTACCAAGCCATCATTTGGCTGTGGGGCTCAAGTGGGGCCACCATACACCAAGAGGTGTATGAGATGGTTCTAATGCCATATCAGAAGACTGCTAAGGGCTGCCCAGTGTTGGGAGGGACCAGCTGATTTCTTCCCCACTCACTTGGAGGGCTACAGTGCCTTATTTTTGAGTGTCCTCAATCGCAGCTACACTGTAGAGAACCTGGGCTGTAATACAAATGTAAAAGCATTCCAGGTTACAGTTAGGTGTGCTTTATGTTGGACTTCTTGTAGCCTAGTGCTAGTCAGCTTACCTAGTCCAAAATCCATCAGATAAATTTAACAGTCCATAAATTCTTTTTCTTCTGAAATTTTCCGAAGAACACCCCTAGAAGGCAGTGGTGCAAAATGTTTGGAAGGCCTTGGAATCCTGTGGATTTGGCTATAGTCCCAGCTCCTAAATCTGGACAATGGACGTCTCAGGCTGTTTCTTTTAGATGAGGATTTTAATGCCTGCCCCTTAGCATTTTATTTGGTTTATATTCAGCATACATCCAAAAGCACTTCTTGGGTCTGCTATGCACTGAATTAAAAAAGGGTGCTTGGGGTCTGGCTTTCATTCTCAAAGCTTTATCCAGAAGCCAGCCTGTCTCAGATTGTGATATGACACCTGAGAGGTTTCCTAGAGTTCTGATCTTGAATAGAGATCAAGGATGTGTTTATCTTAAAGTTGAAAGACTCTGCTTTAGCGAGGGATCTTTTAGGAGGGTCTATTGGAGGCCTCTGGGTGAATAATCATTAGACAGTTTGAAAAGAAGGGAGAGAGGAGGGAACTTGACCAGCTTTGGTCTCTATCACCCATCAAGAAGACCACTATTAATAAAGTACATCACTAATCTAGATCTCCTGGATCAATAATCACTGTTAATTATTGATTGACTCAAGATGTAGGGCTAGAGACCACTTCAGGAGTTTGCTGCGTAGAGTGGATGAGAAGTGAAAGGGTCTGAGAATTGTAGTGATAGAGATGGCAGGAAGTGCACTCATCCCAAGAACGGTTATAGAAGATGACTCTTGCTGTTTCTTGTTCTCAGAACTACTTGAGTTTTAGGATATGCCACCATTTGCTAGATAAGCAAATTGAGGGAAAGGAAGTGAGGCCCTGATTATTACAGTTTCTCAGTCTCGGTGAGGAGTCTGGGCAGGACACAGGCAGCCTGACTCCAGGGCCCATGCCCTTAGCCAGCTCCCTGCAGGGCTACAAGCAGGCCAGGAGTGTGTGAAGACAGGGTCTCTGGCCTCGGCGGTTAAGTGGATTGCTAGTGGCTTCTCACCGAAAGGTGTAGATGAGAGCTCAGTGATGAAGGTCTGATGGGACATCCAGGATGACAGGACTTTAACTGATTCGGTTGGAGGGTAGGGGACAGTGGGCGCCAAAAGTCACTTGAGAAGTGACATCAGATTTTGGTATCTAAAAGGGTCAGTGAGTTGGTTTTTGGAACTTATGTATAGTGGAGTGATTGGACCTGAGATGGACTCCCACACACAGCTATACCTGAGAGGGCCTTAGGGAGACTAGAATGTCTTATGAAGGGAAGAGCCAGGATCTGAGAGTCAGGGAGTAGAATGCTATGTGGTCGGTGCTATGTGTGGAATGGTGAATGTTAAGTATTGTGTCTCTGTACATGAAGAGTCGGTGATTGAACCAGGATTTTAATCTAGCCGCAATGGTCCAGACCCACTGGCCGTAATCGTAATCAGTTTTTGCCTTGTAGTAGGGAATGATGTGATGGTAGGATGTGGTGACTTAAACATGATACTTGTAGGGTGCAGTGGTACACACCTTTAATTCCAGCACTCAGGAGGCAGAGGCAGGTGGATATCTGTGAGTTCAAGGCCGGCCTTGGTACACAGAGAAACTTTGTTTTGAAAAACTTAAATAAGCCAAACCATGACAGTTAGAGAGTTGGTCTGAAAAGGTAGCCTATTTTCTTGATACTGGAAGAATGTGTGCTTTGGATAGTTGTAGGTAATTGGAGAGGGCAGGGATGATGGCGGGAGACCAAGTTTCCCTGAGCTTAGTTCTGGTGAGGTGGTGAAATCATTTTGTTAGATATATTTTATGTATGAAATACTTTGAGTGATATGGATTCTATTCACAAGTAATCCTGGTCTCTGAAACTCGGCTGACATTCACCCTTAATGATGAAGTCAGTTACTTGTTTGCCTCCACTTCCCCACTGAGGGTCCTGTGTGTCCTAGGGAAGCACTTTACTGCTGAGCACAGAACTAGTAATCAGTCATTTTGTTAGCAGTTATCTAAACAAGTTTAAGTAGAGAGTTTCTTTTGTGAACACAAGGTGGCGCTCTTTAATCATCCCGTGTTACAGCCTGAAGTAGAAGCCATGGAGAAATGCTGCTTCCTACTTGCTCCCCATGGCCTGCTCAGTTTGCTTTCTTTCATACACAGGACACCTGCCATGGGATAGCACCATTCTCAATAGGCTGGGCCCTTCCACAGCAATCATTAATCAAAAAAATGCACTACAGACTTGTCCACTGGCCAGTCTGATGTAGGTATTTTCTCAACTGAGATTTCCTCTTTTCTTGATTATTCTAGGTTGTATAAAGTTAACAAAAACCAACCAGGACTGTCTTCATTAGACATATTTCTGTAGGAACAATAATAACAATCGGTTTTGGGCATTTTAGCATCCTTATAGTTTGGATGTCTTTGAGATTTACATTCCAGAAAGACTCAAGAATTAAGAAGAAAATTTATTTCTTAGGTATCTCCAGAAGACCCTGGAGTTCAGTTCTTGATTCAGACTGGGTCTGTGGGCCAAAACAGAGCTGAGGCCTCTTTGGAACGAGCCCAGAATCTCAACCCCATGGTGGATGTAAAGGTGGACACTGAGGACATAGAGAAGAAGCCGGAGGCCTTCTTTACTCAGTTTGATGCGGTAAGTTTCCAAGTATTGAGCCTGCTGGGAGAGTCAAGCAAGCTCAAGTAGTAGTGGAAGCTCAGTATGGCTTCACACCTGAACCCCAGTGCTTGGGAGCAGGAAGGAGGACTGCTCCCAGCTTGAGGCCAGCCAGGATTTCATAGCAAGATTAACTGTAGGTGTACAAGAAAGAGCTTTCAGATCACACGCTCTTGAGTGTTCCTTCATGTACATTTATAAACTGTTCTGTTCTTTGGGCTTTAACATGTATAAATGTTTCTATGTAGGTCTAGTGTGTTAGATCAATTGTGGTTGTTTGCGAGATGCCTGCTGTTTGCTGACTTCTCTCTCTAGGTTTATTTTCCCTAAGATTAGATTTTAGCATTAGTGTTTTATTTTCAAAATCTTTGCTCATGTATTCTTCTGAAAACTTAAGTCATCGATTAATTTTGTTGCAAATAGCAAATAAGTGACACCTATCTGTTAGAAGTATCAAGCTATAGATAGCTTGTGTTTTGCGTTAAGAAAGAAGGAACATCCCTAGTTAAGCTTGGTTGCTTATGTCTGTAATCCCAACATTTGGTTTATGAAAGCAGGAAGGAATAGGAGATCAAGACTGAGTTTGGGGCCAGCATGAGCTTTTTTTTTTTTTGAGACAAGGTTTCTCTTTGTAGTCTTGGCCATCCTGAACTTGCTTTGTAGACCATGCTGACTTCAAACTCAAGAGATTTTCCCAACTCTGCCTCCTGGGTGCTGTGATTAAAGATATGTAACACTTCCCCCTGCCCTGGCTGACTTTCTCTTAAAAAACAAAGATAACCAACACATCTGATCTCAATTTTTTATTTTATTTTTTTAAATACAGCCACTTTGGCTGTGGAATTGACAGAAGAGTAACTACAATGATAAGTCAAATGAGGGATATCCACACCCATCTGCTCGGTGCAAAAGTGAAAGGAAAAGCTAAATTCTATGTCTGTGCCTGTGACTTTTTCTTGCTTGTTTTTGGGGCAGGATCTCTCTACAAAGTCCTAGCACTCCTAGAACTCACTATATAGACGAGGCTGGTCAGGAACTCTTGAGGAGGCAGGGACAGAGATTTTCTCTGACTTTGCCTTCTCAGTGCTGAGATTAAAGGCTTGTGCTTCTACATCATGCTGTCTTTGGCCTCTTAAGACAGGGTTCCCTGTACCCTGGGAAAGCTTAAGAGATCTTGGACAAACAGTAAAAATTTCATTGGAAAGCTATGTATTTGTTTGTTTTTGAAATAATTAATATTTTTCTAATGTACACTTGCATTTTTTCTGTATGTATCCCTGTGTGTGGGTGTCAGATCCCCTGGAACAGGAGTTACAGACAGTTGTGAGCTGCTATGTGGGTGTTGGGAACTGAACCCAGGACCTCTGAAAGAGCAGCCTGTGCTCTTACTGCTGAGCCATCTCTCTAGTCCTGAGTTATGTACTTTATAGGAAAGTCCCATATGTGGGAGGGGGGAGTAAATTTTGGGTAAGGGTTATTTTTTTATGGCATTGGGATTTAACCCAGGACGTTGGGCATGCCGGACAAGCACTCCAACTGAGACCTGGAAGTGTTTTCCTTTGAGACAGTCTCCCTATACATATAGTTTTGCTGTCCTGGAATGTGTTACATATCCATAGACCAGGCTGGCCTTGACCTCACAGAGACCTATCTGTCTCTGCCTCCCAAGTGCTGGGGTTACAGGCGTTTACTACCCACACCTGGTCACACACAGAATTAGTAAAATAGAAAGCTATGATTGTGCATACCTTTATTTCTAGTGCTTGGAAGAGGCTAGCCTAGTCTACAAGTGCGAGTTCCAGGCTAGCTAAGTTAAATTGAGAGACCTTGTTGCAAAAAATGAGTTTTTATTTATTTATTTTTTTAATGCGTGTGGGGACTGTCCTCACACATGACCGTTGGGTCATTTAAAAAATGTTTTTACTAGCCAGGCATGGTGTTGCATGCCTATAATCCCAACATTCAGGGAGACAGAGGCAGGCGGTTTTTTGTGAGTTCGAGGCCAGCCTGGTCTATGAAGTAAGGCCAGGAAAGCCAAGGCTACACAAAGAAATCCTGTGTGTATGTTGGGGAGGGACGACAACTGGTTTTATTTGTCAGCAGAACTTGCTTGATTTTAGTGGGTAAGATAAGGTGATAGGTTAGATTGTCTTGATGCTGCTGTCTTCATGAGAACTATATGCTCATGGATTAAGGGAACAGATTTCTTGAGTGGTTTTACTTTCCAGCTAAATGTTTCTCTTAGTTGTCCAAAGTGGCCATGATACCACTTAAATTTTCAACACCCTGAAACCTGCAACTTCTCTTTTGTCTTTTAGTTATAGCACCCAAAGAACCTGTTTTACCTGTTGAAACCGGTCTTAAGCTTGCCAGGGAGACAGTTAATTGAAGATTTATGTAGACAGCAGGGCAGTGATTCACAGTTTGCAGCTCTTACCAGTCAGTTCCTGTCTCCCTGCAGGTGTGCCTGACGTGCTGCTCCAGGGACGTCATTGTTAAAGTCGACCAGATCTGTCACAGAAACAGCATCAAGTTCTTCACAGGAGATGTCTTTGGGTACCATGGGTACACCTTTGCAAATCTTGGAGAGCATGAGTTTGTAGAGTAAGTGGTGGGAGGAGAGGGCAGAAGGGAACATTTCTCACTGCTGAGTAGTATTTATGATAGGAAACGGACTGCCCCGATGAAGTAGCTTATTTTCCTGTAATACTTTAGAACATTCTGAAACCAGATTAACAAATTGCTAAGTAGAGTGTTTTGTAGGTTCACATTTTTGTTGTTTTTCAAGACATGGTTTCTCTGTTTGGATGTTCTAAAATTCACTTTGTAGACCAGGCTGGCTTCCAGCTCAGATCTACATACTTCTGCCTTCTGAGTCCTAGGATCAAAGGCATGTGCTACCATACCTGCCCAGCTAGTTGGGTCAGAATTTTTAGGAGATATGTGGACCCCACCCTTCAAAAATGATGATGTCATCTGTCTTAGGGTTTCTATTGCTGTGATAAAACCCATGACCAAAAGCAAATTAGAGAGGAAAGGGTTTAGTCAGCTGTTCATAACCAAAGAAAGCCAGGAATGGTGAAGAGATCATGGAGGCTTGCTCAGCCTGTCTTCCTACAGACCCCAGGGATGGCGCCCACCCACAATGGGCTGGGTCCTCCCCTACAGATATCTTACTGAGAAAATATTCCACAGCTGGATCTCATGGAGGCTCAACTGAGACTCCTTTCTCTATAACTCTAGCTTGTACCAAGTTGACACTCGAAACCAGCCTGTACATCATCTGAAGCCAGAAGCAATGTTGTGCACAAGGCGCATCACACGGATGTCCCAGTTTCCTGAACTGAGGCTGTCTAGGGAAGGCGTGTTCCCTACTTGTGGATGCATGTTGAGAGATGGTGGAGGAGAATTTGCTAGTTAAAGGGGCAGCCCTTTGGGCACATTCAGCCTGCCTTGGAAAAGCTCCAGAGTCAGAGCCTACTGTGGAGCAAACAGAGCTTTATAAACTATATGAGGGCCTGGATGGATGGCTTAGAGGTGAAGAGCACTGGCCTCTTCCAGCGGGCCCGAGGTTCAATTCCCAGCAATCACAAGATGGCTCACAACCATCTATAAATGAGATCTGGTGCCCTCTTATGGCGTGCAGGTGTACATGAAGGAAGAACATTGTATATATAATAAATAAAAATCTAAAAAACCCCAAAAACTATATAAATTGGGTATCTGGCCAGCATTCATTATATTTCTCTTTTTCTCTCTATCTCTCTCATCTCACTCCTACAGCATTGGAAGCCTCCCTTGTCAGTGAGAAATAGAGTTGGGTAGAGCTTCCCACTAAGCAGTGTTCTTATTTATTGTTCAGCAAGTCATTTGGTATTTCTTTGGCCCACAAGTTTCTTGCCTCTAAAATTAAACTTTGAGCTGGGTGGTGGTGGCACACCAGCAGTTGGGAGGCAGAGGCCGCGGATCTCTTGAGTTCTAGGCCAGTCTAGTCTACACGACAGCCTGGGCTGCACAGAGACACCCTGCCTCGTAAACCAGAGAAAAGGGAACTTTGAAGGGGCAGACATGTCACCATCTCCTGCTCTAGCCACACAAGTCGGTTTAGAAAGGGCTGATTCTAGGAGTGTTTGCTAGTCATTGAACAATTACAACAGAAATAGGCTGGGATATTCTAGCCTGAAATTCTCACAGCAGGAGGAGGAACTAGTTTTGACTCTGTGGTTCACGATTCCTCAGGTTGCAAAGCAGTTTCTTAGGTTTTGGGAGCTTGTTTATGTTAGGCAGTTTGCGTATGCTCTTTTCTTTCCATAATCACACCAGAGACAGCTATTCCCAGAGCGATGAACTGTTGGTGTACTTCTTAAAAATCTATTTTATTTTTGTTTCTTAATGTCTCTATTCCAAGCCCTATGTCTGGGCACCACTTGTAGGCGTACTTTAAAACTTCTTTTATTTATGTTATGTTTCTTAATGCCCCTTCCTCCCAATCTCTTGGAACACTCCAATATTGGGTAGGAGAGAAAGAGGTTTAGTGGGGAGGGGGCACAAAGTTATCTTAGCCTACTTCCTGCTGGTTAGGGTTTTTGGGTTCCTTGGGGCAAGTCCAATCTCATTTCAGGATCTCTCCAACTTCTTCTCATTCAACTTCATCAACAGCAACCAGGAGCATCAGCAGAAAGCATTGTCAGCCTTCTTCCTTGGAGCCCTCTTCATCTCTGGACCCTGGCATTTATTTTCTCTCCAGCGTCCTCAGATTTAAACTATCTGCAGCTGGCAAAGAGCCCAAACAAAGCAAATCATTTGTTGCTATAGACAGTCTGAATCAGGCCCATATCCTACACCTGGGATCAACAAAACAAAAAATGAGTCCATACCACAACAGTTAACTGACTTATCAGGTCTTCAGTGCTTGAACCCAAGGCTTATTGACCCCAGAGCCTTTTTGCTCATTTTGTTTGGTTGGTTTTTCAAGATAGGGTTTCTCTGTGTATGTAGCCCTGGCTCTCCTGGATCTCACTGTGTAAATCAGTCTGGCCTTGAGCTCAGCTTTTTTGCTCTTAGATGATATCATTCTGTGAGTTGATAATAGCATTTTTTTAAATTCTAATAATGTGATTCCTGATCAAACTTGATTTCCTTCCATTGTCACTTTCTAGAGAGAAAACTAAAGTTGCCAAAGTTGGCCAAGGAGTAGAAGATGGACCTGATACCAAGAGAGCAAAACTTGATTCATCTGAGACAACCATGGTCAAAAAGGTAATGTAGAGAGCTGAGGACAGAAACCTTGTGACCTTTATGTGGCAGGGCCTTTATCACTGCCAGTGAGGTAAGCCTTGAAGGAAAACCCAAGACTGGACCCTGCCCATTTAATATGGGTTATGGCTGCAGCTGATTCCCATTAGCTTGTCCCTTTAAAGAAAATGGGTTTATAGGAACTGGAGAGATGGCTCAGAGGTTAGGAGCACTGGCTGTTCTTCCTAAAGGTTCTGAACTCAATTCCCAGCACCCACATGGTGGCTCACAACCACAGAAACACATGGCAAATATAATAAATACATGCAGTACAGTTTTTTTAATGGGTTTATATTTACAGTATGATTTTTTAAGAAAATTAGAAATCCTTTAAATTCTGGCAGTCAGTTCAAATTGATTCAGGTACTGTTCTGCTACAGCACCGTGGGGCCAGACTTGACAAGCTTGTTTAACTTTTTTTTGTTCTCAAGACAGGGTTTCTCTGTGTAGTCCTGGCTGTCCTGGACTTTCTTTGTAGACTAAGGTGGCCTTGAACTCACAGCAATTCACCTGCCTCTGCCTTCCTGAATGCTGGGATTACAGGTGTATAATCCCATGCCCAGTTTAAGCTTGTTTAATTTACTTGGCATAGAAGACATCAGTTCTTACCTCTGTTGTCTGGAGCAGAAGTCATTACTCTTTGCCTCCCTTATCACCCATTCCACTTCCGGTCATTTTCTTTTTCTAGATTGCTGTATAGTTTAGTAAGGTCCTTGAATTGGTTTTTTTCCTCCCTTTTTATTCAGTAGTGATTGAACTTGCACATAATGTCACCAGTTGATGTTGAATGTCTTGCTCAATATCACATTCCCAACCCCAGACTGGGTTTCTCTTTGTAGCTCTACACTTTTTTTTTTTTTTTAAGCCTTTACGTGTATGGGTATGTGTGCGTGCACCATGTGACAGTGCCCTCAGATACTAGGAGAGGGCATCGGAGCCTCCTGGGACTGGAGTTACAGACAGTTGTGACACCATGTGACCTGGGTTGATGTGTGATGACCAAGCTCATCCCCAGACATTATGGGGCCTTGGCATGGCAGTTCATGCCAGGATGTAAATTAGTGCCAGGGAGGTAGATTCCTGGTTCTTGCTGGAATGTAGTCAGTGTAGTGTGTTCTCCAGGTTCAGTAATAGATCCTGTCTCTAAAGGGGGAAGAGTGGAGCTGGAGCTCACTCTTGTAGAGGACCTGGGTTCAATTCCCTGTGCCACACAAACCTAGCATGGTGGCTCATGCCTTTAATTTCAGTATTGAAAGTAGAGACTGGGTTCAAAGCCATTTGCTTCAGTTCCAGGTTAGCCTGGGCTACCTGACACTTTGTCTCAAGATAGAGAGGTTTTTAATATGTGTATAGTAATGACTGGTTTCCTGTGTGGGTTTTTTTTGGGGGGGAGGGGGGGTTGTTGTTTCCCCCTCCACTGTTGGGCTTGCATGTGCTGGGTAAATAAGCAAGTGCTCTGCAACTGAGCACTCAGGGCCACTGTGTACTTTTTAATGAAGTTTACGTTAGAGGCTTAGTATTTGGGTCTGGTGAGGTGTTCAATCTCATTTTAGAAAAGCTGGTGTCAGAGAGGGGAATGTTCTTGGGCTGGGGAAAATAACTTGAAGTGGCTGATAATGGTTTTGTTAAACTGAGAAATGATGGGACCAAGTCCATATTTACTCTTTCCCTTGTATATTTAAAGGTTGAGAAAGGAAACCAGCTAGTTGGAACGTCCGGTTAAAGTTGGATTTTAGGGGTAGGGGTCCAAGAGTGCAGGATCCACAGAGGTGGGACTAAGTCCTTCAGGGAGGCAGAACTGTCCCCTTTTTCTTTTTTACTTACTTTTTCCTTTTCCCTACTTTTGTGTTTGTGTTTGTATAGCTTTATCTGTGAGCCTGATGCAGAGGAATTATTAAGCTCTAATTTTAGTGTCTATTCACAGGACTGTAATTACCCAGAGTGCACATTAGAGTTTGGGCCAGACCTGGGGTCCTTTCTTTTTGAGGCCCAGTCAGGCTTTCTCTGCATGGCTGCCTGAGTTTGCTGGGGAGAGAAATTGTTAACAAATGGAGGAGCACAAAAGGAGCATTGTGGGCGGCTCTGTCAGTTTATAAATCACACCCTCTTACAAGTGTGACACTTGGCCCTGGTGTGAAGGGTTTTATGGCCTAAGGGCCTTCTCTGATTGAGGACTGCATTTTGCATTCAAATGGAAAAAGCCCTTGCTTTGTTAGCCATTCACAGCTGGAAGTTTCCCTGAAGTCACTTCTGATGGTGCCCACTAGGGTGGATATGGAAGCTTCATTTGGAGCCACTTTATGTCACTATTAGGAGAATGTGGGGAGCCCAGGCCAGAATTTGGCAGCCTTATGTGCCATTCCTGAGGGCTCTGCCGGCACTTTGCCTTTTGTGCAGTGTCTTCCTTACAGGGGGGCAGAAACTGAAGATATCAAAATATTCCCCAGCTGACATTATTAGTCAGCTGTTACAATGGGACTGTTCAGCTGGGATTCCAACCCTGAGCCCTTGAAGGTTCAGGGCATGCAGCGCATTCCTTTTGACAATCCCCTGGATTCCAGACCTTGGCTTTGTGTCTCCCCGCAAACACAGTGCAAGGACAGGGTGTGGCAGCGTTTGGCCTGTGGCTTTGCCACCTGATAGTAACAACTTCTCCGTTTGGGCAGAGAAGGCTGTGGAATTTATTTATAATTTTTGAGACAAGTTCTCCCTGTGCTGTCCTGGAACCCAGAATGTATGTAGACCAGCTCACCTAGATCTTCGTGCCACCTGGCCCTGTGGCCCTGGGATTTTGAAGTTCTGTTAAGTTTCTTCATTCAGATTTTAAGCTTTCCTAAATTGTACAGAATAACTAACTAGTTGGGCTCTACTCAGAGAGGATGGGGTGGGGGAAGCAGCAACTTCCTGTTTCCTGTGAGAGGTGTCTGTCATAGTCTCCCTCTCCTCCCACTTGTCCTGGGTTCAATCAAATGTTGTAAAACCACTTTGGGTTCAAGGTACACTGTGTGCTCCTAAATTAGAAACTTCGAAAAAACAAAGGAAAAACAGAGCTTGCAGTTTTCACACATCTAGGAAGCTTGGGCCTTTCTAGCACACATGTACCTGTGATGAATAGGGCAATAGGAAAGGCCTGACTGGAGGCAGCTGGCACTCGGTTTGTTAGCATCTTTTTGGTTCTTTGGTTTTTAAGTTTACATTTGTTTGCTCTGTCTGTGTGTGTCTCTAAGGAGGCTCTTTTTTTTTTTTTTTTTTTTTTTTTTTTTTTTTAATCACTGAGTTACAGCTCCAGTCCTCCCTGCCTTTAAGATTTTAGTCCCTGGGCTGGTCAGATGGTAGCACAGTGGGTAAAGGGACCTGTCACCCAACCAGATGACTTAGGTTGGTTCTCTAGGATACACATGGTGGGAGGACAGAATAAACTACAAATTGACCTCTGACCTCTGTGTGTACATGTGCGGTGCAATAAGTGACTACATAAACCAGTGTGCTTTTAAAATGCTAGATTTTAGTCCCTGAGAGCAGAAAAGGTTTTGTTTGTCATATTCCTAGGCCAGTGCTTAGCATAGTCACAGTCAGGAAATAGAGTTCAGTGGAGGAGCACTTCCTGCAGTAGAAGACAAGAGCCATAAAGGGGATTTGTGTTGTTTTAAACATAGAATATGTGATGAACTAAGTGAATTAACTTCATAGTGTACATTGCTTTTTGTAGTTCAGTTGCCTGATCTGAGAGAACAGAATTTAAAAAGGTAAGGAACTTGCCCAGAAACAGTTTAAGAAGTGACTCACTGAATTGTCAGGACAGGAGCCTTCAGGTCAGTGAGAGTTTAAGGCCCTCCCAGTTGTCAAGATTGCTTGGTTAGAACAATGCTTCTCAACCCTTTTCAGGGTCAAACAACTTTTCACAGTGGCCACCTAAGACCATCACAAACACAGATATTTACTTTGTGATTCATAGTAGTAGTCAAAGAATAGTTATGAAGTGGCAATGAAAATGGTTACATGGCTGGGTGCACAACACCTCCAGTCCTAACACTGGGGAGGCAGAGGCAGGCAGATCTTTGAGTTCAAGGCCAGGTTGGTCTACAGAGCTGAGTTCCAGACAGCCAGCACACACAGAGAAATACTGTCTTGAAAAATCTAAAAATACTAATAATTTGTAGTTGGGTGTCACCACAGTATGAGGTGGTTTGTTAGATGGTTGCAGCGTTAGGAAGGTTGAAAACTACGGGTTTAGAGGCACGAAGTGCACTAGTATCTGCAGAGTTTGGTGGGATACTAGTACCAGGTTCTCCAGGAAGACAATTGTGGGGATGGGTAGTGCTGTCTTGCCTTACAGGGAAAAACTCAGTTCCAATGAAGTGAACAGGGAGAGGCTGAGTCCTCATCATTCCTGTGTATGTGTCTGTCCGTTTAACCATCCGTCCATCCCCAGCCCTCCATTCCTCCCCTCTTTCTCACTCGTTTCCTCTCTCCATGGTTGAAAAAGGGTAGCTCAGCTGTGTTTGAACTCAGTCTGTATCCCAAAGAGTCCTTGTCTTCTCAGTCTTTCTGCTTCAGAATGCTGAGTGCAGGGCTATAGGGATGTGCCACTGTATCTGATATATGTGTAAGTATGTGTGTTCTTGTATTTTCATGTACAAATATGCCACATCCTTGCGGGCTGTAGTCATAATATACACTATCTGAATTAGACATGAACATTCTCAGTGTTAGCATGGTAATCACCCTTTTCTTTATTCTCTTTTAGTTTAACTCCTAAACAGGTGATTATGGGTCTGCTAGGATGTATGACGAAAACATGCCTGAAAGGGGCATACTTTCCTTTGAGTTTAATCATGTTTGTAGATCTAAGGAGCTGGGGTGGCTGGAGAGATGGTTCAGTGTTTAAGAGCACAGTTTGCTCTTGCGGAGGACCCCAGGGGATCCAACAGGCATTCCTGTAGTATAACATTCATACATAAAATGAATAAATGGTTTGTCTTTTAGTTACTCTTTAAAATAAAAAAGAGGGGCTGGAGACATGGCTCACAGGTAAAAACACTCACTGGCCGCTCCCCTAGGGGACCCAGGTTCAATTTCTAGCACTCATGTGGCAGCTCCCAACTGTCTGTAACTCTAGTTCCAGCGGTTTCGATGGCCTTGCACAGATGTACATGTAAGCAGAGCACCAATGCATGTGAAATTAAAAAAAAAAGGCAGCTTTCTATACAAAACTTTAAGGGTAAACTAAGACTCTAGCTAGCACCGTATCGTGTGTGTGTGTGTGTGTGTGTATTACCAAGTTAGAGTAGCAAGCATCTCTGGTGTGGCTGAGCTTTTCCTCTCATCTCGGTGTAATTGCTATCACGAGTTGGCTCTCCTTCCTGTGGGTTTCTTCTCGGGTGTGCATACACACAAGCCCTATCTAGACTTGCTCTCCAGCCTCTTCACTGCTTCAAACTGGTTTCATGTTGCATGTGTGCTGCCACCTGCTTTGTAAGAGAAGCATTATGTTGGTGGGACCGTCTGTTTGTGTGTCTTTGAGGAGCTTTGCTGTCCTTTCTGGTAGTTACGACCATTTTGGCTACTACTAAATACAGTATTAAAACAGACACCTAGTGCTTGATAAGCACCTATAGCTGCTGGCATGGCAGTTGCACAGCATGACACGTGACCTACACTGTCATAACAAGTCCTTGGGCATGCTGCAGGTCTCCTGTGTGAATATGTTACTGTTTGTGTATCTGCTGCTGAGGGCATTCAGGTATGTAAACTTTTCCTATTCAATTAGTCTCATATACACTTAAGTTTATTTATTACGTATAATTGTTCTGCCAGCATGTGTGCCTGCAGGCCAGAAGAGGGCACCAGATCTTATTATAGATGGCTGTGAGCCACCATGTGATTGCTGGGAATTGAACTTGGGACATTCGGAAGAGCAGCAGTGCCCTTTACCTCTGAGACATCTCTCCAGCCCAGTCTCAGATATTTTTACAGAAGAAACCCTGTCTCAAAAAAAAAAAAAAAAAAAAATTAAATAAATAAACAAATAAAAATTGCCCCCTTTAAGCCAGGTGTGGTGAAGCAGGCCTTTGATTGGAGCACTCAAAGAGGCAGAAACCAGTGGATCGATGGGAGTTCAAGGCCAGCCTGGTCAACAGGGGAATCCAGGACAGCCAAGGCTACAAAGAAAACCTGTCTCAAAACAAAATTTTAAAAAAAGCAAATTCTCCTTTATTTTCCACATATGAGCGCTTTGCCTGCATGAATGTGTACCACATGCATGCAGTTTTTTTTGTTTTGTTTTTTTAGGCCAGAAAAGGGGATCCGGTCTCTGGGACTGGAGTTACTGATGTTTGTGAGTTGACCCGTGGATGCTGAGAATCAAATCCAGGTCTGATACAAGAGCAGCCAGTGCTCTTTACCATTGAGCCAACTTTCTACCCTCTATCCTCTAAAAGGCTCTTCTTAGAGGGTAGAGAATGATAATGAATTCTTTGTGGGGAAGTCCTATCTCATTTCTCACCAGCTTCTAATCAGTTTTAAATCTAAATGAATGGATCTACCATTCATGCTTATTTACAAATGGGTTATACGTGTTCACAGGTACAAAGTTGTACATAGAGGCTGCTTGAGGTTGATAACAGATTGTCATCCTTGGTTGCTGTGTTTAATTTATAACATGAGGTGAGGTTTCTTGCTGAACCATTTCAGCTAGTCCAGCTGTCCAGCTTGCCTCTGAAGTGCTGGGATTACAAGTCTACAACATGCTTACCCAACAACCAGCTACATTTATTTCTCTATATATTTATTGCCAGGGAGTTTACACCAGGTAAACAGTTGCCAGGTACTGTGCTGAGTACCTCTCAGCACAGTGTTCATTTTAGTTTCTTACTAGTTTGTATATTAATTCTCTTCAGAAAGCCTAGCTCCCCAAATTCCAATAGTTGCTGTGTCAGCCATTGGATTCAACCAGTGTCATGTCCTGCATGCTTGCTTGGAAATTCTCTTCCCAGAAAACATCTTTGTGTGTGGGTAGAAGGATTCAGCTTTTGGTCTATATTTCTCAGGGAATAGTAAGTGGTGTTTGGATTTTTTAAAACTTTATTTTTAATTGTGGGATGTGTGTGGGTATGTTCAGGTGCTTATGCAGGGTAGAAAGCTTCAGATCTCTTGGAATGGGAATTAAAGGGCTTTAGGAGCTGGACATGAGTACTGGGAATTGAATTTGGTTCCTCCACAAGAATAGTATGTACTCTTTAACTGCTGTGCCATCTGTTCTAGCCCACATATGCTCTTTTTATTTTAATTTTTTATTACGTTTTGTATGTGGCTGTTGGGGGAATAGTCATCTAGTGGGAATTGTTTCTCGTCTTCCATCATGTGGCTTCCAAGGGATGGGACTCAGGTGGTCAGCTTGGTGACCAGCACCTTTGCCTGCTGAGCCATTTCTCCAGCCCTGTGTTGTTTTTCTTTTTTGTTGTTCCCTAATTTTTTTTGGGGGGGAGGTCAATAATACCTTTTGCACTAAATAAATTACGCTTTAGAATCTAGTGTGTGCCATTGCATTTTTCAAGATAATTTGATTTGGGGTAGAGCATTTCCTCAGCAGTTATGAAGCTATGGGGCCAAGTCCAGCACAAGAAGACAAGAAGGAATATGATTTAGATACATGGCTTTCATCCATACATACTCCTGCCACAGGACTTTTGCAAATGCTGTTTTTGCTTCTACAGCCCCATCCCTTAGTCTTTCTTGTAATTTAAAAATATTCTGTTTAATAACCTTTTGTTTTTGAGATTGTGTCTCACTGTATAGTAGCTCAAGCAGCCTGCTCTCAAACTTGCCATTCGCCTGCCTCAACTCCCTGGGTCCTGGAATTAAAAGCCTGTTTGCCACCTCTTACAGTTGATTCTGGGAGGCTGAATCAGGAGGATCTCTTTAACTTTGAAGCCAGCCTGGGCTACATCGTAAGACCAAAAATGAACCAGGTCTTGGAGGAGGTTGGTCTTTCCACACAGGGAGCACATGTCCATGCTTCTGTCCAGAGTGTGAAGGAAGTATTCCTTAGGTTTAAAGGTTTCTTTTTTGTTTTTCCAGATATGGTTTCTCTGTGTGGCCTTGGCTGTTCTGGATTTGCTTTGTAGACCAGGCTGGCCTCCAACTCACAGAGATGCGCCTGCCTCTGCCTCCCAAAATGCTGGGATTACAGGTATTCGCCACTTCTCCTGGCTGTCACTGGCTTCTTAGAATAAGACTTTGAATATGGAAAAGAACTCCTGCTCTGACTCAAATCAGCATGGACGTACTCTGCCTTTTTCCCCACAGAAAGTGCTTTTCTGCCCTGTAAAAGAGGCACTAGAAGTGGATTGGAGTGGAGAGAAAGCCAAGGCCGCCCTGAAGCGCACCGCCCCAGACTACTTTCTGCTGCAAGGTGAGCCTGGAGATGGAGCTACCCAGGCTCCAGCTGTGACTTCTTTGCTGTGGCCCAGTGTTGAAGCTGTGTACGGGTTCCTCTGTCTCCTTCTTAGCAGTGTGAGATGGCACCTCACAGAGGTCCTGTTTGACTGTTCTCCACAGTGGAGCCTGAGATGACCAAGTTCCCCCAGCATCTTCTCACACCACCCTTCAGAACTGTGTCCTGTTGTAAATTTTTTTCTTGTCTTTGAGTTGAGTTGTTTGCTTTTTACCTTTTTTGCAGTGAGGCCTCACAGTAGAACCAGGGTGGCTTAAACTTGAGGTGATCCTCCTGCCTCAGTCTCCCATATTACCATCCATCCTTCCTGGTTTTTCCCTCACTGTAAATGAGCCGCCTTTCTATAATTTTGCTGGTATTCAGGGATTCAATGGCAAAATACTGGTTGACGTCTCAGTGTTGCCCCTGTCCCTGACAGTTTCCATTGTTTATTTTCAGTTTTTATTTTAGTATATATATCTATTGTTGAGGCAGTTTCACGCTATAGCATTGGCACGTTTAGACCAAGCATGCATTGAACTCACAGAGATCTGCCTTCCTCTGCCTACTTTTCTTTCTTAAGATTTATACATACGTGTGTGTGTGATTTAACTGGTGTGTATGTATGTGTATGTATATGCTACATGTATAATGTAATTATAGTACATGTGTGTCTGGTATCCACAGACTGCAGAAGAGGCTGCTAGACAACTCCTCTTGAGCTATAGTTATAGATGGTTGTGAGTCACCTTGTCAGTGTTGGAACCAAATATGAGTCCTCTGCAAGAGCAGCATGAACTCTTAACTGCTGAACTATTGCTCCAGTCCTACTGAGGTTCAATTTTTGAAATACCATCTAAAAAATAACTGTTGGCGTGGTAGCACATGCCTGTAATCCTAGCACTGGGATTCAGACACAGGAGGATCATCAGAGTCGTCCACAGCCACCTAGTGCATCTGGGGACAGCTAGTGCTACTTGAAATGCTGTCTCAAAATCGGGAAAGGACAGCGGGTGGGACTTCAGGGGTACAGAAATATTTAAGAGGGTTAAGTAGGAATGAGTGTTAGGCATGTGAGAAATGCCTCCCATAAGGACTGTGGGACCCTGTGTGAAAGAAGTGCCAGCTGGACTGCGAGCAGCACCTGCTTCTGTGGGCCAGGGTTGCCTGCAAGCTCTGTGTCTGGCACAGGAAGTAGCAGCCACTAGTTTGCAGCATTTGTGCATATGCTAAAACCCTTTCTAATAATTGATTGTGAAGCAGCCCCTGAGTCTGACCAGACCTTTCTGTGTCTGGTAGTATGGTTTTAGTTCTTGTTGTTAGGACTTGGTGGGGAGCATTCTTGCATCAAGTAGGAAGAGGTGAGTGATGTCACTGAACACCCCACACAGCTCCCATGGCAGAGATTGAGCCACTGGAAATGTCAGTGCAGGCTCTTGCCTCACGTAGTCCTAGCTCTGGTGGTCAAGCATTCTGGTTTTCAGAGACCAGTGACTTGCAACAAATTCAAGGCTAGCCTCAGAAATGGCGACCCTGTGTCTCAAAGGAAAAGAATAGGGAAGGATGTCATATCTGAGAATGGCAATTTTGAGGGGGTCTTCCCGTCTGTCTCACGATCGCAGCGCTCTGCTAAGGTGGGTAGATGGTCCTCAATTTGGTTTGTCATTTGTATCCATCCATTACAGGTTTCTCATTGTAGCCCTAGCTATCCAGGAACTCGATTTGTAGGCCTCTGTCTCCGTAGTGCTGGGATTGAAGGCATGTGCCATTATGTTTGGCAATTCATTTTTACTTATTTTCTTGATAAGGATCTTAATGTAGCCCCAGATGGCCTCAAACTAAATATGTTATTGAGTTAAACTGATCTTTCTGACTTTTCTCAAATACTGGAATTATAGGCATGGACCACTATTCCCCAGTTTTTCAGTGCTAGTTAGGAATGAACCCAGGGCTTTATGCATTTTGGGGTCCAACTTGGGTCCTCTGCTTTGAAGTCGTGGTAAGCCTTGTGTGAGACTGGCTACCAAAAGCAGCCGGGTGCCTGTGCTGGGAGGGCCAGTGACCCAGCAAGAAGCGAGATCTGCCTGTTTTTGCTTTTTAGATGGCTATGTACCCCAGTCTGACCACCAACTTGCTGTACTGCTTCAGCTTTCCAGGCGCTGCCATTCCAAGTTTATGTCACTATACCTGACATTAACTGTATTGTCATGATCATGTAGCAGGCTGTAGCATAAGATTTTTTTCATTTGTTTCTTCTTCCTGGACCACCCCCCCAATCTGAAACCAGGGTAGAAAGATGGCATAAGTGCTTAAGAGCTCATCCAGAGGGACCAATACCAGTACTCATAGTGGGAGGCCTCAAAAAACACCTGTTAACTCCTGCTCAAGGGATCCAACTCTCTTCTGGCCTGAGGGCACCCACACTTAAGTACACACACTTAAACACATAATTGAAAAAAAAAATCAACCAAATTGTATACACACAGTAAGCAGCCTAGTCAGGAGTGGTTGTGCAAGCCTTTAATCCCAGCACTCAGGGAGACAGAGGCAGGCAGAACTCTGTGAGGCCAGCATGGTCTACAGCGTTAGTCCAGGACAGCCAGGGCTACACAGAGAAACCCTGTCTCAAAAAACCAAACAGGGAAAAGCCAGGTAGGATGGATGGTAATTTCTTTCATGGTTACAATTAACAGGAAAAAACAAAACAAAACAAAAACTTTAGATTTACATATGATCCTTGAACTCCTAGTCCTGCTTATACCACACCCAGCTAATTTGATATTTTCATGTGATAGCTTAAATGATACTGAAGGGTGTTTGAACCTATGAGTGACCTTGTTCTTCTCCTATGCCCAGTGGATCTGGAAAGAGATGTAAGTAGTTTTCAATTTTTCCAGGCCTGAGAATGTGACCCATAAAAGCTGATGATGCCTTGTTGGTGACTTCATGTCACCTGATGGTACCCACTGAGGACAGTGTGGCTGGCTGTGATGCACCACTGAGAAAAAAGAACCTGACCTCATTTCCTTCTTTCCTGGTGGGAAACACTGGGTGCTAGGTAGAAGACTATTCTTGTATGAGTGACTGGTTATTGCTTGTCTGCTCATTTGTTTAGAATGCGAAGTGCTCAAAGATTGGAGTACCTTCATTCTTTTGGTGTCCCAGGAAAGGCTTCTTTTTTCCTTTGTTCTACCCCCACCATTCCCATATTTGGGGTTAAGGCTAGAGCCAGCCTTATGTGTATAAGATAAGTGTTCTCCTACAGTTTTAACCCTCTTTTAAAAAAAAAACAAAAAACAAAAAACAGAGGGATGCCTCAGCAGTTAAGAACCCTGACTGTTGTTGCCCTTGCAGAGGACCTAGCTTTGATTTTCAGCACCCACATGGCTGCTCACAGCTGTTTGTTACTCTAGTTCCAGGGGGGGATCTGATACTTCTGACCTCTGAGGGCACCAGGCATGCATGTGGTGTAGACATACATGCAGGCTAGACACCCATACATACACATAAAATAAATTTTAAAATTAAAAAGACACTTGCTGCCCAGTATCTTCCTGGCTGGGTGCTTACAGTCTCATGCTGTCCTGTTGTCCTTGTGTGTGAGCTTGTTTGGGAACTGGGTGTTTTTCCAGTTACTCTAATACAATAGTGGTCAGGCTGAAGGTTTCCTGTTGCAATTTTCCAGTCTTCAGAGCTGTCCTCTCCATCTATGAACAGAAGGGGCTCATCTTCTTATTCTCCCATGGTGTGTTTCAAAACATTAAGTGTGAGCTGGTTTCCTGTGGCAAAAAGTTTGAGTTTGATTTGTTCTTTGTGAGGTTACTGTGAGTTTATCATAACAGGAGTGCTAAAAATAGCAGCTCTTGTATGGAAACTGTTCACTTACCAACATGGACAGTAACACACAAACTTAGCCAAGAGCAGGAAGGAGTGGACTACATCTCAAGAGGAGTTGCTCTCAGAGTGCCCTTGCTGTTCCCACTCTCTCCGTCTGGTCTAATAAACTGGAAAAATACTTAGCACATACTACAGCCTCAGAACTGAAGGCAAAAATAACCCAAGATCAAACATTTGGGGCACATCTGTTTGCAAGATCTTAGCTACATCTGTAGCTAAGAATCACAGGAGGAAGAATTGATCTCCTTACCAGTCGATTCACAAACCTTAACATCTCATGAGGAAAGCCTTAATGAAGGCTATAGGACAAAACAAAACAAAAAAATGCTCTGTCATGTTGGTGTTGAGCATGACTGAGTTACTCTGCAGTCATCAGAGCACACTAGCCTGTTAAGGGTGCTCCAAGAACTGGGAGTCCAGGCCTCTGAGGGTTTAGGTCAATAGAAAGGATAGTGTTGCAGGCCAAGGAGCAGGAGGCCAGAGCAGGGTATAATGACCATAGCTTTGTAATGGATATGGTATCAGAATCACCCAGAGAACCTGGAGCAAGTGTAAATCAACTAATTACGGTGACTTGCTTCTTGACTGTGCCCTAACGGCCTCAATAGGGAAAGAAGCCATGTCTCAAACCAGAACCTCAAGTCACATAATTTAATTAACATGCCCTAGGTACTTATTTTTAAATTAACAGTATTGTGCTGAAACAGGAACTAAAGGAGGCTCCTGGAGCACCCCTGGAATGCAGGGGTTTATTTTGTGTGTTGAGATAAGGTCTCAACCAGGATAAATTGGTGTCACCTCAGAACTCACCAAGTAGCTAAAGCTGGCCTTGAATTTCTAATCTCTCTGTTTCTACCAACTAAGTGCTAGGATTTAGACCTAGATATAACAGGCAGGTCTTGTTTGTTTGTCTGTTCGTCCCCGAGACAGGGTTTCTCAGTGAGAGGCAGGTTTTGTTTTAATGCAGCAGCTTGTATGTATATCAGCCTGAGGAAAGAACTGAAAATTATTAGTAGCTTTTTTCAGTGTTAACAGCTCTGGAAACCACATAATATATATTCAGGAGTGAACCAAGTAGGTAACCAGTGTGAGTAAGGACAGCCAGATTTTCTTTTTAGCAGAATATTGTGTGTTCTCATCTACAGATCTGGACTTGGTGGGGGTTGGGGGGTGTTATGTCTGTGTGCGCACACACAGGTGTGTTTCTTAAATCTAAGTCAAAAGCTTAAATGCAAAGGCACCCCAGGGGTATTGACCTGTCTCACTTAGATTACAGTAGTTACCATCTTTTTTCCACTAAGTAGACCCAAGACTCTTAAGAGAAATGGATGATCCAGAACTGGAATAGGAAAATTATATGTGAGCTCATAACATCCTGCTGTACTCAGAAAGTACAGAAGTGCTCAGGAATAGTGCCACCTGTCAGAAAAGTAAGACTAGTAACCAGTATATAGAGGAGGAGTGACAACCCTCCCGCCAAAAAAAAAAAGACAACCAAAACCAAGGTTTCTTTGTGTAACAGAACCTAGACCAGGCTGGCCTTGAACTTACAGATACCCACCTGCCTCTGCCTCTGCCTCTGCCTCTGCCTCTGCCTCTGCCTCTGCCTCTGGGATTTAAGCATGCACCACTGTACCCATCCTGGAGTGATTTAAAAAACCTGGGTCTGACAAAATGGCTCAGTAGG
This sequence comes from Psammomys obesus, assembly GCF_907164565.1. Lineage (NCBI taxonomy): Eukaryota > Metazoa > Chordata > Mammalia > Rodentia > Muridae > Psammomys > Psammomys obesus. The sequence continues at coordinate 772,920 of NW_026592732.1, read as the reverse complement.
TAATTGCACTCCCTGTCCAATTAATTATGAGGACCTGAGTTCAGATCCCAAAACACACATGTGCACAAATAACTCAAATACAGTTTAGAAAGAGAAACTGGGCTGGGCATAGTGGTGTGCCTCTACTACTTGAGAGGTGGAGGCAGGAAGATTACTTGTGCTCTTTAGGGGTTTTGTTTGTTTGTTTTCAGTGGGTTCTCCACCCACACCATCTCCCTGCTCCATTTTACTGAGGAGACCCAGTACCCTGAATGTACTAGATAAGCAATCAGTCACTGCGCTACATCTTCAGCCCTGAAGCCGTGTTCAGCAGTGCGCCATCATCTCTCCTGACCAGAAGACAGGGATCAGAAGGTAAAGTTTATTTTGTCTCTGGAAAAGAGAGTTGTATTTCTTAAAAGATGAGAGTGAAGCTTGTGTGATGTGTGGGGAGTGGAGGTTGTCCAGTAAGGCACCTTCTCTGTGAAATAGATGTTTTACCTCTACCAAGTACTGTTGTTGGGGAGACCATGGGAGCACACATGTGCCTATAAACAAGTACTGGTGGTGACTGCAGACAGACTAAACTTTATCAAAAGCTGGTCAGGCCCTACCTTAGGAGGTATGAAGAATACTTGGGCAGTGTATGGTAGAGCGGAGTGCAAGGGGTGGATGGGTTAAGTCATGTCCTTTTTCTGAGTGGGCAAATTCAGCGTAAGCACAAGGAGCTGGACATGATGGCTCATAAGTTAAAATAGCTTGCCGCTCTTGCAGAGGACCAAAGTTCAATTTGAAGTGTCCATATTGTGCATCTCACAACTATCTATGTAACTTCAGCTTCAGGGGATCTGACACCCTCTTGGATATCTGCATGTAAAATATCTTGTAAGAAAATGATGAAAAATATTTTTTAAAAAATATTCTTGTTTTATGTGTTTTGCCTTCTTATATATGTGTACTCTTGAATGCATGCCTGCTGTCCTTGGAGGCCTGAAATGGGATTTGGAGCCTCCGGAACTGGACTTAAGGATGATATAACCCCAACATAGGTGCTAGGGTTCTCTTCAAGAACAGCAATTACTCACTTGGGTTGTTGTAGTGCACCTCTTTAACCCAGCCTTGGGAGGCAGAGACAGGCAGGTCTTTGAGTTCCAGGATAGCTAGAGCTATACAGAGAAATCCTGTCTTAAAAACATTCAGCTGGGGGCTGGAGAGTTGGCTCAGTGGTTAAGAGCACTGTCTACTCACCCGGGTTCAATTCCCAGCAACCACATGGCAGCTCACAACTCTTAAGTCCAAGATCTGACACCCCACACACAGACATACATGGAAATGAAACACCGGTACAGTAAAATAAAAATAATTTTTAGAAAAATTTAGCCAGCTCTCCAGCCCCAAATGGAAAGAAAAAAAGTTTTAAATCTTAAGTGGGAGAAAAGTCATGCATACTCAGTGTGTTTAAAACCAATATGTTCAGCCATTCTTGGTGGAGGCAGAGGTAGGCAGATCTCTGTGAGTTTGAGGCCAACCTGGTCTGCAAAGCAAGTTCCAAGACAACCAGGGATACACAGAGAAACCCTAGTATGCTCTGGATTTGTGACTGGTTACCCCTTTGTTCTCTTTTCTTTTTGAAGACATTGTATCACTATATTCCTGTTGCTGTCCTAGGACTTGTTATGTAGATATAGGTAGCCAGGGATACATAGTAAGATCCTGTCTCTAAACATGAGCAGTTCCTTTCCTGGCTGGTGAGCAGCAAGCGGTATGAGCCACATGGACAAAGCTAGAACTCATCCTAGGTGAATCCCCTTCTCACACTTACTCCCAGAAAGCTACTGGGCTTGCCACTACCTTGGCTCAGCTGGGTATCCAGACATTTTTGTGATTTTTCCCCTTCCCCCATAGATAGTCCCACTGCCCAATTTTGGGCACTCTATCACCAAGCTATGTCCCTAGCCCTATGATTCCCCTTTTCTTCAGAAAACAGTTCTGACTATAGGTATGTAACTAGCATCCCACAACTGGGATCTGCTGGCCATCCTCTCTCCCCACTCCTTTTTTCTCTCCCCCTTCCCTCTTCTCCTCTCTCTTCTCTACCCCCCCTCTCCCTCTCTCTTCTCCTGGAACTCTGTGCCTCTGTTCTACTTAAATATCTTTTCTCCCTAGGCATCTGCAAGCCCATGCTGTAATTGTTCCTCTTCCTAGTGTTCCTGTCCTTATCCCTTCATTCTTGTCCTCACTGCTCAGCTTCCCGTTTCCCTTTCCTTGTGTTTGGGTTAGGTTTCCTTCCCCTGATCCAATAGCACCTTCTGGACAAGAGTTGGCGTAATGTGGCTTCCTCCCCTCTTGCTTGTCTTGCTTGGTCTGATACAGTGCTGCTTGCTAAATGAAGGATGGTTGAGGTCTCTTGGCATCTGTCCCAAATTTGGAGAGTCTAACCAATTCTTACTCTGTTGCTGTATTAGTTTATTCTATCCCTTATGAAGCTGTCTAGAAGAAGTAATTTGTGTAGTAGATTCTTGGTCATTTTCCTACTGTTCCTCAGCCAGGAAATGCATCTAAGCCTCAAAGTGCAGGGCTGTGCCCTTCTAGAGGACTGCTACTGGCCTGGCTACCCACACTCAGGCACTGTCAAACAGCTAGGAACTTGTAGCTCTGCTGGGAGCTGGCCAGTGGGGAAGACATTGTCTTTCTGAGGCAGGTGCTTGTTTGGTTCAGAACTTAGCCAAGTAAGCCTGGGGTTCACAGCTTTATTCCCATAGAAAAGTACTTGAGGTTGGTGCTGGGGAAGATGCCTTAGCGATTGAGAGCACTGACTGCTCTTCCAGAGTACCTGGAGTCAACTCCCAGCACCCACATGGTGGCTTATAAACTCTGGTAACTTTAATCTCAGTGGATGACACCCTCTTCCGACCTCAGTGGGCACCAGGCATGTACATGCATAGGTGTACACACATACCCATATGTATAAAAATTACTCCTTTTTTTTTTTTTTTTTTTTTTTTTTGAGAAAGGGTTTACTCTGTGAAGAACAGGCTGGCCTCGAACTCAGATCTGCCTGCCACTGCCTCCAAATGCTGGGATTACAGGCTTCCACCACCGCTGCCCAGCTAGTTTCTCTCCCTCCCCCTAAGAAAAAAAAGTACTTAGGTTTGTTTAGATTTGAAAGAAGTTTGGGTCTGCACTTTGCTGAGTAATAGTTAATGGCTTCCTGCCATTGAGCAAGTGCTATTGGACTTCACATGTCTTACTTTCTTCTTTCACAATGAGAAGGACCATGACACTCCCAATTTTCATGTTCTATTCTCTCTTTGGCTTCTCTTTTTGTTTTGTGTTTGTTTGTTTGTTTGTTTGTTTGTTTGTTTGTTTGAAACAGGGTTTCTCTGTATAGCCTTGGCTGTTCTGGACTCACTTTGTAGACCAGGCTGGCCTCAGACTCACAGAGACCCGCCTGCCTCTGCCTCCCAGAATGCTGGGATCTCAGGCCTGCACCACTGCACCCAGCACTCTTTGGTTTCTAAGAAATGATAGTTTAGTAACATTTGTTTTAATTCCTAAAAGAAAACAGCCACTTGTGGTTCTTCAATTTCCTACGATTTTTTACATCATTCTTTCTTGCCACTGCCTACACTCTTCTGATTCATTATTAAAGGACATTTTCAGAGCTTGCTTGCTTGCTTGCCAGCCACTCTGACCCTCACTTTTGCCAAAAGTTTTGCTTGTATTATATAGATTGGCTTCAAATTCACGATACTACCTTTGCCTCCTGCGTGCTAAGATAGCAGGCGTGAAACACACCTGTTACTATCCTAGTATTTTTAGTTGTGTTTCTTAGATCTCCACCTGATAGTGGGTGTGTGCTCTTTAGAAGAAACATATTTTAGAACAAACAGGTAGCACAATTCAAGCATGATGCTCCCAGTAGAGTTTTGGTGTCCAGAAATGACAGGAACTCCTGAGAAGCAGCTAGCCATGAGGAGACACCTGTGATAATGGGGTAGCAACTGGCTGCTTGTTGATTTGCTGCCATCAGGACCACAGATGTTTAAAAATAATTTTTTGGCAAAAAGTAGTGGTGATGTTTCTGTCTATGTGGCATTTTCTTTTCATGTTAGGTGAGAAAACCAGTCATTGAGAAAAGAGAAAGGTTACCATCCCCGGAAGAGCAGGGTAGTCTCCAGCAGCCTCTGTGTGAGAAGGCAGATGCTTAGTCCACGAATACAGGCCCAGAACCATAAGTCCAGAGGCTGGGTGATTAGTGGAGGCCGAGTCATGGAACGCGCTAGTATGCTTCACCAGGGACTGTTGTCTTCATGCCCATGTAAGGGAGAGAAGTCTGAATCAGTTGTTAAACTCATCAAAGCTTGTGTCCCTGGTACCTGTTTAAACACCACCTCAAAAGTTCTGTAAGACTGATTGGTGGCCATGACTGTGAAACTCTGAATGGTGCCAATGGTACCATTACTTTATCTGAATTTCAGGCACTCTGGGGCCTTGTCTTATTCCACAGTCAGATACAATAATGAGCCACATTGTTAGCCACCTGCCTTGTTTTTTCTTTACAGGCCGTGTCCCCTGCCCCCTCTTCCAGCATCTGCCTGTGAGCTGTTGACAAGCCCCAGTCCCAGCTGCAGTTGTTGTTAGAGCCTCACATCTTTTCTCTGACTGTCAGATAATAGTCACGGGAATGTCCTGTGCCATCTTCCCTCTCAAGTGTGGTTGGCAGAGAGCAGCAGATGCCCAGATTCAAGGCCACGTGCCACTCAAGTGCTGGGCTGGAGAAAAGACCCTCTTTCCCAGTTGCTTGTGACCAGGCAGATTGGACTTGAGTGTAGGGTCTGTCACAGTAGTTGTGTTACTGTCGTGCACTGGCCAGGCTGGTGGATGGAGGGCCATGCAGGACACAGCCCATGGGCTTACACTACTCTTCTTTGTGATTCTCCTCTGTTTTGTTTTGTTTTGTTTTCTTCATTAATTACGATATTTTTATGCTAGTTAGAATGTCCCCATTAAAGATAAAAGTCAAACTCAGGAATCATTTATAGATAGAAAAATAGACTTTCTGGCAGAGACTGGGTGGAATCTGAATCGGAGTGCAATAGAGTTTAATCAAATTGATGAAAGAAATGTGACTAAAAACTCAGCTTTAAGATTTTAGTAGCTGCAGATACTATGTTCATAGTTACCATCTATTACTGAGATTAGTCCCAGGTTTTCTGTGGTATAAATAACATGGTAGTTAATATTTGTGCATAATCAGTCAAGGCTATGGCTTAACCTTGTGTGAATAATCTGATTTTGGTGTGTGTGTGTGTGTGTTTGTTTTTGTTTTTTTAGTCTTGCTATGTACCCCTGACTATCCTGGACCTCACCTTAGACAGGGCCTCTAGCTTACGGTGGTCCTAGAGCTCCAGTCATAGGTGTTAGCTGTTTTTTGTGATTTGTTTGTTAGCGGTTTTGTGTGATTCACGGGGTATTCCTGCTTCTGCTGAGCCTTAGATGAGATGCAGGCCCTCTGCTTTTTGCTTGAGTAATCTCAGTGTAATTTGATAGGTAAAAAGGGCATCTTATTTTGAGTCATTTCTGAGAATTGTTCCTCTCCTTCACTCATCAACAGCTTTCATGTGGCTGTCTGGGAGTTTTTCAAAAGCAAGTGAGACTGACAATGAGAGACAGTGTCTCTCTTTTGAGCTGATTCATCATAAGGCCATTGATATTCTATTGGAGAGATGAAAGGGTGAAGCTAGCTTTCTGTCATTGTAACAAATAACTTGAGACAATAACTGTTTATAGAGAAAAAGATCCTACTGTGGTGGCACTGAGGAATAGGCAGGAGGATAACTACAAGCTCTGGACCAGCATAGTCTGCATAGCCAGTTTGAGACCAGCGTGTATGTGTGTGGGTGTGGGTGTGTGGGTGTGGGTGTGGGTGTGTGTGTTGGGGGGGGCAGTCCATTGGGACTGGCTACGGGTGTTCAAAGCTGAGCAAAACCTTTCATGTGTCATAGACATAGACAGTGAGCAAAAGAAGAGGTTGGGGTTCCTAAATCAGATGCGCCTTCAACAACTCACAGACCTCCCAGTCGTGCAAGCTAGGAAACAAAACTTTGTCATGTGCACTTACACAACCTCACACAGGCCATCTGAGGGAGTCTTCTCTTTCTAAGAGGAAGGTGAGAGTATCATGTTGCTCTGGCATCAAGCAGGAAGACACTGGGCACTATCTGAGATTAATAGATGCCACAAGCTGTAAGAGTCTTGAGAGCCCGCTCATGGTAGGCTCCAAGAATCCCTCTCTTCTCCCACCACCTGTGTCCTTCCTCTGAGTTCCAAGTACGATATTGGCTTCCAAGAGATGTTTTTTGGGAGGGGCAGGGGGGCATTGGTATTTGAAACGGGGTCTCCTTTAGTCTAAGGCTGGCATTAACTACTGTGGAGTAAAAGATAACCTTGAACTTCTAATGGTCCTGCCAAGAGGACTGCCAAAAGTTTGCCCGCCTGGACTTCCAGGGTAAGATATCTTAACTAAGAAGAGGAAAAGAAACTGAGGCGAGAAGAAAGAAAGAGAAAGAGAGGAGAGGAGCTAATTCTGCTTGTAACACAGGGGACCAGAGCCAGTACTGGCTGCTCTGTGGGGATGTGAGCTGCTGGGGGAATGACAGGACTGCCAGGCATCTTTCTGGTATGCTCATACTGAACCACACACTGTCCTCAGGCTTAAACACCTTCCTTGAGAGTTCAATTTTCCGGAAGAATCTTTAGCCATGTGGCTGTTTCCTGGTATTTTGTGTTACCCTCTAACTTGCCAGCTCTCTGGCCTGGGATGACCTTGGTACAGAGAAGGTGCAGCCGAGCAGAGAGAACTAAGTATGTAGTGGGGGCTACATACTTAGCCACTGCCTGCTGAGAAAAGCATTCCCTGGTCTCTCTGCGCCGTCAGAGCTTCTGGAGTTAGCCATGCTAGTACCTTTGTGGTCTTGGTTGGTTATCCTGTCGGAATCCTGTGGGGAGGCAGAACATCCCATGCCCTCCACTGCTCAGCGCTGGGCTCATTGCATATGAATTGAGTGGATGATTGACTCAGTCCTCAGTTAGCTGTTGGAGGAGACCTGGTATGGTACTATGGTAGTCCTGCACTCCTAGTTATTTGGAGGCTGAATTAGGACCGGAATTCCAGGCCAGCCTGAGCCACATAGTGAAATTCTGTGTGAAGGCAGAAAACATCAATTAGCCTGTTAGAAACAGGCTAATTCCCAACACTACTAGTCCCAGCACCATCGTGGCTGACAGAGGGGAATCTCTGATAGATGAGTTCAAGACTAACCTCGGCAATGTACCACCGTGTATCTAAAAAACAACTGAAGGAAGCCTTACTAAGTGAGCTAGCTGGGGGTGGATGACCTTAGAGAGCATTAGGACAGTGAGGCCACAGTGCCTGGTTAGGAAAGCCTGGAACATCAGTTAGACAGGATATTTAATACAAGTTCACCTCCATATACCCCCAGTTGAGCTAGTTTTGAAACTAGCTTGTGTTGTGGCTTTTTATGACACCTCATTAACGTCTGTTAAATATGTATATGTGTGCTGCTTTGTTTGGGGTGCCCTTGGTGATTATGTTAAATATCACAGTATTTGGCTGTTGATTCTGTGCTAGGGATGGAATACAGGGCCTTGTACCTACTGGGTAAATATACTGTTACTGAGGTGCATCCCTGTCGTGTAGTATTTTGTTACATTTATTTATTTAGAATTTTCCAAGACAGAGTTTCTCTGTGTAGCCCTAGCTGTCTTGGAACTCAACTCTGTAGACCAGGTTGGCCTCAAACTCAGAGGTCTGCCTGTCTCTACCTTGTGAGTGCTAGGAATAAAGGCATGGGCCGCCACCACCACCTGACTGACTTGTTTTTTGAGATATTTTACTATGTAGCCTAGGCTAGCCTTGACTGTAAAGTTCTTAGTGTCCTTCTACCTGTGTTACCACAGCTGCTGGTAACTTTGAGCTGAATGCAGATGAAGTTTGAGCATGCTTAGATATTTTTGTAGAAGCTGTGTTATGTTCACATTCACACAGGTTCTCTTTGAACTAATGTGAGATGATACTTTGGGGGTTTTGTTTGTTGGTTTTTGTGTTTGTTTGTTTTTTTCAAGACAGGATTTCTGTATGTGGGCCCTGGCTGTCCTGGTCTCTCTTCGTAGACCAGACTGGCCTTGGACTCAACGTCGATCCACCTGCCTCTGCCTCCCCAGAGTGCCCCACCATGCCCAGTTGTTTTTGTTGTTTCAAGACAGGGTTTCTCTCCATCTGTAGACCAGGCTGGCCTTGAACACAGATATTGACCTGCCTTTGCTTTCTGAGTGCTGGGATTGAAGGCATACACCGCCATCACCCAGTGGATATTTGTGTTCAGAGTTTGTCTTTTGCTTTACATGGGCAGATCCTGAACTTTTGCGGAGACATGGGTCCATTCCCTCCAGTAGTAGAGGTCAGCTCCCTGGACTGGGCAGCCAGCGCTAAATGGTTCACAGGAAGTTAATTAAGTTTGGAACTTTCATTTTGTCGTGATTTTATGTTATCCAATGAGTCATCTTTTGTCAGAGCCGTCCTCTGTCCCTGGCACTGTTTGATCCGAGTGAATTATAACCCAAACTGGTGAGGAGGTATGCTTCAGAAACGCAGAGTCAACAGCAGTGCCTGTGTGTGGCTTGCTGTTTAAGAGCAGCAGGAAGCAAAACAAAGAGCAGAATGTAATAAGAACTTGTCAGGGGCTGGGGTCAGATCTGAGGTCACTGCCTTTCTAGAACATGAGTTTCTTCCCGCCCTCTTCACCTCTGCTAATGAGTGCTGACATTCGAAAAGAGTGAAAAAGACAGCTTCTGTTTGCTTTACTGCAAATAAGTGGCCCTGAGAGCACTTCAGATGTGGTCAGGGAGGCATGCGCACGGTGCCAGCCTGCCGGCCTCATCCAGGCAGACTACACCCAGAACAGCAAGCCACTGCCCGTCCGCCTTAGCTCTTCCTTTTCGTGCCGCCTAGTTTCTTTCTAAGGTGAAGCTGATGTTATTCTGAAGATGGATGGACAAGGCTTTCTGATTCTTCTGTTCACCCTCTGATCTAGTAGTTTGCAATGGACATTATCTTTGTGAGTATTCAAGACCATCTGGAAAATGTGTCTTGCAAAAAATGTAGTCCAGTGTTACAAAGGGCCAGATGACCAAAGAGGCCAAGTTCCTGCATGGTTCTGCCTCTTTGGAGTCCAGAAGCAGGCCCACTATGATGCTCCTGTGCCTATACTCTGAGCAGTTAAGTGAATCATCTCTCCCTGAGTGTTTCTTCCTCTGAAAGTAGGTGGGTAATTGTCTCACCATCTTCTTGGGTTACTCTCATGAAGATAACCGGGTACTCATGTAGTGTATTCAGCATGGCTCCTCACACATGGCAGGTTCTATCACAGTTTAGGCTTTATTCCCAGAGGTGTATTTTGTAAATTTGGTAGTGAAAACTGAAAACTTACATTTCCTGGTCACTTGTGAAAGTTGGTACTCCCAGCAACAGAGAAAAAGGGCAGAGGGCAGGACGCCACCAATGCAGGGCTGCTTCTCCTCTCTCCAGGAACTTGCAGGCTGGCTTCCTCTTGCTGTCACGAGCCACTGGGTCTCATCTAGCTAGCTGGCGTCACATCCATAGTCTGTGCTAGCAGCACTCATTACCCACTTTGGGTGCTAGTGCCCTGTCTTCTCAGGAGTCACTGACATTGTGTGGGGCCACCCAGAGAAACTGCTCTGGCTAGAATGGTGTCTGGGTCTCCCTGTTTCCGTGGGACATTGGGGAAAAGACTTTTTGCACAACAGGGAACAGCTGCCACTCCAGCCATTTCCCGGGTGCCAATTCGGTACCTATCACCACAAATCTGGTGTGCAGCTAGAAGCCAAGCTCCCATGATGGCAGTGCATGACGGCTGGCCGCTAGCTTGTCAATTGCTCAGGCAGCACTAAGGGGCCCAATGATGCCCTTGGAGAAGCTATTGTCCCAGACTGCAGACACTACCCTGAGCAAGCTTTTGTTTGTTAAAGATTTTCATACACAGACCCTATACTAGACGTGTAATGGTTGTCAAAGAAATAGGGCTCAGCACTTTGTTCAGCAGAGACATCTCAGAAATCATTCTTTTTCTATCTGGGCTCTTCTGGTTTGTTTCTTGGAACACTTGAAACCCATTTCCAAACTTCGATGGATTCACAGGTCTGCCTTCAGAAGGTAAGTGCCTCTGAGGCTGCTCAGTGTTACTTAGAAACTGGGACTGAGTCTTGCCAAGTTGTTTATCAGTCTCAAAATAATAGGATGGTCTTTCAAAACAAAAGCTAGGCCTGGAGAGATGGTTCATGGATTAAGAGTACTTTGCTATTTCAGAGGACCAGAGTTAGGTTTCTAGCACCCAGTTCAGGTGACTCCGCCATCTGTACCCCAGGGAACCAGACACCTGGCTTCCACAGGAACCCGCACTTACCTGTGCACGCCCATCTTCTTTACCCTGGGACTAACTGCCTGAATGTGTCCTCTTTGTTGTTGAGCAGAGGCTGCATAGTGAGATCGCTGCCCAGGTAAGTGCTGTGTGGAGCACCTTGGGCTTAGGCTAAGAAGCCAAGTCACATGTCTCTGCTTCCACTCTGCATTATACTGTGTGGTGTGGGCAGACTTTGACTCCCAGTGCTTCTTCTGCTTTGGAGAGGTGCACAGGTGACAATGGGCCAGGTGCAGCAACAGCTGAGCATGCTTGTGTCAATACTGCTTCATTTGGACTAAGGTCTAGCCTTGTTAAGGTCTCCTTACATAGGCCTGCTTCCAAGCTGTGGTTGGAACCTTTCCCCTGCTTCGTTAGTTCCTGGAGGTTGACACAGCTCTTGTATTAAGGGAGGTTTGTTTGCAGTAACCTGCCTGTCTGGTGAGTGAGTATTTGACCATCCTTTCTGGCTGAAGCAACCCTTTGAATTGATGCCTAGAATGCAGGCCTCCCACCCTGGCCTCTCCTCAAGGTCTTTCCTGCTACTTGTTGCCTCCTCAGGAAAACCTTACCTGACTTTGACCTGTAGCTGGCTCAGACCCCATTTTACTTTCTGGGGACTTGTCCCAGAAAATGTTGTTACTGTAATTCTATGGTTGCTTCCTGCCCGCATTTGTTGGATAGATGAATAATCTATTACCACTTTAATATATTACTTCCTATAGTTGGATCAAGAAGAAAGACATTTGGGATTTTTGTTGATCGAGATTTTGAAATGAGATCATTATAAGAGCTCTCTAACCTCTCTTTTCCCCTTTCACAGTGCTGCTGAAATTCCGCACAGATAAAGGGAGAGATCCTAGTTGTGACAGCTACAGCGAGGATTCAGAGCTGCTGTTGCAGATACGAAATGATGTGCTTGACTCGCTGGGCGTCACTCCTGACCTACTTCCTGATGACTTTGTCAGGTTGGTATCTGAACAGATAGGTATCTGTTTTGGATGCTCTGTGGACATCCAAAGTCTCAAAGGGAATTCCTGTGCCACATTGGCAAGCTACATAAACCACCTCCTGCCAGTACAATAATCAACGAGAGAAATGAGGACTTGTAGGTTTTGGTTTTCATGTGGTTTGAAATGAAGGAGACGTGTGGTCTTTTTTAACAAGTTCTGGGCCTTTCTGTTCTACCTGCATCCTGCGTGAGACATTCATGGGCCAGTGCATGATTTTCTCACCTGCCACAGAGTAGAAATCCCAGCCTCTGAGGCTTTGCGAAGTCCCCTGCTTGCTGGTCCTGTGTTGAGCCTTAGCTGTGTTAGGCTGCAGCGTGTCTCCCTGTGCCATATGCAGCTTCCGCTGCAGGGTGACTAAGTAAGGAGGTTGCTGCTGGCCATAAAGGTGTGATTGGCCTCTTGGTGGATGTTTGTCATCCATTGGGAGCCTGTATGTACCTTGCTGCAATTTCGGAGCAGCTCTTGGCAACAGGCAGCAGGGCAGTTGCTCAGGCTCATGATCTGCCTTAGTCCTCAAAGCAATGCAATTCTTGGGTGAGGGGATGGAAGCTCAGAGAAAAGTTGTGATCAGTCCCATGCCAAGAGCCCTGTCACTCACAGAGGTCTTTGCTCAGCTATGTTTGTTGTGGAGAACTCTTGATTTTAACTGAAGAAATAGATCCATAGCAATCCGTTCACACCCCACACTATCTTATCATTGTTACCCTCTTTTGTGAGTGCTGGGATGACAGGTGCGTGCCACCATGAGTGCAGCCAAGTGACTAATTTAGGCATTCAGGGTGACGACCTGGCCAGTGCTGCCTCACCAGGGGACACAGTTAAAGGCCTTACTTCCCAGAAGGGCCAGGCCACGCATGGCCTAATGAGCTGCTGGCTGCTCTTCCCTTCCTTACCTGCCCCTGTGGAAACAGCATCCCCTGTCTAGGTTCTGTGTGCTCAGCCGATTCTCCTATTGCCTTCTAAGTGAGAGGTGTTCAGAGGTCTCTTTTGAAGCCTGTGTGCTGGCAGGCCAGGGGAAGAGATAGGGGTTCAAGAGAGGAAATGAGTCTCTGCCTCGCAGCTGTACTCCTCCTTATAGATTGCTTGCTGTTGATGCTGCTGAGCAGGGACAGCTGTGCCTGAGTCCGTCTTCATCTGATGGTGGCCTATGCCATTCACTTTCTTCCTCTGAGTGCTCTCTCCTCGATGAAGAGAAAAGATAACTGTTTTAGCCACAGCTTAACATCTTTGGGTCTGGGCTCACAGATTACATACACACACACACACACACACACACACACACACACACACACACACACACACACACACA
>NW_026592732.1:746034-760110 GCF_907164565.1 Psammomys obesus | reverse complement strand
ACACACACACACACACACACACACACACACACACACACACACACACATATATTTCTGTAACTATCATAGTGATATTCAATTGCCTCTTTTCAGTATACTGTATGCTCTGTTTTACTAAGTGGAACTATGTTACTTTTACATCAAGGTATTACACTGCGTATGTGTAGCTATTAACTTTTACCTTCACTTTGTTAGGATGTGTTTATAGTGTCAGAACTTCATAAACATTCATAACTTTATATGACAATTATTTTGTTTGTTTCATGACATGGTTTCTTTCTCTGTGTAGCCTTGGAGGTCCTGGACTCACTTTGTAGACCAGGCTGGCCTCAAACTTAACAGAGATCCATCTGTCTCTGCCTCCCTGAGTTCTGGGATTACAGGAGAGTGCCACCACACCCAGCATAGTTCTTACTTTCTATTCCTAACACTCCCAAGGCTGAAGCAGGAGGATTCTAAGGTTGGTGCCAGCTTGAGCTACAGTCTTGTTTTTTGTTTTGTTCTGTGTGCCATGTGCAGTAGAGGTCTTTAATTTGCAGTAGGCCCTTCTGGAATATATTTTAGCAGTACATACACATGTCTTTTTAGGAGACATCTGGAGCTCAGTACCAAGATGGGTGATTGGTGCATGGTTCCATGATAGCAGTTCCATGATACCCATTTTTCGATTGGAAAATGGTAGTTGAATTTGAATTATGTGTGGGTGGTCTATAAATGTCTAGAAGGCAGGAGTACCTGTGTGAGAGGGTCAGAGTAGCCTGATGGCCCCACTTGCTCCTCTAACTGGCCCTTCTGTGTTAGACTGGGAACTAGGCAGGCAGCTTCCTTTGGGAGCCTGTGGTTGAAAGTGCTTTGGACCCTTGAATGATGACTCTGAGATTTGTCCTGAGCACCCCAGCCAGGCCCAGAAGGAAGGAGCTGCTTCCTGTGAGGGTTGTACAAACTTCGTGCTGTACCCCATGTTTTCTATCTTCCTGCATGTGACAGCCTGCTCACCCATGGTTCTGGGAATAGCATACAGAAGAACCACTGCCGTGTGCTGGGAGGAGAATTGCGAGAATGTGCTGGGGCACTCACACATCTGGTATTTGTAGGGCCTTATTTTTAGGAGGCACAGATATAGTCTTTCCTTGAACTTAAAAAGAAAAAAAAAAAGATCATGTGAAGGAATTCATGCTTTCCAAAGTTAAAGGTCTCTCCGCCCACTTAGGAGCCCCTGGGGTCAAATTTAATTTTCACGCCTGGATGCCAGCTCCAGCATTGCCCTCTGGCTGGGACTTTTATCCAGGACAGCTCCTCCCTGACTCCTACCCCTCCACCTTCCTGTACCCTGGTGGTATGATTTACTTGTCTGTCTTCTAGGTACTGCTTCTCTGAGATGGCCCCGGTATGTGCTGTGGTTGGAGGGATCTTGGCACAGGAAATTGTGAAGGTAAAGTCATTGTGGAGCCAACCACCAACCCCCGTACCCTGACTACACACTAGTAGAGCCAAGGGCTGGGTCAGACCTGCCTGCTCTCTTGCCCCTCAGCCTGGGTGCCTACCCTGGCTTTGTACCTAGCCCATCCACGGCCCAGGAGCAACACAGTGGCCTTGGATACTTCCTCTAGCTGCCACTTTCTCTGCTCATCAGCTCTGTGAGTAGATTATGATTTTTATCTAAGGAAAATAGAAGAGAGACTCCCAACACCTGTGCTCTTAGCCTGCATCCATCATATGGTGTCAGAGCGCCCCTGTTAGTTCAGTGTCTGTGGGGCACATACTCTGCCAGCAGCCACCTGTGACCTCCTGTACTGGTCAGACAGTTAATGCCATAAAGAAGAGGTCTAGGAACTAGTGTAACCTTTCTAGAATGTTTGGTTTGCTAAAACTTTGGCAAACTTTAAAGTAGGTTTTATTTCCTTCGGAAAATTCAGTATTTGCCTAACTTTGTTAAATTTGTTTTATGCAGGGCTGGGGTGTAGCTCAGTGGTAAAGTGTGTGTTTGTGACAGGATCTCGATCTCTAATCAGGCTGACCTGGAACTGTCAATCAGTCATTGTGCCTCAGCCTCCTGAGTGCTGAGGTTACGAACATGAGCCACTGTGGTAGCTCTTCTCTGCATAAGTCTCTGTAGTAGACGCTCATCCATGTCTGTTGTGGGCAGACAAGCGTACTGCCTGGCTGACGTCCCCAGGACTCTTCAAGTAAAGTTGAGACCAAGTTTCATTCCTTTGTTGACTGCCTCTCTAGACTAACTCACTTGCCCAAGTCTCCCCACTTGTACACTGTAGATGCCGAGGGCTGTAGAAGCAGGAGAGCCTGGAGTCTTCTAGATGCTGCCCTGTAGATGTCACCCAGAGACTGGCATGGCACCATTTGTCCTGGGTGTAGACTGGAGGTTGGGGCAGGTGGCCTGGAAACCATTGTTGGTGATGGCCTCTGTGCATCCCTGTCTTAATGCTGCCCCCTCCTTCCTGCCTGCTGGGCACAGCTGTTGCTCAGCATCTTGTTTCTGTTTACCCCAGACAGCCAGAGCACTCTACATTCTTGGTTGCTGGGTGTGTTTGGAATCTCGTACCCCATCTTGCTCGGGAAGCACTTTACCTTTTGCCCCATGTTCACCCTGTGCCCTGTCCCTTCATCCCCTCCACTCCCTCTGCTTACCACACTTCAGCCAGCTGGCAGGAGGGCCTGCATCTGAGGCCCTGTCTCTGAGCAACCTATAAAAAGTAAGCGGGAGGAGTTAGAGGGTGAGTGTGAAAGTCCTGCAGATCAGCTTTCTCTTCCTTCCTTGCATCCTTCTAGCCAGTCACTGTCCTGAGGCTTTAGTCGTCAGTCATCCCTGTGGTTCATGACTTTGGGCCCACAGTGGTAGAGGCAGTAGTGAAAGCAAGCAGCCACAGCAGACTCCACATTAAAACATGACTTGAGCAGCACTAGAACACTGATCCGGAAGGCCAGAAGCCCGAGCCCAGCCCAGCCAGCAGAGCCAGACTTTGGGTTCCAGGCTCTAGGAGTGTTGTGTCTGTGGCATCCGTACACAGTGGTCTCCTCCATTGGGAACAGCCACTCCTCTTACTGAGAATATACCCTGGTGGGGGGTGGTCCAAGAACGGGATGGTGATCAGAGCTGTTTGAGGACCTGCCTGGAGCTTAGGAGGCCAGTTCAGGAACCCTGCCCTGGGCTGGAGAGATGGCTCAGGTTAAGAGCACTGTCTGCTCTTCCAGAGGTCCCGAGTTCAATTTCCAGCAACCACATGGTGGCTCGCAGCCATCTATAATGAGATCTGGTGCCCTCTTCTGACATGCAGGCAGTATATTATATACATAATAAATAAATCATAAAAAGAAAATGAACCCTGCCCTGAACAGCTTGTATATGCTTTAGTTTGGTTTCAGACAGTCTCACTGTGTAGCTCTACCTGCTCTATGCAGTCCTAGTGGATTTGAATTCACAGAGATTAGAATTGTAGCAAACACTGATTATTGAACTACTTATCTTTGTTATTTTTATGTGTGTGTTTGTGCGAGTGACATGTGGAGGTCAGAGGACAACTTGCAGGACTCAGTTCTCTTTCTGCATGGGGTTCCAGGGATTGAACTCGATATTGTTCAGCACTGAAGCTGGTGACCTCTGTTTAAGCCACCACCAGTGCTGGTGGGGGTGGGCGTAGGGGTCCTTCTCTCTCTCTCTCTCTCTCTCTCTCTCTCTCTCCCCCCCCCCATCTCCAAGACAGGGTTTCTCTCTGGATGTTCTGGACTCGCACTGTAGACCAAGCTAGCCTCAAACTTTGAGATCTGCCTGCTTTTGCCTCCTGAGTGCTAGGACTAAAGGTATGCACCACCACTGCCTGGCTTAAGCAGAAGGTTGGTTGGTTGGTTGGTTGGTTGGTTGGTTGGTTGGTTGGTTGGTTGGTTGGTTGGTTGAATTGATTTATTGTATATACAGTGTTCTGCCTGCCAGAAGAGGGCACCAGATCTCACTATAGACGGTTGTGAACCACCATGTGGTTGCTGGGAATTGAACTCAGGACCTTTGGAAGAGCCGCTAGTGCTCTTAACCTCTGAGCCATCTCTCCAGCCCAAGCATTCTCTTGGCCCTTATTTTGTAATTTTCATCTCATTATTTCCCAGACCACTTTTAGAAGGCTAATTTGTTGTTGTTTTGGAGTCTCTTTACACTGAAACTGAGTCCTCTTCTCATTTCTCCCCAGGCCTTGTCTCAACGAGATCCTCCTCACAACAACTTCTTCTTTTTTGATGGCATGAAGGGAAGTGGAATTGTGGAGTGCCTTGGTCCCAAGTGAGCCCAAAATGTATGCAGGTCCACTGTGACACCTGTCCTCATCCCAAGAGGTCCTGTCTGGATGATAAGCAGCCGTCAGGGACCTGCCTGCTGGCCCCCTGAGTGTGATAATTGCATAGCGCCCCTCTGGCATCGCCCCCTGTGCTGTCACTGGGGACTGGCAATGCTTGGCAAGAGCATCGTTCTCGGTGATGTTAGAGCCTCTTGCCACCTTCTGGGCTTACTCCCATACATCAACAGGAAGGAGCAGAACTTCAGCAGGGTGTGACGCTCAGAGCCTTTGACGCCCAATGGAAGTGTACTTCTCACTGAAGGACTGAAAGCAGCCCTCTGTTGATCCATCGTCAGGTTATAGCCTGGATTTTGGAAGGGAGAGGCTGTCACCCAGTTGTCTTGCAAAGTTACACCTTAGTAGAACTTAATTTTTTTTTTATCTTTTGGTTGTGAGCCTATGAGCCTAACCTTTAATGGCTGAGTCATCTTTCAACCTGACCTGCTTATTTCCAAAAGTTAGGTTCAATGCCAAGGGCCATGATGCAGGCCTGTAATCCTAGAAATTGGGGTACAGGGGCAAAAGGGTTGCTGTAAGTTTCAAGGCCAAGCTGGTCTACATAATGTACCAATAACCAGTCTCAAAATATAAAAGACATATTCCAGGGTCAGGATGGGGCCACATCCTTTCCCCGTTCCTCATGTTGGCCACCCAGGTCTCCTGAGGGGAGGGCCAGGTTGGTTTGATCTTCCTTTTGGGGCGTGGGCTCAGCTTGTTTTCTCTAGTTTGTAGACTCCCTTGCTTGTTCAGTGAGGAATAGTAATAAAATGACTTTCTCTCAAGCTTGCCTATCTCCTTTATTTTAAAAACTTGTGGTTAGCTGGTCTTTTCCCCAGACCTGAAGACTCTCACACCCTCTCGTGCTTCAAGGGTTCCTGCTCTCTCCAGTCCCACCACTTGTTCCCCTCACCCTTTTGAGAATGCAGCAGTTAGGCTGCACAGACAGAACACACAGATGCTTAGACTTTGGCCTGTATGCTGAGGGTCTCAGCCATGAGAGTCCACATGCTGTACGGAACTGTGAGCCAGATACAGCACCACACTTGTCATGTCAGCACCTGGGAGGTTGAGACAGTGAGATTACAAGTTGGTGCAAAACACACGGTTCCCACTCGGTGTACCCTGTGGCACCAGGGTAGGAAAGGCACAGGACACCTTTCCTATTGCAGTGTAAAGCCTTGGTCACAAGGGGGAGCAGATACTCCTGAAATTACATGAAACAAACTTTACAGCTTGTACCTCTAGATCGCACAGGCTGAGTCACTGAGTGGGCCTCTGGGGAGTCCGGAAGCTGCCAGCCCCGGGCAAGAACTGTCACTAAGCTTTCAAGTTCCAGGTACCTCCAGATTACAAGTACGATAACGTGGATAGCCTTAAGTTCTCAATAATTCGTAGCTTCTAGAATCTAGAAAGTGCACAAGACTCTTGGGACAGATCTGGTCCTTAGAGGCACAGAAGTTAAAGCAGGGGCCAAGGGTGAGCTGCCCAGAGCCACACAGTGCCTCCATCTTTATCCACCCTTCTCAAAGCATGCTGGAGACAGGCTACACAAAAGATAGACCCAAAGCTGGCTAAGGTGGTGTGTGCCTGTGCTCCCAGGACCCAGGAGGTGGAAGCAGGAGGATCATGAGTTCCAGGACAGCTAGGACTATATAGACCATGTCTCAAAAAGTAATAAAGCAGTAACTCATTCACATGCTCAGGCTTGCCTTTCTACCTCTTGTTCTGTTTTTGTTTTTCAAGTCAGGGTTTTTCTGTGTATCCCTGGCTGTCTTGGAATTTGCTCTCTGCCTCTGCCTCCTGAGTGCTGGGATTAAAGGTGTACCACCACTGCCTATCTGTCTATCTACTGTTTGTTTTTTTGTTTTTTCAAATTTTATTTTTATGCGTGTTGTTTATGGATGATGGGTATATAGGCTTACGTACCACAGTGCTGATGCTGAGGTCAGAGAACAGACAAATTTATAATGCACCTGAGCATAGTGGAGCACGCCTTCAGTGCCAGCGCTCAGGAGGCAGAGTCAGCTTGATGTTGAGGTCAGCCTGCTCTATACAGAGAGTTCAAGGTTGTAGCCAGAACAACAGTGGAGACCCTGAATCAAAAACACAAAGCCTGTGGCATTTATAATGCTTTTGTCCAGGGGATATTTATATCCTGTTAGGTGGTATTATGACCCATTACTGCTTTTATTTGGGAATTCAACATGACATAGGTAGAATTGTGTATCAAGTTAACAAGGGGTTGATTTGTCATGACTATTCTTGGTTGTCAACTTGACTACATCTGGAATTAACTAAAATCCAAGCAGCTGGGTACACCTGTGAGGGATCTAATAAAAAATAAAAAAAATTATACACAATGTCCTGCACACCAGAAGAGGGCACCAGATCTCATCATAGATGTTTGTGAGCCAGCAGGCAGTTACTAGGAATTGAACTCAGGACCTTCAAGAAGGGCAACCAGTGCTCTTAACCTCTGAGCCATCTGTCCAGCCCCTGTGAAGGGTCTTAATTAAGTCGTTTTAAGTGGAAAAGCCCACCTTTATCTAGACCACACCTTCTAGTAGCAAGGTGGGTCTATCCTTCCACCCTGTCCTGGGAATCGACTCATCAAGATTGGCAGCAAGCAGTTTACTGACATTTTACTGTCATTTCAGGAGCAAGCTCTGCTGCCATCAAAATCCTCTCAATTTAAGCTCAGTGTAATAGTACTATGTGCCTGTATTCCCAGCTCCTCCTGAGGCATGACTTCAAAGTCAGCTTGGGCTGAACAGTGAGAACCCATCTCAAACAATAAGCAACAGCAACAAATCTTCAGTGCACCATAATCCTAGCAGCTGCCCTCACGGCTGAACTCGGGATTTGGGAGAGAAATGTGAGATGCTTTCAGGATGTGTTGGCTGTATCCACTTTCCCCACCCCCTGTGGGGGATGGGACTGTTGACGGGGAAGCTTTGCAGATGGGCAGCTTCCCCCCAGACTCAGCAAGTGCGTTTCGGACCTCCATCACGCACCTTGCGCATGGTGGCGCACGCCTGGAATCCCAGCAGGGGCAGGTGGGTGGATCTCTGACTTCAAGGCCATCCTGGTCTATAAGTCCAGGACAGCCAAGGCTACGCAGAGGAACCCTGACTCCAAAAACCTAATATAATAATAATAATGTTACTGAGTGCCTGGATTCAGTTCCCAGCACCCACACAGCCGTTCACAACCATTTGTCACTCAAAGGGATCTGATGCCCTTGTCCATCCCCTGCAGGCCCCAAGCATGCGGGTGGTACACGTGCATATGCAGGCATTCACACATGCGTATGGATCCTTAACAAAGGAAAAGTAGTCTGCCAGAGGCGGAGGTAGGCAGGTCCCCACTACATAGCAAGTTGAGTGCCCGGCCACTCTACGTGAGACTCTTGAAAGCAAAGTAGAAGGAACAGGTTCCTGTTAGATGCAGAATCAGCAGCATGTGGTAGAAAAGAACCAGATGAATGTTCTAGGGCTGGAAAATGTACTCAATAGACTTAATAAAACGGAGATCAGGATTACTGAATTGAAAATAGCCTAAAAAAGTATGAAAAGGGTGAGCAAAATGACTCAGCATGTACACCCACACCCACATACAAGCATGCATACATCACACACACTAACATGGCAAGAAAGAACTTCGTAACATAAGACGCCAGGGGTGGTGGCACACACCTGGACACCCCAGCACTCAGGGAGGCAGAGATCTCTGAATTCCAGGCCAGCCTGGTCTACAAAGGGAGCTCCAGGACAGCCAGGGCTACACAGAGAAACCCAGACTTGAAAAACCAAAAAGAAAAAGAAAAGAAAAGATCCTTTGAGACATTGCAATAGACTCCTACTCCAACCAAGGACTATTCATGGAGATAACCTAGAACCCCTGCACAGATGTAGCCCATGGCAGTTCAGTGTCCAAGGAACTTGACGCTAGAAGAGAAATGACAGTACTAACGGCCGAAGAGAAACGAGACAGGACGGAGGTGGAGTTGCTGGTGGCCGCTGTTTGGAGGTAGCCAGGACTCCTGGCTGAGAAATCACTTTGTTCTCTGAGCTGGGACCTACGATAATTAACAGTGAGCATCACCTCGACCGCAGGGTGCTTAGATCCTCTCGGAGGAGACAAACTTGAGAGTTTCTGGGTTGAGGTGGGAAGGCTTGACGCGTCATAAGTGTGGGCAGCACCAGTCCATGGGCTGAAGTTGCAGACAAAAAGGAGAAAGGCCACGAGCCATCGGAGGCCTCTCTGCTGCCTGACGGTGGGCACAGTGTGACTGGCTGCCTCCAGCTCTGCCGCCAGGCCTCACTGCCATGATGGACAGCCCCCTCCAACTGTTAGCCACAGTAGACACCTCTTCCTTTAAGCTGCTTGGTTTGGTTTGGTTTGGTTTGGTTTGGTTTGGTTTTCAAGATGGGGTTTCTCCGTGTAGCCTTGGCTGTCCTGGAACTCACAGAGATCCGCCTGCCTCTGCCTCCCTGGGTGCTGGGATTACATGCGTGCGCCACCGTGCCCAGCTAAATTGCTTCTTTTCTTTTCTTTTTAAGACTCGTTTTTGTGTGTCTCCTTGTTTTGCCTACAGGTTTGTCTGTGCACCACTGTGTCCAGTGCACACACAGGCCAGAAGAGGCCGTCATAGCTGCTGGGACTGGAGTTCCGGGTGGTTGTGAGCTGCCCTGAGAGTTCTGGGAACTGAACCCAGGTCCTCTCCAAGAACAAGAAGTCCTGCTAAGGGCTTGGCCATCTCTGCAATCCCCTAAATTGCTTCTTATCAAATATTCTGGTGACGGCAACAAGGGAGTAGCTAAGACGGGGTCATGTGGCCCTGGTTGACCACTGATCCTTCTGCCCCCGTTTCTAAGTACTGGAATTTCAGACAAATGTCACCAGCCTGGCCCACTACAATACTTCATCAAAACTGTATAGCTTATTTCCAAACAACAACGAAACGAGAGTTTTAAAAGCACAGTGCTTCTGTGGAGGTCCAAAGGCTACTTGTGGACTTCAGTTCCCCCTTCTGCCATGTGACTCTGGAGGCCAAATTCGGCTTATGAAGCCTCGTGGCCTCTTCACCTGCTGAGCTACCTCAACTGCCCTGAACGGACAGAACATTTTCAGATTTGAACTGTCCAGGCACCATGGAGCCAATTGTGTTGTTCCTAGATCAGACTTGGCACTTATTTTTTAACTTCTGATTTTTCGAGACAATGTTTCTCTCTGTGTGTAACAGCCCTGGCTGTGCTGGACTCCCTTTTGCAAACCAGGCTGCCCTCAAACTCACCTCAGAGAGCCACCTGCCTCTCTCTAATCCTGAGTGCAGGGATGAAAGGTATGTACCTATATCCAGCCACAGAATTGTCAGTTTTGTGAACCGTTGTGTAGACAACACTTGGACTGTTTCTTTGTTTGTTTGTTTGTTTGTTTGTTTTGTTTTGTTTTTTACCTCCTGAGGCAGGGTTTCTCTCTGTGTGTAGCCCTGGCTGTCCTCTACTCACTCTGTAGCCCAGGCTGGCCAGAAGTCACAGAGATCTGCCTGCCTCTGCCTCCTGAGTGCCATGCAGCCTAGCAATACTTGGACTCTTGAACACGTACCCTTCCCTCTGCTGGAGATGCCCGGAAGGCAGTGGGTACAGCCTCATCAGTGCGCCCTCCCATGTGTCCACTTCTCCTGAGCTTCCGTTATTTTACTATCATTGGCCAACAGAAAAGGGTGCGTTGCACATCTGCCTCTCTCTGCATTCATTGCAAAACTGGTACAGGACAGGGTTGCAGAACAGGGTTAGAGGACTACATTGAGCCAACTATCAGGAAGTTAGTGGGGGACTCTCCTTTCTCAAAATAGTATAAGGTGGGCTCTGAGGGCTGCGCTCAGCATGAAGAGCTGGCAGTGCTTGGCCTCACTTTGCTCTTAGCCCAAGGTGCACTTCTAACGTAGCCTGCGGCTTATCCCAGGGCCAGGCTAGATCCCATGTTGTCCAGGGTGGACAGAGCCTGTCTCCTAACCAGTGAGCCCAGCTCTTGAAGCAGTGCCTTCTAAATGATAGACCACGCATTCATTCATTCATTCCTGCAGTAAATCTGAAGCCCAGCCACACTGTTCACGTGGTGGAACAAGGATTAAGTATTAGACCCTCTGAACTGAAGGAGCTAACCCTAAGGCCGGCTACAACAGTGGGTGCCAGCTCCGTGGAGGTAGTCTGTCTGCCTCTCTCTCAACCTGCCTTCCTTTTCCTCTCGTGGTATGGACAGCTGAACCCAGAGCTTTGGGCACTGTTGAGCCACACCCGAGCCTGTCACTGGGGCATTCTAGACAGGGGCTCATTGAGGGATAGTCCTAATCTTCCTACCACCTTTGGAAAAAAAAAAAAAAGTGTATTTGTTTTATGTATATGAGGGCTCCGTCTGCTTGAATGCCTGCACACCAGGGCACCAGATCCCAGTATAAATGGTTGTGAGCTGCCACTGCCACGTGGCAGTGTGGCAGTGCTCTTAGCTGCTGAGCCGTCTCTGCACTGCCCCCACCCCCTCCCCGTGGCTTGAGACTGGGTCTCCCTTAGCTGCTCAGGCCTTCTCAGTAGCTATGATGACAGACCAGCCTCTAGCTAGCCTTTTAGTATGACCGCCTCTTAAGAGCCCAAGGGCCCCAGGCTCTCTCGTGGCCTGCCGCTGGTAAGGCTAGCAAAAAAGCGTGTCCACTGTTCAATCTGATTTTATTGAAAAGGAAACATACAAAAATCATGTACAAAAAAAATTAACCAAACATGTACAGAAAATTCATTCCAGTATTATCTACAGCAGTGCATGTACAGTATCTTACAGGCTGGGCCGTCCCTCCCCGCTCCCAGGCTCCTCCCGCTTCGGAGACTTCCCTCCCTCCCTGACTCCCCAACGTCCTCCCCAGCGCTTTGCCCTGGAGACTAAGGCTGGGGTGGCTTCTGCCAGTCTCTCCCACCCCCCAAATGAATGCCAGTGATCACACGTGCTCTCTCTAAACCTATGCAATGGGATGGATGGGGGCTGGGGGGGTGGTCCCGGGCAGAGCACAGGATTCACAGTCTGGACCCCTCCTGGACACCCCGAGATGAAGGTGAGGCAGGCACCGGCTGCTGCCTGCCGGTGGCTCAGGGAAGATGGCCGGGCACTGGGTGAGGAGGCTGTCACATGGCCCCCATTCTCTGGCTCCAGGAGGCTAGTGGTCAGGTTTGGCTCATATGCTCTTCACAGGCCCCCTCCCCAAGAGGAGGGGGGGAAGCACCAGGGGCCCGAGGCCAGGCCTAAAGTGAAGGCGCACTGGGGACCCCCCCCCCAGCGCCCCCCTGCAGCTGGAACGGGCAGCCAGCACCAGCAGCCTTTCCTGAGATGGTGGTGGGCGGCAGAGGCGGGCGGCCCCCTCGGTCACCATGAGTCCGTCAGCCCTCCCTCCCCTGGCTTTCGGGAGGCCAGGGTCCCCCGAGTCTGTATCTCCGTCAGTGCACCCAGGCTGCCCGGCTCCAGTGGCTTTCCCTTGCCCACCCCTGGGACAGGCAAGGCTGGCAGTCCAGTATGCTACATGGTGCAGAAAAAGTCCCCCGCGCTGGCCAGGGTGTCAGGAGGCGGAGGGATCCTGCCCCCCGAGTCTCCGACGTCCCCAGGGCGGGTGTAGGCACCTAGTTGGGCTCCATTTCCGGGGCTCCGTGATCCCTGGGTAAGGGGAGGAGTCCCATGAAGAGATTGTACATGGCCCTCCAGGGCGATGGGCGGTGTCGATGCTGCTCTTCTTGTCTCTGGAGAGAGAGATTGAAGTGGAAATCAGCTTGGACCAGCAGGCAGTTCGTGGGGGCACTAAAGGTGTGGATCGGGATTGGTTCCAAAACTCGGTGCAACCCTCTTACCAGCCTCCCACTCTCCAGGGCACACTCTCCCAGGACAGGAGGGAAAGGCTAGCCTCGGAATCCACTGTGCAAATCACAAGGGCTCTAATGGGTGGGCTGAAATGCAGCCCGTTCAAGGCGAGAGACTGGCCTGGTGGCTCACACACCCAATCTTAGCACCTTCACTAAATTTGTGCGAAAAGGGCAGGGTCCTATCTGGAAAAACCAAATCAACCAAACAAAAGGCTGGTGGGACAGGGGAGGGAGCAATGAATGGGCCCGCAGCCATGATTCTAAACCAAGCCAGGGGGAGAACTAAGAACAGCATGGCATCCTGGCAAGGCCGAGGGAAGGTGCATCTTGGCACTGCTGGCTTCTGGGAAACCCTTGTTCTCGTCCTGGTGGCAGAAATGGGATGATGTAGCTTCTAGAATCCCTCTGTGATGGCACAGGCCTGTAATTCCAGTGGCCCAGGAGGCTGAGGCAGGAGGGTAGAAAGTTCAAGGCCAGTGTGGAGAATGTGGTAAGAGCCAGCTTCTAGCCTGGCACGGTGGCACAGGCCTACGATCCCAGCACTCTGGGAGGCAGAGGCAGGTGGATCTCTGTGAGTTTGAGGCCAGCCTGATCTACAAAGGCAAGTCCAGGATAGCCAGGGCTACCCAGAGAAACCCTGTCTTGAAAAATAAACAAAACAAAACAGAAAGAAAAGAAAAAAAAAATAAAAAGGAAAAGGAAAAAGACACTCTTGGTTGCAGAGAACACAACTCCCTTCAGAAATGTCAGACTAACAGCCCCACGCAGTACATGCCCAGAACTAGCCCAGGCCTCCCTGTGGCTGGCAGCGGGGGATGGGAGCCGCCTTGAGCGCTCACTAGTGCTTCTATCTAGTCAGCCAATTAGGGGGAGCACGGAGCACTCAGCATCCACCCCAGGCAGCAGCACACGGGCCAAGCCAGGGACTGGCTTCTCATGGAAGAGAGGAAAAAAGAATAATGGCAGAGCATGCACCCTGCTAAGCCACACCTCCTGCCAGCCGCTGGGGGGGTCGGGGGAGGAAAAAAAAAAAGCCCACATCTTTAGTCCCGGCACTTGGGAGGCAGAGGCAGGGAAACCTCTGGGTTCCAGGACGGAGAAACCATATCTTGCAAATCCAAAAGGAAAAAGAAAAAGAAAGCTTTCGTTTTTTGAGACATGATCCTCTGCCTGAGCGTTCTTAACCACGAAGCCCCTTTCACTTAGGTATGTGTGTCACATTCATCTGTGTGTGCGAGGCAGAGAACTAGACGTGGAGGGCAGAAAACTAGACGCTGCCTTCCACTACCGGGGTCCTGGGGCTCGAACTCAGCTCGTCAGTTTTGGTGGCAAGCACCTTTATTCTCTGAGCCATCTCGAAAAGCCCTTTCCTCTTTCTTTTTGAGACAGGGTTTCACTAGCTTGCCCAGGCTGGCTTTGAACTTTCTTTCTCCCCCCCCCCCCTCCCCCCCGCCCCGAGGAAGCGGGATTACAGGAAGCTGCCACCAGGCCTCTCTCGCCTGTCTCTAGGATGTGCCCAGTGTTAACCAATGAAGGGGATGGAGGACTTCGGGAAGCCATAGTCAGCGCCAGAGCCAGGATGGGAGCTAAAACACACCGCCGCTGGCCGCAAGTGAGCGGGCGCACAGACACCTGCTGGGAGGCTGTCCCTTCACCAGGAGGTAGGGGACAAGGCCCGGGAGCAGAGCTGGGGGTCTGCCCCCACCCGACGTTAGTGGGGGTCTCTCTCTCTGCCTCGCTCTCTCGGCAAACAATGCAAGGGCCATGTGCAGCGTGCACAGCGCTGAGGGGCGGGAGCGAAGGTCCGGGGGTTCCCCGGCGGGCAGCGAGCGAGGGGG
>NW_026592732.1:736224-741034 GCF_907164565.1 Psammomys obesus | reverse complement strand
GCTGGCTCCCACGCCCCGCCCCCGCGTGACGCCGGGGCCCCGCCCGCGGCCGGGGACAAGTCGGGGCTTGCAGGCGGCCGCCGCGCCCCCTGCCTCCGCGCGCGGGGCTTTCCCTGCGGCCGAGGGGCGGGGCGGGCCCGCGGGAGGAGCGCGCGTGGCCACACCGCGGGACCCGCACCCACGCTGAGCGCTCCGTCTGACCCACCGTGGCTGCCTCAGCCACGGCCGACTGAGCCACGGGACGCACAGACTCAGAAACCCGGCCAGAGGCCCAGATGCACACCCGGGACCCGGGCCTGGGAACACACGCTCACCCCCCCAGACATCCAGCTTCACCCCCTTCCTGGCTCCCGGGGACACACACGGCCGGCCACAGCCCACGCATAAATTGTGCAGACAAGGTTGAAGCAGGCTCACACTCACAAACCATGTCCCCAGGTGCCCAGGACAAACACCACACTCAAGCTGACTTTCTCAGAACAACTTTCTAACACACACACACACACACACACACACACACACACACACACACACACACACACGAATCCAAACGGCACTCCCTCCCGGACTAACACCCGCAGAAGCTGGCAACGCACACTCTAGGGAGATTGCTCTAGCTGGATCGGAAAGTGGCCCCCCAAAACAGACAAGCAGATACAGAAGACACTGACCCCTGACCTGTGCTCACAATGTCACTCCTGTGACAGGGTCCTGCTAAGGGTCCACGGTGGGGCACGCTCGCTCAGACGCGCACACCTGGCCAGGAGTCCCACCGATCTGGCACTGGTCTCGTGGGGCGTGGGGAGGAAGCTACCATGAGCTCCTGGCACCGACATGCCCGGGCAGCCCCCTGCACCCTATTTCATCCTGTCTGCTGTTTCTGTTCCCTTTCCCTTCCCTCTAACTGTCCTTTTCCTCCCCGTGTGAAAGTGACCTTTTCTCCCCGCAAGCCTGGGACAGCGCTCTCTGGCACCAGGCAGACCTTTTGCGCCTCACCCAAACTCGGTCACCCTACCAAGCAGATGACTCACCTGTCGGCGGTGCCCAGCCTGGGCTGGCTGAGAAAGGATGCCACACAGGCCTAAAACACACCACACTTGTAAAACATGGCTGCTTACACCTGTTTCACCAGCACTTCAGGAGGATGAAGCAGGAGGATGCTTGCAAGGTGGCAGTCGGCCTGAGCCTTGCGGTGAGTCCCAGGCCACCTTTGGGCACAGAAAGAGACCTTTGTCAAAAAGCAAAGCAGATGCTGGATGACAGCTCATCAGATAAGAGCGCTCACTGCCCATCAGAGGATCTAAGTCGTGTCCCCACACCCACCTCAGGCGGATCACCACAGCCGCTCATCCTGGCTCCTGCTCAGACACCCGCATTTGTGCGCACATACTCACACACACAATACACATAAATAAAAATAAAATAACCGCCCGGCATGGTGGTGCACACCTTTAATGCCAGCACTCCAGAGGCAGAGGCAGGCGGATCTCTGTTAGTTCAAGGCCAGGCTGGTCTAGTAAAGCCAGTTAAGGGCAGCAAGGGCCACACAGGGAAAGCCTGTCTCGAAAAACCAAACCAACCAAGCAAAACCCCTGGACCCGGACAATGTGCAGACAGCAGTGCATTCAGCCACAGATGGGTAAAGGGGAAGTTTTTGTCCAACACCCCTCTCTCCTCTAGGCTCGGGATCCCATGCAGAAGATGTGGGAAGATTGTGAGAGCCAGGGGTGGCCAGTGACTCCAAGGAAAGTGTCTTCCACCCAAACACACTCAAAACAACAAATCCCAGCACTGAGGTCGGACCCAGAGTCCTGCTCCCGGGAGGGGAGCCTCACTGCACTTTGGGGCCGCACTCTAGGGCAGGCCTCATGACAGACCAACAGCCAGGCCCCGTGGCCCAGGCCTGTAATCCTAGCACTCCAGAGGCAGAAGCAGGAGGAGCTCTGTGAGTTTGAGGCCAGCCTGGTATACTGAGAAATCCTTGTTGTTTGTTGAAAAAAACAACAACCCCCCCTCCTCCCAAAAAAAACAAAAACAAAAAATGAACTCCATCTTTTTTACGTAGTTCAGTTTTGGTCTTTCTTTCTTTCTTTCTTTCTTTCTTTCTTTCTTTCTTTCTTTCTTTTTTTTTTTTTTTTTGTCTTGTTTTGATTTTTGGCTTTTGGGTTTTGTTTTTCTGAGAGAGAGAGAGAGAGAAAGAAAGAATATGAAGTTGGGTGGGTAGGGAGGTGGGAAGGATCTGGGAGAAACTGGGGGAGGGGAAGAAGATGATCAAAATATATTGTATGAAAAAAATAATAAAAAAGAAGAATAAATAAAAAAAAATAGCTAGGCATGGTGGCAAACACCTTCAATCCCAGAACTTAAGGCAGAGGCAGGAAGATTTCTGTGAATTTGAATGTATGTAGCATCTTCTAGCCAGAAGGCTACATGGAGAAAGTCTGAGAATAATAACAACCAATGTGTGGGGGAGTAAAAAAAAACAAACAAAACAAAAACACCAACTACAACAAAAAAGAGGGAAGGGGGGGAGGATCTCAAACATGACCTTCCCAGGACCAGGAACTTAGCAGGAACCTAGATCTCCTAAAAAGCCAGGGGTCAGGATCTCACAAAACATCTTCCTATTTTGAATATCTGAGACCTACTGGCTTTTAGACCCATCCCCCTTCCCTCCCTCCTGCTTCATTCTTTCTCCCAAAGATTTTTGGTTTGGTACTTTGGCCTACTGCAGGGCACAGGGCAGGGGCAATGCTGTGCCAATCTTTTATGACTAAACGCCCTGACCCTAACACCCCCACCGCACCAACTTATACTGCAAGGCATGGGTAAACATTCATAGGCAGTGACATGCGTGCTTCTGGGGACAAGAGGCTCAATGGGTTTGGGTGTACCGAGTGTACCTGACTCCAGCAAGTGGGGCTCAAAGCCCAGGACTGCATGGGAGCCCATGTTTCCAAAACAAAGAGAACACCTGCCTGGCAGACATGAGGCCCTGGGGACCATCCCCAGGACCGCACATACACAAAAGTAATTCATTAGTGAAAACGAAACCCTACCCGGATGTGCTGGGGATACACTCAGTTGGTGGAGGGCTTGCCTAGCACGCATAACGCCCTGGTTCCGTCCTTAGCATAGCACAGAACCAGACATGGTGGCGTACACCTGTAGCCCAGTCCTTGTGGGGCTGACTCCGGAGGCTCTGGCCACTGACGGCTACACAGGGACTTAGAGTCAGGTCTAGGATATGTCCCCCCAAAATAGCGAACCACACTGAATGCACGGTAGATGCAAAAGCGTAATTCCTTCCCCCCCCCCTGAGACAAGGTTTACTCTGTGTAGCCCTGGCTGTCCTGGAACTCACTCTGTAGAAGAACTGGCTGGCCTCGAACTCAGAGATCCTCCTACCTCTGCCTCCCCAGGGCTGGGATTAAAGGCGTGTGCCATCACCGCCAAACTGTAAACGAGTATTTCTGAGTGTAGGTCAAGTCCAGAGGTACCAGCGTAAGCCTGCTTTTCAGTTATGAAATGAGATGGTTCTCGGAAGTCATTAACGCAGCGTCTGACACGAACGCCTAATCAGTATTTGCTCTTGTCATTAGGAGGACTAATTAGGAACAGTGTTTGCTCAGGGCCTCTCAGGGAAGTGGCTGGGAGGGGACAGGCTCCTGCCTCCTGCCCTTAGTTGGGCCTGGGCCCCTCCATCACCATGCAGGTGACCAGACTGAAGGGATTAAATCTGAAACAGGCCAGGTCTTAAAGCATCTCCAATGTCCACCATGCTGTCACCCCAAACTCAAAGGCCGAGAGCCATCATAATAAAGCAAAGCAGAAAAGCTCAGCCTGGTGGTTCAGGCCTGTCATCCCAGCTCTCCTGGAGGGTGAGGCAGGAGGATGGGAAGACCAGCAATTTACTGATGTCCCAAAATTTTTAAAAAAGTGAAACGAAGGCTTCCACGCTTCCACTGAGGCCATCAAGATAGCTGGGTAGAGACAGGGAGTGGTGGCACATGCTTTCAATCCCAGCACTCAGGAGACAGGGGCAGGCGGATCTCTGTGAGTTCAAGTACAGCCTGGCTTACAGAATGAGTTCTAGGACAGCCAAGGCTACACAGAGAAACTCTGTCTCAAACAAACAAACAAACAAACAAACAAAAAACCAGATTGCTAATCAGGTAGAGATTTGGGTTAAATCATAGAAAGTGAGATAGGACTTCCCTGTAGCCTTGGCAGTCCTGGACTCACTTTGTAGACAAAGCTGGCCTCAAACTCACAGCAATCGGCCTGCCTCTGCCTCCCTGAGTGCTGGGATTAAAGGCGTGAGCCACCATGTCCACTCTAAATTAATGTTTAAAACAAGCAGTAGAGCCCTTACCTGGCCTTGTTCAGGGTGTGTGCAGAGGAGAAGGTGAAGTCCAATGAGAATGCACAAGAGACCTTGGATTCCAACCTAAGCACCACAGATAAGGAAGAGAGGAACTCTACCACAAAATAATATGGAATGCTGAGGATTGTGGCTGAAAGTGTGCCCATAGGTCAAAGGCTGATTTTTGTTTTGGATGATATGGGGTCTCATGTGATTCCAAAGTGCCCCTTGAATGCCCTATGTAGCTAAATTTCTAATCCTCTGGCTTCTGTCTCTCAAGCGCTTGGATTATAGTTTTGAGACACCTTCCAGAGTAAAGGCTGTGTGTGTGTCTGTGTGTGTGCATATGTGGAGGCCAGAAGTCAGTGTTCAGAGTCTTCTTCTTCTTCTTCTTCTTCTTCTTCTTCTTCTTCTTCTTCTTCTTCTCCTCCTCCTCCTCCTCCT
>NW_026592732.1:685728-736214 GCF_907164565.1 Psammomys obesus | reverse complement strand
CTTCTTCTTCTCCTCCTCCTCCTCCTCCTCCTCCTCCTCCTCCTCCTTCTTCTTCTTCTTCTTCTTCTTGCCTTTCACCCTGGCTATCCTGGAATTTGCTGTGTAGACCAGGCTGGCCTCGAACTCACCGAGACCCACTTGCCTCTCTCCCCAAGTGCTGAGATTAAAGGTGTGCTTCATTGCTGCCTGGCTATTCACATTGTTAAAGACAAGGTCTCTCACTGATCCTGAAGCTCACATATTGGCTACCCTAGCTGGCTAGTGACCCCAGGGTCCTACTGTCTCTGCCTCCCAATGCTGGAGTTAAAGGCCCACACCACAATACCCAGCTTTTTATATAAGTGTTGGGACTGAACTCAGGTCTCGTGCTTATGTGGCAAGCGCGTTACCCACTGAACCATCTCCCCAGCTCCCAAGGGCTATGTTTCAATACCCCCTTGCTCAGGGCAGCAGTGCTCAACCTGTGGGTCACGACCCCTTTCTCAGGGGTCGCATACCGGCGCTCCTGCATAGGTTAACATTACAATTCCTAACAGTAGCAAAATCACAGTCAGGAAGAAGCCAGGCAATGAAACAACACACGAGGCACTCGTGGGCTGGGAGCCACTGTTTTAGGGTGACAGGGGTTGAGCACAGGCTGCTCTGTCCTTTCGTTTTTGTGTTAAGATCATCTTCCTGTGTCCTACAGGACTTCTAGATTTAAAACATTCCGCCCAAAATATAAGTAAATAAATGAGACTTTCCACCTAATCCCTGAAAACTTCTTCCTCAGAGAGGTTCTGAAACTTGAAGCAGTCAGAGAGACAGGAGAGACAGAGGAAAACCAGAGGTGCCCACACAGAGGGAGGGAAAGCGTCCCAAGTCACAGGAGTAGAGGGTCCCTAAGAGACCAAATGGAAAGAAATAAGAGAGGGTTGCCGGGCAGTAGGGTACTCGCTTTTAACCCCAGTGCTCAGGAGGCAGAGGCAGGTGGAGCTCTGTGAGTTTAAGGCCAGCCTGGTTTACAGAGAGAGTTCCAAGAGTCAGGGCTACACAGAAAGACCTTATTTAGCAAAACCAAAGAGACAGAGACAGAGAGACAAAGAGAGAGAAGTGGGGGTAGAGTGGCTGGGCAGAGGGTCAGGCTAGATTTAGCTTCTCCTCAGCTCCACAGACATTTAGGATTGAATAATATTTTGTTGTGGTACATTGTAGCATGCTTAGTAACATCTGTCCTCAGCTCACAGGCTGCCACAGAACCTCAGACAATAAGGCAAAATGTTCCCTGGAGTTGGCATGGCTCAGTGGTAGTGTCCCTGCCTAGAATCCCCCAGTGAGGGGCTGGGGTGTGGCTCAGTGGTAGAACCCCTGTCTAGAATCCCCCCAGTGAGGGGCTGGGGTGTGGCTCAGTGGTAGAGCCCCTGCCTAGAATCCCCCAGTGAGGGGCTAAGGTGTGGTAGAACCCCTGCCTAGAATCCCTTAGTGAAGGTCTGGGGGTGGCTCAGTGGTAGAGCCCCTGACTAGAATCCCTTAGTGAAGGTCTGGGGGTGGCTCAGTGGTAGGGCCCCTGACTAGAATCCCTTAGTGAAGGTCTGGGGGTGGCTCAGTGGTAGGGCCCCTGTCTAGAATCCCCCAGTGAGGGGGTGACATGTGGTAGAGCCCCTGCCTAGAATCCCTTAGTGAGGGGCTGGGATGTGGCTCAGTGGTAGGGCTCCTGTCTAGAATCCCCCAGTGAGGGGCTGGGCTGTGGTAGGGCCCCTGTCTAGAATCCCCCAGTGAGGGACTGGGGTGCGGCTCAGTGGTAGGGCCCTGCCTAGAATCCCCCAGTGAGTCAAACTGAAATACTAGTGCAGTCCCTGGTACACATCTGTATTCAACACTGAGGAGCTAAGACAAAAAGCTCAGAAGTTCAAGACTGACCGGGTCCTCATACCCTCCTTTGTGTCCTGCTGGGGAGTGGAAAGTCTAGTCTATCAGACATCTTCTGGATCCTTGATGTCTGACTGGACATCTTGCTACTCCAGCACTTATTATTATTGCTTGTTTATTTGGTTTTCATTTTTCTGAGATGGGGTCTCACTCTGTCATGCAGGCTTCAGGCCAGCCTTGAACTTGCCTCAATCCTTCTGCTTCAGCCTTTTAAGTACTGGCACGACAACACTGAACCACTATGCCTACATTTTTTTTTTTTTAATGTGCATTGGTGTTTTGCCTGCAAGTGTGTCTGTGTGAGGGCATCTGATCTCACAAGCAGGAGTAACAGCCTGTCATGAGCTGCCATGTGGGTGCTGTAACTGTACCCAGGTCCTCTGGAAGAGCAGCTTTTCACAGCGGAGCCATCTCTCCAGCCCCCATGCCCGGCTTTTTACATTTTATTTTATTTGTTTTCTTTGAGAAAGAGGCTCATTATGTAGCCCAGGCTGGCCAAGAACTTGCGACAATCTTTATGCCCTAGCCTCCCAAATACTGTGACTGCAGGCGTGCTCCCCCAGACCCCTCGAGAACCTCCGTGGTGCAGTGGGTAAGACCCCAGACTCTGAGGCCAGCTTCCCAAGTAACCTGGCAGCGCACCTCTGCCTCCCCGCCTTTCTTTCAACATCTTTTCCTCAGAACCAAACCTCTGGAGACTTTGACTTGGAGTGCTTTGCAGCAACCTGTTGAAGACTGTTGTTCCAGCAGCCTCATGTACCCTGTGAGAGGCTGGCTCCAAAATTCAGGTGTCAGGGCTGGGGTGTGGTTCTGTCGCAGTGTCTGCTAAGCATTTACGAGGCTCTGAGCCCAGTATCAACCCCCCCCCCCGCGCCCCTAAGACTGGAGGTGGTGGCGCAGGCCTGAAGGAGGATGGTCGCACAGGCCTGAAGGAGGATGGTCAGAAGTTCAAGGTCATCTTGGGCTATGTAGGTAGTTCTAGGCCACTCTGGGCTACATGAGACCTGTCTCAAAATATATTTTTTTAATTAAATAAAGAAACCAGTGTCAGCTAGGCATGGCTCTTCACCCTGTCATCCTAACACTCAAGAGGTTGAGGCAGGAGCATTGCTCCAAGTCAGAGGCCAGTCTTGCGTTATGTGAAACTTTGTTTCAAGAATAAAGTTGAACAAGCCTGATGCGACAGTGAAGGTTCTTTAATCCCAGCACCCAGGAGGCACAGGTGGGCCGAGCTCTGTGAGTTTGAGGGCAGCCTGGTCTACAAAGTGGGGTTCACTACGTAGCGAGCCTCTGTCTCACAAAAACAAACAAGATCATAAAAATAAAAATAAGAAAAGCAGTTGTCAGTTCAGCTTGGAGGAGATACACACTTGTCATCCCAGCACCTGAGGCACTGAGGCTGGAGGATTGTTGTGAGTTGGAGGCCAGCACGGACTGCATAATGAGACCCTGTCTAAAATATAAAAATGAAAAAATAAAAAAATAAACAGCAAGAAACTGCAGCCCAGGAGTTGGGAAGGACTTAACTTTCCACCGAAGGGCCCTGGTCCCGATAGGGAGCGACGTCCTAGGTCCCCACGCGGGGCCAGGATGCACGGGGCGGCGGGGCGTCCTGGCGTCCGCAGGGTCCGGGCCGCGCGTGTGAAGGTTACAGCTCCGCGCGGGGCGGGGGCCGCGCTGTTGCTGGGGTCTGCGGGGCCTGCCTGCGCCCGCGCCCTGCCTCCATCTCGGCCAGCCAGTGAGCGGTACCCGCCGCCGTTGCCAGGGGAAACTCGCCGCCCCGTTACCCAGCAACAAGCCTGGCCCAACCAGGCGCGAGGAGCCCCCAGGCCCCGCCCGCCGCTGCCCATCGCGTGCCCAATGCCAGGCGGGCAGAGCCGGCCCGGCTCCCGGAGACGGCGAGCGCTCTCATTGGCCGCCGCCAAAGTCCTCCCGGATCTGGGGGAGCCCTCGGTGCAGGGCGGGGGTGCGGGGGAGTCGGGCCCCGGGGAGCCGCGGGCTGTGCGGCCCGCCAGCTCTGAGGCCGGTTGGGGTGCGACCTCAGCTCTTCCTGCTGCCCCGCACCTTTTCAGGGGAAGGATGTGCCGAGGAGGAGTGGGGGTGGGGGATGTGCAGGGCGCCCCCACCCCCACTGCGGGAACTTCCGCCGAGTTGGTCTTGGGAAGATAGGCGCTAAGTGTCCCGGTCCAACAAGAGACCTTTGCACAGTGACCCCACGAAGGCAGGGAGCGGCTCTACCCACGCCCTTGGCAGAACTCGGGGTCCTGGCAGTGGAAAGCAAGCTGGAAGACTTTCGTAGAGACTGTGGCGCGCCAGATAGGAGGTGAGGGTGGTTTGTCAGCTCAGCACTCCAGAGGCTGACACAGGAGTGCTAGGAGTCTGAGGCTATCCTGGGCTACACAGCAAAACTCTCAAAAACAGAAAGGCAACACCCCCCCCCCCCAACACCGACAATGCACTTAGCTATGTCCGAAGTCATAAAGACAAGAACAGCACCGGGCATGGTGGCTCATGCCCTTATCCCAGCTCTTTGGAGGCTGAGGCAGAGGCTGAGGCAGAGGCTGAGGCAGGAGCATCTCTGTTCAAGGCCAGCGTGGCCTGCACACAGAGTGACGGGCCAGCCAGACTGCCATATTGGGATTCCTTTCTCAAAACCCAAACCAAACAACACAATGAAAAAATCAAGGATGGAGCCGGAAATGGTGGTGCTCACCCATTGTCCTAGTCCTTGGAAAGTGGGGGCAGGAGGATCAAAGATTCGAGGCCAGCATGGCTG
Organism: Psammomys obesus; assembly: GCF_907164565.1. NCBI lineage: Eukaryota > Metazoa > Chordata > Mammalia > Rodentia > Muridae > Psammomys > Psammomys obesus. Next base: position 731,530 of record NW_026592732.1, on the reverse strand, counting down.
TGCCGGTCAGGGATAGCCTGGGCTAAAAACAAGCCTACAATCCCTTCTCCAGGGAGTGGGGCCCAGGAGACAAGGTGCTGAGTCTCTTTCAAAGGAAGCCAGGCTGGACAGAAGGCTCCGTTCACAGGGGCGTGCCAGGTTCCATCCACAGCACCTCATCCCTGAGGTACCAAACAGAGGAAGGTGGAGCCAGGAGGGTCATGAGTTCAAGGTATCTCCAGCTACATGAGACCCTATGGAGAAACTTGGAGGTGCGTGTGAAAGAGGAGCCAGGCATGCCTGAATGCACCTTTGAAAATGAGGACGCACAGGTCACGGAGACTCGGGCTTTTGGGAAACAGACCTATAACGCCTATGAATCGCAGCGGAATTCATCATTATTGGTGCTGATAGATGTGTCTCCCTACTCCCAGGCCACCAGACTCTCAGGCCTCTCGTTCGTCCAGGTGCCCGCCCTCAAGGCACAGCCCTCTCTTCTCTCCAGGAAGCACTTGCTCCCAGGGTCCAGCTGGCTGATTTCCCAGGGCGGGGTACCTACTGCGCACTCCTAACACTGTCCACGGCAGGCCACAGAACACCAGGAGGCCTTTAGGCTTTGCCCCTAAACACAAGTCAGACAGAGAATCGAGCATGTGGAGAAGTGGGGTGGTTAAAAGGGAGTGGGGATGGGGGATGGAAGTGGAGGAGGGGAGGGGTGGCACACGCCTGTAATCCCAGCACTCAGGGGGCAGAGGCAGGCAGATCTCTGAGTTGGAGGCCAGCCTGGTCTATAGAGTGAGTTCTAGGACAGCCAGGGCTCCACAGAGAAACCCTATCTTAAAAAACTGAAAAAGGTGTGTGTGTGTGTGTGTGTGTGTGTGTGTGTGTGTGTAGGATGTGGGGAGCACCTTGCACCTTGGGGTAGTCCAGACGTTAGAAATGAATGGATGTGGTGGCTCATGCCTGTAACAGCCAGGATGCTGTGGTAGGAGGACTGCTAAGAGTTCCAGGCCATACACAGAGAAACCCTGTCTGCCTAAACCGAGAGAGGGAGAAAGAGAGAGATAGAAAGAAAGGAAGGAAGGAAGAAAGAAAGGAAGAAAGAAGAAAGAAAGAGAAAAAGGAAGAAAGGAAGGAAGGGAGGGAGGAAGGAAGGAAGAAATAAAGAAAATTAAGAAAGAAAGAGTCCAGGTCAGACTGGGCTTAAAGAGTGAGACACTGCTTTATAAGAACGTAAACAAGCAGAGCTCAATTAAAGAAGCTGAGGCAGGAGGATAGAAAGTTTGCTGTGTGAATGGACTACAGAGTGACTTCAAGGCAGCCTGGGTGACTTAGTGACAATTCTGTCCCAGGATAGTAACTCTGTCTTCAAAAACAAAAACAAAAAAAGGTGTGGAGGTCGCTTCGTGGAGGACCCCGGAGCCGGTGAGCAGGGCTCCAGCCGACTCTGATAAATAAATAAACAATCCAAGCGGCCAGGGAGCGCAGACCCCAGGCCTAGAGGGTCCGGAGGTCCGCCACGGCGGACGCAGGGCTGGGAGCCCCGGGCCCGGGCCCGGGACGCGTTCCCCAGTGACTCGGGAGGCCAGGCCCCGCCGTGCCCACCCCGGGCACGCTCCAGACCCCGCTCCGTCCCCCGAGCCAGGTGCGGCCGCCCCTTCCCGGGCACCTGGGGGAGGGTCGGAGACCAGGATTACTCAGCCTCCAGAATGAGGCGATGACATCATCCTTGGGGGGGTTGACTAATGGCCGCACTGGGGGGAGGCGGGGAAGTTTACCCGGTAACAGCGGCAGCCGCTAGGCCACGCCCCCAGGAAGTGCAGGGAGGCGGAGGAACTGCTCACAGACACACAAGCGCGCGTCCTCCCTGCATCCCTCCCCCAGCGCCCCACGTGCACTTAGCTCCCAGGGACTAGGGCAGGGATGATGTGCATGTTCGTGTCAGTGACGGTTTCCTCTAGGCGTGTGTCCGGTGTGCTAGGGAGCTGTCCTATAAAAGTGATTGTGTCAGGGGGTCAGTGTGTCAGTGTGATGGTTCCCGTCGGCCAGCTAAGTGTGGTGGTGGGTGTGTGGCAGGCTGTTGGGACAAACAGTTGAATTCTTGGCGATTCTGGGACGCCCTCCTGTGACAAGTGTGAATTGTGTCACAGCCACGTGTGTGTGGGAAGGCTGTGGATGTGTTGTATCCCTGGACTGACGTCAGTGTGGTTGTGTCTGACGGCGTCTGCCAGGCCAGCCACCAGCAGGATGGTGCGTGTGGCACAGTGGTGGTGTGTTTGCACGGGACCCACGGCCACCAAGCACACGTGTGTCACCTACCCAGGTGCCACCGCGGTTATGTCCCCGTGGTGTGCCCGCAGGTTGGGTTGCGTGTCCCTGGGACTGTACACACATTGTTGAGGGTCCCCCTCTTTTGTGTGGTTGTGATAGGGCGGGTGGGGGCTATGGCCGCGCCACTGTTGCTTGTGACAAGGCCACTGTGTGTCAGTGGCGGCGTGCGTGGACTGTGCATCGCCTCACTGACCTCAAAAACCTGTGTCGTGCTGACCATGTGTGTGTGCATGCCTGTGTGTGTTGCTGTGTATGTGTTTGTGTATATATTCATGTATGTGTGCGCACGTGTGCATTTATACGCATGTGGTTATGTGTGCATGTTTGTGTGTATATGTGTGTATCTGTGCTGCATGTGCGTGCACGTGTGTGTCCCGGCCCGGGCGGTCTCCGTGTGGGTGCCACCGCGGAGGGGAACTCCGCGTGCCCGCGGGACATGGCGCGCGCCGCCGCGCCCGCGTCGGCGGCTTCCTGGGTGTGGGAAGGTGCGCGTGTCTCCAGGCCTCCCGGCCGAGCACGGCGGCGCGGCGCGCTGATTGGCCGCGGCCCCGCCAGTCAGGAGCGCCGGAGTCCTGCGGTAATTCGGTAACTTGGTAACTGGCCCGCGCCAGGGCTGGGGGCTGGGCGTGCCCCGCCGAGCGCGGCCCGCCCTCCGCCCCCCGCGCCGCCGGGCTCCGGACTCGCCGGCCCGCACGCTGCCCGCCCGGGGCCGCTGCCCACCCGCCCCGCCCCCCGCGGGCTGCAGGCCGCAGCGCCCGCTCGGGGCGGACTCCGGGAAGGACTTCGCCCGGGGTCCAGGCCGGGGCGTTATCGCTCGGGCCAGGCGAGCCGGCGGCCCCGCGGCTTCCGGAGGCGCCCGGGCGGGATGAGCTCACTGCAAGTTGGCCAGGATTTCATCAGCCTCCTCCGCCCGAGTGGCCCCCGCGTGGGCCCGCGCCGCCGCTCCGCCGTGCGCCCGCTGCCCCCTGGCGGCCAGCGGAGGAGGCGCCCGCCTGACCACACGGCGGTCCTCGGAGCAGCCCGGGACTTCTGGCCCTGCATCTACCTCCAGGATGCACTGCCGCCGCTGAACTGACCGCGCAGGTGGTGGCGTGTGTGTGCGTTTAGGGCCCCACGCATCCTGGAGAAGTTCCCGCACACTTGGTTATGGCCTGAGCCCATTAAAAATGTAATTTTAAAAACATGCGTAGGGGCTGGAGCGATGGCTCCCTGGGTAGGCGCACTGGCTGCTCTTTCAGGGTTGGTTTCCCAAGACCCACACGAAGGTTCACTTTTAACTCCAGTTCCAGGGGAGATGACGCCCTCTTTTGGCCGCTGCCGACACTGCACACACGGTGGGCAGACAAACAAGCCTGCAAAACCACAGACATAAAATGATAAAAATGCTTTGCAAAAAACCTCCCTAAAAGCCGGATGTGGCGGCACACGCCTTTAATCCCAGCACTCCGCAGGAAGAGGCAGGTGGATCTCTGAGTTCGAGGCCAGCCTGGTCTACAGAGTGAGTCCAGGACAGCCAGGGCTACACAGAGAAACCCTGTCTCGAAAAACAAACAAAAACTACAGAAAAGCACTGTGTGTATTTTCTGTGCATGTGGCCAGGAGAGGGACGGATCCTCGGGAGCTGGAGTTACAGGCAGTGTTGAGCTGCTTGTGTAGGTGCTGGGAACCAGACTCGGGCCCCCTACACGAGCAGTTCTTGCTCTCGGCCCGGGAACACCCCTCCAAGCATTCCCAGCTTCTGTGCTTACCGACGGGCTCTCACTGTTACGCTGCCTAAGCTGGCCTTGAATTATGATCCTTCTACCTCAGTGCTTTCCACATTTACGTATTTTTAATTCGTGCACGTGTGTGTGCACAATCAAACTTGTGAAGGCCAAGTTCTGTGTGTGTGTGTTTGTGTGCCGGAGAGCACGAGGAGATCAAGAACAACTGGCATTCGGCCGGTGCTGCCTTCCAGCTTTGGGGAATGCAGCCGTGTGATGTAATATTCCCTTCCATCAGGGCCCTCGGGGATCTGAGGTCAGGGCTTCACACTTCTGTGGCACGCCCTTTACTGACTGAGCCATCTCCTCCAATTATTGCTATTTAGTTATTTGTTTGGTTGGTTGAGGCAGGGTTTCTCTGAGTAGCCTTGGCTGTTCTGGACTCATTTTGCAGACCAGGCTGGCCTTGAACTCACAGAGATCCGCCTGCCTCTGCCTCCCTGAGTGCTGGGATTACAGGCGTGAGCCACCGGTCCTGGCTTTAATTTTTTTTAAATATTTTTTATTTATTTAACTTTCATGTGCATTAAGTGTGAAGGTGTCAGATCCCTTGGAATTACAGACAACTGTGAGCTGCCATGTGGGTACTCTTCCTCTGGAAGAGCAGGCAGTGCTCTTAACCATTGAGCCATCTCTCCAGCCCCTAATTTTTATTTTTAAAAGACGGTGTCTCTGTGTAGTTCTGGCTGTCCTGGAACTCACTCTGTAGACAAGGCTGGCTTCCAACTTGGAGATTCACTTCCCTCTGCCTCCTGAGTGCTGGGGTTAAAGTGTGCACCATCATGCCGGGCATCCAGGCTTCTATTTGTAATTTTAATATTTGAGACAGGGTCTCATGTAGCCCATGATGGCCTTGAGCTTATTATGTAGCCAAAGTTGGTCTTGAAGTCCAGAGTCTCCTGGCTGGGACTATGTGACAGCTTCCAGAGTTTGCTGAATGAAGGAGTGTGGTTTCTAACTGCAGCAGCACCCCCTGCTGGCAAGTGCAGAGCATAGCACTTACAAGGCCAATCAAAGCTCTGGTACAGCTCAGCCTGTGGGCAGCTCTGCAGGTAACTGAAGTAACTCTCCCACAGTGATTTTCTGTGTGTGTGTGACTGAGGACTGAAATTATGGCATTCACTTTTCTTTGACATAGGGTTTTCCTGTGTAGCCCTGGCTGTCCTAGGACTCCGTCTACAGACCAGGCTGGCCTGGAACTCACAGATCCAGCTGCCTCTGCCTCCCTGAGTGCTGGGATTACAGGCATGTTGCTATCGTGTCCAGCTCCTTTACCTTTTTATTTTTCTAGACAGGGTCTCACTGTGTAGCCCTGGCTGGCCTAGAACTCTCTATGTAGATCAGGCTGGCCTTGAACTCACAGAAGTCTGCCTGCCTCTGCCTCCCAAGTGCTGGGATTATAGGTGTCTGCCACTATGCGATTTCTATGTGCTCTTTGAACAGATCATTTACTGCAAAACGTGTGTGACTAATAAAAACACTGCATATTTCAGATTGTTGACAGAGAAAAATGTGGATATCCCAGACACAAAGAAATGGCAAGTGTATCTGGGTGATGGTGGCAGTGCATGCCCTCAGTTCCAGCATTCTGGAGCTAGGGGCAGGCAGATCTCTAAATTCAAGGCCACCATGGTTTACAGAGTGGGTTCCAGGACACTCAGGGGTGCACAGAAAAAAACCTGTCTCAAACAAAACAAAAAGGAGCTATAAGTGTTTCAGGTGACAAAGACTGTGTCAGCTACTCTGATCTGATCATTGAACATTGTTTATATGTGTCAAAATATTACACTATGCCACAACTGTGCACAATTATGTGTCAACTAAAAAAAAAAATCCTTAGGCTGGACAGGGTAGCCCCTCCCCAGCACTCCGAGGGCAGAGGTAGGTGACGCTCTATGGATTGGTAGACAGCCTGGCCTACAACAGAGTTCCAGATCAGCCAGGGCTGTCCTGCAAGGCTCTAACTCAGAAACAAACAACAACAACAAAACAGCAAACAGGCAAAAAACAAACCCCAAAACAAAACAAGCAGGCAAGATGGCTCTATAGGCACAGGAGCCTGCTGCCAAACCTTGATACCTGAGTTTGCTCCCTAAACTCCATGTGGGAATCTAATCCTTAGACCCGGATGTCTACAGGATCCTCTGGCCTCCACGCCTGCGCCATGGCATGCATGCTCCTTTCCCAAATTACAACAATGAAAAAAATTGGGATGGGCAGGGTAGTTTACTTCTGGGATTCCAGCATACAGGAGGCGGGGACAGGAACATCACCTGGAGTTTGAAGATAGCTTAGATACATGGAAAGCGCCTAATCTCAAACACAACAACAAAAGGAAAAAAAAGGTGTAGATTAGCTTAGTGGTTAGGAGTGGTTAACTGCTCTGCAGAGAGACCAGGTTCAGCCCCGGCACCCACGCGGTGGCTCACAGCTGCACTTTTGTCTCCGAAGGAACCAGGCACTCATGTGGTCCACAGAAATACATGCACGCAAACACCCATACACATAAAATATACTTTTTTTTAAAAAATACTTTATTTGGGGTTACAGTTTCTCTGTGTAGTCTTGGGTGTCCTGGAACTCACTCTGCAGCTTTAAGGTTTATTTTTTGAGATAGGGTCTTACTGTGAGGCGTTGGTTGGTTGTCCTGGAACTCATTACGAAAACCAGGAATTAGTCTGCATCAGCCTCCCGAGTGCTGGGACTAAAGGCATGCCCCACCACTGCCTGGGCCGGCATTATTTTTTTTTTTTTTCGATTTAAAACAACAAAATTGGTACTGAGGATGTACCTAAGTGGCAGAACCTGGGCCCAAGCCTGCTTTCATTACCAACACACACACACACACTACTGTTCTTTTGAATTTCAGTGAACTACTGTTGGCTTACTGAAATAACACTAATGTCCATGAGACAGACAAACTGTGGCCATCTCTCAGATGGGATATCTCACAGCAGTTTAAGATGGTCAGTTTGGTGGGCATAGCCACTGGTACTGAAGTGGCTAAGGCAGGAGAATCAGCAGTCCAATCTTAACAGAAATATTAAGGAAAAAACTATAGGAGAAAACAAGTAACAGGACAGGAGCCTACCACAGAAGGCACCTGAAAGACTCTACCTAGCAGTGTATCAAAGCAGATGCTGAGACTCATAGCCAAACCTTCGGCAGAGTATAGGGAATCATATGAAGGAAGGAGGAACTAGTATATCCTAGAGGGGACAGGGAGCCCCACAAGGTCCAAATATATCTGAGCACAGGGGTCTCCTACGAGACTGTTTATCCAACCAAGGACCATGCATGGATATAACCTACAACCCCTGCTCAGACATAGCCCATGGTAGCTCAGTATCCAAGTGGGTTCCCTAGTAAGGGGGACAGGAATTATTTCTGACATGAACTCATGAGCTTCCCCTCCGCTCTGAGGGAGGAGCAGAGCAGCCTTGCTAGGCCACAGATAAGGACATTGCAACCATCCTGAAGATACCTGATAAGCTGGGGCCAGACGGAAGGACAGCAGGACACAAACTCGGAAGGGGGCAGGGAGATGAGGGAGGGAGGGGAGGATTGGGAGGGAAAGAGGGAGAGGGCTAAGCTGGGATACAATTGAATGTATAAAATTATTTAAAAATAAAAAAAATATTAAAAAAAGAAAAGTAATGCTAACACACACACAAAGAAAAAAAAAAAAAGAAAAAACTAATAATAATTCAAGTGCCAGCAAGTTGCTCAACAGATACAGAAGCTTGTGCACCTGACAGTCCGGGGATCAAGCTGAGGCTGAGGTCATCAGAATTAGCAAAGTGCCTTCTTTACCCTCTCAGCCATCCTGCCCGGCTTTTTATTGTTTTACTTTTGAGGCAGGGTCCTGGCTGGGCTGGAACTGTAAATATATCATGCTGTTCTTGACCTTAAGGCAATCCTCCTGCCTCAGTCTCCTCTTAAATTAGAGGCATGTGCCAGAACCCCCAGTTTTCATTAAATAGCTGTTTTCTAACACACACACACACACACACACACACACTCTTTGTTTTTCAAGACGGGGTTTCTCTGTGTAGCCCTGGAAGTCCTGAACTCGCTTTGTAGACTAGGCTGGCCCCGAACTAGCGACCTGCCTGCCTCTGCTTCCCAGATGCTGGTATTAAAGGCCAGGCTTAAATGTATTTTTACGAATTAGTTTCTAAAGTTAAGGTTTCATTGGCAAGAAGAGGTGATGAAGCCTTCTAGTACGACGTCTGGCTTTTACTTACTAACATCGGGCACAAGTGGCGCGGGGTGGAAAACTGAGTAAGAGAGTCCCGAGACTGACGGCCACATCTCCACTTCCCGGGACCAGGCGGAAGAAACACGCTTCCGCCGCGTTCTGCGGAGCCTGAGGGGGCGCGGTCCCTTTAAGCCACCCGGAAATTGGCTGCCAGGACCGGAAGTAGCCCACTTTATTTCCTCTTTTCACGTGGTGCGGGACGGAAGTGACGAGAGAGGCCCGGGAGCTGCGGACGCGGAGGCGGACGGAGCCGGAGCCGCAGACGCCGCGGGGTCTCCGGGACAGGTGACCGGGGGAGGGGGCCGGGAGCGCGCCCGGGGAGGGCGGGGCCTGCCGGCTCACGTGAGGGGAGCGGGAGCGCGCGGGCGGGGAGGCGAGCCGTCGGCGGGGGCGGGGTCTGGGTACTCGGAGGGAGGCGGGGACGCGACGCCACATGGGTCACCGGAGGGGCGCTGTGGGGTGGGCTGGGAGCGTGTGGGCGGGTCCCGACTACGGCTGGCGGCGAGGCCGGGGCGGGGCTGGGGGCGGGGCCAGAGGCCTGCCTGGAGCGCCAAGGGGCAGGCCCGGGGCTGGGGGCGGAGACGCTGGGGGCGGCACCAAGCGTCGTGGGGCGGGGACACTGGGCGGAGTCAGGAGAAACTGACGGGGCGGGACTAGAGTATTGGGGGCGTAAGGGGTGGGGTTTGGGCGATGGGCGGGAGCGCCGGGGGTGTGTCCGAGGCGGCGTGGGGCGGGATGGAGGGCGGTGGGCGGAGTGGTCTGGGGGCGGGGCTAGAGTATTGTAAGGGCCCCTGAGGGTTAGGGGTCCAGGCTGTGGGGAGATCCACGGGGTGGCAGCCTTACGAGCTAAAGTTTTGAGGAGCGTGGGGAAGAGGGCAAGGTCTGGGCTTCGGGTGAACAGCTTGCGACTGAACTGTGGCGTTACGCCGAGTGTGGCCAACATGCTGGGGGCGGAGCCAGGATGTTGTCCTTAGTAGGGTGCGTGTTTTGGGCGTTGATGGCTGCGCTAGGGCGCGCTTAGAGTAGCGGGTGGGCCTGGACTTTGGGATGGAGACTCCCTGGGCGAGGAAGGAAAGTTTCTTGCTTCTGGAGGTGGGGTCCTGATCATTGCCTAGAAGCTAGGGGCAGGTCCAGAGGTCGGCTGGTACTGGATGGAGGTGGGCCTTACAGGTGTTGAGGGGTGTTGAGGGTGGGGCTAGGATGCTGCACGTGGAGAATGGCGGGGGTGGGACCAGAAAGTTTTTCCTGAGCCGGAAGTGCAGCCGAACTTGATCAGGAAAGCAGGAGGAGGGGCGAGGCTGAGAGGCGGGGTCAGAAGGTTTCCCGGCATGTGGGGGTGGGGGTCCTAGGGCGGGCTGGTTAAATTGAAGGCCGAGCCAGATTGTGTGATTTTTTTTTTTTTTTTTTTTTCCTGTGGGCGAGGCCAGGAGTCTGGCGGGAAAGGAGGGGCCTGAAGTTTCACCCTGGTCAGGGGCGGCTCCAGGGAAGTTTTTAGAGGTCAGGGGTGTGGTTGTGGCTAGCAGTTTTGTTTTTTAGCTACTGTAGCAGTCTGTCTTCCTAAGTATCATTATGAAGGTCAAGTTTAGCGCAGGGAGCCCCCTGGAGTGGATCTGGGGCCTGCTTGCGGAATCTTTTCCGGCTTGGTGGGAGATGATGAGTGCCTTTTCAGGGGGCTGGGCTGAATCAGTTTTAGGGGAGCCATGGAATGAAGTTCTTTGAGAGTTGGAGCTGTGTTTCATTATGTTTCATTTGTTTTCTGCATGTATGTGTATGACCACACGGAGGTGAGCGGACAGCTGGTGGGAGTGCTCTCCTACTTTGTGGATCGAACTCAGGTTCTCAGGCTTGGCAGCACCCCAGGATCCATCCCTTTGGCCCACTAGAAGTTACTCTTTTGCTGGTTGGAAGGAAGGGTCGTGCCTTCTGAGATCCAGGTCCTGGTTAAATTATCATAGGAAATGGAGCCTGGAGGAATTGGAGGAATTAGTATTAGGTACAGGAAAAGGGTCAGAATTTTCCCAAGGTGGTTCTAAATTGCTTCGGTGGGTCTAAAACTGAAGGGCAGAGTTTGTGTATTTTTTACAGAAAGAGGCGCAGCTAATATGTGAGAATTCTTGATGAAACACAAGTGTGTTTTTCTGTGAGTCTGTGTTTTCAGGACCCTCAGTAAAGGAGAGGAGCCAGCATTTCAAAGTGCTGTTGGTGTTAACATAGTGTTCTCTCTGCCCTCAGGAACCTCCAGTGCTACATTTGTTTTCTGGGAGGGAGATCACAGCCAGTGATGGTGAGCTAGAAAGTGGAGGAGTGGGGTGGGAGGGTGGGCTACAGAGACCAGACCCTCAGATCCTGGGCAAAATGCCCTTGTGGCAGGAAGAGTTTTTCCACCCTTTAACTGCTACCCCACTACAGGCCACCACACTAGATTTGAAATCAAAGGAGGACAAGGACGCTGAGTTGGACAAGAGGATCGAGGCTCTTCGTCGGAAGAATGAGGCCCTTATCCGGCGCTACCAGGTGCCCTAGCCCTGCCCTGGGAGACCCCACCCCCTCTCCTTCCCTCAGTGAGTTTTTCCCACCTCTCCCTTCAAGTTTTTCTCATGTTTCCTCTTCACTCACAGGATGAAAGCCAAAGGTCTTAGCCTGGCCTCGCTTCCTCCATCCCATCATTCATTCATTCATTTATTCATCCTCTGCTCACTGAAGTCTTCAGAGGCTGAGCTTCAGCTTGAGTGGTGCTGGGAACATACTCTCCAGACCTGTTGTTAGGGCACAGTCCAGTTTGGGACAGTTTCCCTCCTTGATGACACAGACTAGACAGGACTGGGGGGGGGGGGAGTCTAGCCTGAGGGCATTAGGGAGGGCTTTCTGGTAGAGGGGATTCTGAGAACTGAAGGGTGCCTAGGTATTAGGATAGGAATTGGAAAGGAATGAGTTATGTTTCACACAAGGGGAACAATTTGGGCAAATGTTTGTGTGCAAGAGAAGTTTGTGTGCAAGTCAGTTGGTGGAGAATCGAGGTCATCAGGGCCAGCTGTGTAGGTTAGAGAAGGCCTAAGGGCAGTAGGGAGCCATGGATAGCTTTGAATGGGAGTGAGGACTGGGGAGATTAGTTCTTCCTAGGACTTCCTAAACTGTGTGGTGGTGGGTGGGAGTCCAGATAGGAAGAAGAAAACTAGAACAGGGTCCCTAGTGGGAGAGGACAGGTCTGGCTCAGGGCCAGAAAGAGGCTCAGTGACCAAGGGCGGTCGGGGCTAGAGTGGGAAGAGGAGGGAGGCGCAGGGCTCAAGAGGAGGTGGTGGGCTGTCTGTGAGAAGGACCTGGAGGAGGGTGGCCCTCATTGACTCATTCTCCATGCCTTCGTTCATATTAAAAAACAAAACGAAAAGCCTGGGTTTCATTGTGTGCTAGGCAGCACCGTAGGCTGGGAGGGGGCACATCAGATAATGTAGCTAACAGGTACCCCATGCTCTACCAAGCTGTGGATGAGATCAGAGAGAGCAGCAGGTAGGCGTGAGACATTTGAAACCTGGAGGAGTCACAGGGCTAAGGAACTCAACCCTAGCCGGCGAGCAGCTGGTACAAAAGCCCTGGGACAGGTCTGAGCCCCGGGGAGTAGCAGGAAGGCCCCCAGTGTGGGTTCTGTGGTGGTGGGGAAGCGTTTGGCTCTTCCAGGTGGTGTTACTCACAGGAGGGCTTTGGAGCAGAGCAAAATGGCAGGGTTTGACGGAAGAGGCTGTGACCAGTGTCTAAAGCTCTGGAGAGAAGCCTGAGTTGGGGTGCAGGGAGAATGTAGATGAACTGTGGGACTCTAGCTGTTGGACAGGAGCTCTAACAGTCTGTTTCCCTGGATATTTGCTCTAGGAGATTGAGGAGGACCGGAAGAAAGCTGAACTGGAGGGGGTTGCAGTGACAGCCCCCCGGAAGAGCCGTTCCATGGAGAAGGAGACTGTGGCAGTGGAGGTGGAAAGCCCAGCATGTCTGAATTCTCAAGATACTGAGGGGGTAGAGGGCTGAGGCCTGGGACCCAAACCTGTCAGCTGCCTCTTAGCCTAGGATGCCCCACTCTGCCTCGACTTTGATTGATTTCTCCTTCCTCCCCCTTTCAGGAGAAGAGCCTCGGTCCCTCTCGGAGGACTGCTGGGACCTCCCGGCCCCCAGGGACCAGCAGGGGGGGCCGGACCCACCCCCAGCAGGGAGGCCGGGCAGGCATAGGCCGGACATCCCGAGGCCAGGAGGATGGTGCCGGGGAGCAGCTTCGAGGGGGAACTGGGGGCCGGGGCCGGAGGGGCCGGGGCCAGGGATCCCCTCATCTCTTAGGGGCAGGAGACAACTCAACTTCTTATCGCAAGTCCAAGGTAGGCACCGAGATTTTCGTTTTCCTGGTTTTCACTCATTCCATCTATCCATCTATCTATCTATCCATCCATCCATCCATCCATCCATTAATTTTTCTGGCCTTGGATTAAACCTGTAGCCTTAGATGAGTGCTTTATCATTGAACTACACCCTCAGCTTTACCATTGAACTACATCACCAGCCCTCAGCTTTACCATTGAACTACATCCGCAGCCCTCAGCTTTACCATTGAGCTACATCCCCAGCCCTCAGCTTTACCATTGAACTACATCCCTGCCCTCAGCTTTACCATTGAGCTACATCCCCAGCCCTCAGCTTTTATTTGGAAACAGGATCTCATCTCATCTCATCTCATTAGGTTGCTCAGGCTGGCCCTGAACTTGGTGTCCTGCTCAGCCTCCTCGGTGGCTGGGAAAACAGGTCTGCCCTGCTGTGTCTAGCTAGTTCATTTCTTTTCCTTTGCCTTTTCTCTATTGCTTGGATGGGCTCCTCCCTAATCTTCTGTCTTTGTGTCTCTATCCCCTCCAGCTATCCCTCTCAGGGCGTCTCTTCTTCCACTCCTGACCAGTGCTCTGCGTCTTCTTAGGTTCCAATTCCGACTTCCTGCTCTTACCTGTTTCGTGTGCAGCATCTGCTTTGTGCTCACGCTGTCTGTGTGCTCAGATCCATGTTGGGAGTAGTGGCCTCCTTGTGACTGCTCTACTCCCCATCGGGCAAGGGCTTGGGCGATGGCTCACAGTTTTGGATGGACTTGGGTCCAAGCCGGTTCTGTGACTCTCTGCTGTGGCGAGGTTGCTTTCTTTCTGGGCATTAAGATTCTTGCTTTTATAGGAAAAGCTGATTAGACCCAAACAGCGTTGTTATAAACATTCTCTGCTGTCAGGCATTGTGCCTCAGGGCAGGCACTTGGCAAATGCCAGAAATGGGTGGTTCGGGTTTGCTGGTTCGGGTTTGCTGAGCTGCTGGAATGGGGCCTGCAAGTCCAAGAGAGAACTTGGTCACTACAGTGCTTGAGGCCGGAGTTCGGTCCCCAGAGCCCACAGAAAAGAGATGAGTGTGGTAGTTGAGACTTGAAATCTGTACCCTAGAGGTGGGAGTGGAGACAGGGGGACCTTAGGCGCCATGGTCAGCCATCCTAGCCTACATGGCGAGCTCCATGCCAGTGAGAGGCTCTGTTTGAAGAAGGGCAGATGGGCCTGGTGTGGTGTACACCCTTCATTCTAGCAGAGGAAGGCAAGCAGATGTCTGCTGGTGAGTTTCAGGCCTGCTGAAGCTACGGAGAAGAAAAATGAGGAAAGCACTCAGAGTTGTCCCTCTGGCCTCCACACACACACATGAACATGCGTGTGTACCCATAGACACACGCTTGGACCCCAGATTCGATGACCTCAATAAAGTCAGGGTTTGGTTCTCTCATGTGTTCAGCCAGTAAGTAGTGTGGATCAGGAGGCCAAGGCCTGCTCACCCCTAGGATTGTTCAAAAGGTGGACCCTGGGACACTGACAAAGTCAAGAAAACACATTTCCTTATCTTTTTGTTGGGAAGAATTAGTCATGCCCTAGCAGTGCAGGCTGGGGAGGAGCACCCTGTCCAGTGGGTGCTGTTGTAATCTCTCCTTAGTGCTACAGGTAGTTCAGTTGGCAAGTCGCACCTTGATGCACTATTTCTGTGGTGGCTGTGGTACATCAGGGTCCCCAGCATCTGAGTGAGTTCAGGCCAGTTGCGCCTCATGACCTTCCCATCCGTGGAGAATTTGGGCTCCGAGTGTCTTGTGCATAGCCGGTTGTGTAGTTCTTTCTGACAGCCGCATGTTGTCTTGTCCCCCAGGAGTGGGAGGAGCGGCGGAGACAGAACATCGAGAAGATGAATGAGGAGATGGAGAAGATCGCAGAGTATGAGCGCAACCAGCGGGTCAGCACCGGGCGCCTGGGGGGCTGAGTGGCAGGCACCCCAGTGCCTCCCAGCCTGCCCACCTGCCAGCCCTTCTGCTGCAGGAAGGGGTGCTGGAGCCCAACCCAGTGCGAAACTTCCTGGATGACCCCCGACGCCGGAGCGGACCCCTGGAGGAGCCTGAGAGGGACCGCAGGGAGGGCAGCCGCCGGCATGGTCGCAACTGGGGAGGTTCCGACTTTGAGCGGGTGCGTTCTGGTTTGGAACATGAACGCCAGGTGGGTGCTGGATCTCCCTGTGGCCGGTCGGGCTTCTCAAGAGCTGTGCTTTGGGCTGGCACGATGGACAGACCAGGTGTTACTCTCTTAACATGGGGTTTGATGGGTGGGGGCTCAGGCTTGTTTGGAATGACCGCCATGCTTGGCCAAGGTTTTTGCTTTTGAAGTAGGGTCTCACTCTCTAGCCCCGGTGATTTGGAACTCAAGGCCAGTCCATTTTACTTGGAGCTCCAGCTTTAAGCGTAGCATAGAGATCGCCTGCCTCTCCCCTGAGTGCTGGGCCTAAAGCCGTGCATGCTGTGCCTGCCGCCAGTGTTTTCTTTGTTAAGGATTCATTCAGACTTTTTTTCCTTTTTCTTTTTGCCTTGCTGGTGTACAACCCAGGGTCTTACACATGCTGTTCAAACTACCAGTAAGCTACACCCCTATGGAGGATTTTTAGTCAGTTGTTAGGCAGTCTTGGAAATCTTGCCAACTGAGCCATCTGAGATTTCTATGTCCTGGAACTCTTGATCCTCCTGTTTCAGCCTCCCCAGTGCTGGGATTACTGGCCAGGGAAAATAGTTCCTAGACAAAGTTGTAGTTTATCCCAATGGGAACCAAATGGGTAATTAAAGTCTAATTATAGGCTGGGTATTACAAAATGTCACTACCCCAAAAGGTGAGGAGGGGTCAGAGATGTTTCTTAAGAAAGATGAGGAAGCTGGGCTTGGCATTGCATGCCTTTAATCCCAGCACTCAGGGAGGCAGAGGCAGCTGAGTTCAAGGCAAGTGTAATCTACACAGCAGTGAAACCCTGTCTTGAAAAGCAAAACAAAAAGATGAGGAGAGAGCTGGAGAGCTGGTTCAGCGGTTAGGGTGCTGGGTGACACCAGGCACTCTAGTGCACACCTTTGACCCCAGCCCTGGGGAGGCAGAGGAGGGTGGATCTCTATGACTTCACGGCCAGCCTGGTCTACAGAGTGAGCTCTAGGATAGCCAGGGGTACACACAGAAACCCTATCTTGAAAAACAAAGGAACAGACAAACAGTGCCGAGTGGTCTTCCAGAGCACCCATGCAGGACAATCATGAGTGCTTGTAACTATCGCCAAAGCACCTGGCACCCTCTTCTGGCCTCTGTGGGTACCTGCACACACATGGCAAATATGCACAGACACATACTGTGGCAGGTACAGGAAAATCGTCAAAATAGATGTTTAGGAAAGGAGAGCTGGAGAGAGAGGCCAGTGCTTGCTGTCAGCATTAGGATCTGGTCCGAATCCCTAGCGCTCAGGTAGAAAAGGTTGAATGTGGCTCCAGGCATGCCTAGGGTTGGAGAAAGGAAGAGAGCTGGGACTTGCTGGCTGCTAGCCTAGGCCAGAGTTGCCAGGATCTGAGAGACCCTGCTTCAAGGGAGCAAGCTGGAGGTGACAGAGCAGGACACGCCTCTGTCTCTCACACGTGCATGTACAAACATCGCACAACACAAAGATGGGGAGGAAAGAATGGAACGTTTAATCTAGAAAGATGAGATCCAGCACTTGGCAGGTAGAGGCAGGCCAGTCTGATGTGGGCTTTTCCTCAACTGAGGTTCCCTCTTTCCAGACAACTCTAGCTTTTGTCAAGTTGACATAAAACTTGCCAGCACAAGGGGTTTAAGGCCATCCTTGGCTCTATAGTGAGTTTGAGGCAGCTACCCTGGCCTATATGAGACCCTGTGTGAAACCAGAAATAAATGAGGTGGATGCTCTCAGAGGAGGCTGCTTTAGCCACATACTCGCTTGCTGCCTGTCAACTTTATCCTGTGGTCCCTGAACAGTGGTTCTGTGTCTGGGGGGAGGGCCATGGAGGAGAGCCAGAGCCTGATTGCCTGTGGTGCCTGCAGGGCCGCAGGGCTGGCCTGGGCAGTGGGGGCGACATGACCATATCCATGACGGGCCGGGAGCGGTCAGAGTACCTGCGCTGGAAGCAGGAGAGGGAGAAGATCGACCAAGAGCGCCTGCAGAGACACCGCAAGCCCACCGGCCAGTGGCGGCGGGAGTGGGATGCCGAGAAGACCGACGGCATGTGAGTCAGTTGTCTTCCTGCGGGTTCTTGTCTCCAGCCATTTTCTTGTCCTCATGGTGATATTTGCTATAGCTTGCCATGTCTCCGTGGCATATGGAAGCCTGCCTTCTCCTCCCTTTGCTACTGGGGCTTGAACCTATGGCCTCTGGCATGCTGTAAGTGCTGCACTGCTGAGCTAGGCCCACACCCTCTTACTGGAGGATTCTAGACAGGTGCTCTACCAATGAGCCATCTCTATAGCCCCCATTCCCCACCTTTAAATATTTTAAAAATTTTATGTGTATGAATGTCTTATCTGCATGTGTGTTTGTTCACTTTGTGCATGTCTGGTGCCCATGGAGGCTACAGATCCCCTGAAAGGAGCTACAGAGGATTGTGAGCTACTTTGTAGACCCTGGGAGATGAACGTGGGTCCTTGGGAAGAGTAGCCAGAGCTGGCTGAACCAGGTCTTCTGTCCTTTCGCCTTTTTACTTCTTGAGACAGTGTGTTACCTAGGCTGGCTTTGATCTCAGTCTCCCTGCCTCAGCCCCTGTTGTTGTTTTTGCTTGTTCTGATTTTTGAGACAGGGTTCCTGTGTAGCCCTAGCTGTCCTGGACTCACAGAGATCAGCCTGCCTGGAATTAAAGGCGTGAGCTACCACAGCCGGCATATGTTTTTGCTGAGTGAGATAGAGCAGTGAGCACAGAAGCAGCTCACGGAGAAAGTCCACTGTGTGGTCTGGGGATTAGTGACAGTCACCTTTACCTGCTGAGCTTCCTTGCTGCCCAGCCGCAGCCTCAGTGCTGCGATTAGAGGGCAGTGCAGCTCAAGTGGGCATAGAATTCAACATCCTGCAGCCTTGGCCCAACAGAGTGCCCAGCTTATATATGAAAAGCTTTGTCCTGTGTTCACATACCTGCTGGGCTGTTGGCCCAGGTTAGCCCAAGACTGTGGGTCTCCCTGGCTCTGTACCTTCCTGTAAATGAGCATCACAGATGTTTGAGAAAGTGTAGCCAGCAAAGGTTAAGGGTTGGAAAAAACCTACAGCTGCTGACCCTAGGCTGTTCCTTCTCGGACTCTGAGCCTGCTTGTCTGTAGATTGAAGTGACAGAGTGATGATTTTTCTTACTTTGATTCTTTGAGACAAGGCCTCATGTAGCCAAAGTTGGCCTTGAATTTTCTATGGTGTCAAGGACAGCCCTTGTTTCTTCTGTCTGCACCTTGCAGTGCTAGGATCCTGTGCCTGGCCCACAGTTCTGTCCTTGCTCTGTTTGAGCACTCCCTGAATGTGTTCATTCTGGGAGACGGGCTGAGAGCAGCCACACTGAGAGACTTACCTGTCTTGGCATGGCAGACACACAGGGTGCAGAGGTCAGCGGGGAGGAGAGTGTCTCCAGCCTCTGTGTTTTTATTTCAGAAGCCACACCCTCTATCTTTATCTGGGTTTGTCACTAGGAAGCTAAGTCAGCTCTGATCCATCATTCCATCTTGACCCCATTCTGACCAGCTCCATGGTGCTGCCTCCGTCTCCCCTGTTTTCTCCGTCCTTTCCCTCGTTCCCTCAGCTATTACTCACTCTGTTCTCTTGCTAGGTTCAAGGATGGCCCAGCTTCTACCCAGGAACTGTCCCACCGTTACAGTGAGTACTATCTTGGAAAGGGTTAGGCAGTGGGTTCAAATGTGGTATGTGCGGTGTCCCCCTCCCCTAAATCCTTGGATCTGGGTTTCTGTTGTAGATGACCAAGCTTGGGCCAGGCCCCCTAAGCCCCCCACTTTTGGAGAGTTCCTCTCTGAGCACAAAGCAGAAATCAACAGTCGCAGGAGGAGAAAGAACAGCCGACCCCAGGCCAAGGTGGCCCCTCATGCCTATAGGTGGGGTGCCCCTCCCTTGGAACATTCCCTTCTTCAGAGGGTTTGGGTGTGTGGAGTCCTTCTCTTTGGCATAAGTTTGAAGGCACGCTGATATGTCTTGGTGCTGTTTATGTCTGCTATCCCCTTTGCCCTCAGTGCAGCATGCCAGATGCTCTCTGAGGAGAAGTCCATCCCATCCTTCACCCAGGCCTTACCCTGTGCTCTCTCTACTCCAGTGACCATGATAATCGCTGGGAGACAAAAGAGGAAGCTTCATCCTCAGCCCCTGAGTCCTCTCAGTCCATATCGTTGGAGGAGACAGCCTCGAAGGTAAGGCAGAGCAGGTGTGTGGTTTTGTGTGTGTGTGTCAGATTCCAAGCCTTTCCCTGATCTGCCTCTCTTCCCAGCAGCTTCCTGAGACCCCAGCCCCAGTCCATCGGCCTCCTGAGGAGGATGGGGAGGAAGATGAGGGGGAGAAGGAGGAGGGAGAAGAAGAGGGGGAAGATGAGGAGGAGGATGACGAATGGGAGGATGTGAGTGAAGATGTCACTGAGGAGGAAGAGGAGTCTGAGGAGGAAGAGGGTCCCAAGGACCAGGAAGCAGCAGCTGTTCCTGATCACCAGTCTGAGGCTGAGCCTGAGGAGAAGCCTACTTGTGAGCAGGCGGACCCTGTGCCTGCCAGGCCCCAGGAGTCGCTGTCCCCAGCCCCTGTTGAACCTCCCAGCCCCTTCTCACCCTCTGGGGACCATCAGCCTGTGTCCGACTGGGGTGAGGAGATGGAACTGAATTCTCCCAGCATTGTCCACTCGCCTGGTGCCCACTCTTTGGGTGAGGCCTGGCCTTTTGGGAATGCTTGAAACTGGCTGAGTGCGTTGTGTGTGTGTGTGTGTGTGTAAGGGTGTGGCTGTGCCCACACCTCCCTCTCAACCCCTGTTGCAGGGAAGGGCAGTTGGTGCTTACTCCATGCCCTCAGCCCAATTTCCAGAGCCTGCTCTTGCTGGTTCAGAGCCTCTCGCCAATAAAAAGTTCACTTCCTTAATGACACCCACCCCACTGTGTCCTTGAGCCCCCTGGCTCCCCCAGATGGGGAGATGTTTGGAAAAGGAGGGGCTTGACTGAGCCTCCCCTTCTCCAGGAGGTGACCAGCCAGTCCTTGCCTCCTTGGAGAGTGGGCCCAGCTTGGCAGAAACCCCGAAGTCTGAAGAAGAGGGGCCCGAGGCATCTCCAGGTGGGGTGCATGGGATGGTGGAGGTGGGTGGCCTGCTTGCCTTCCCCGGGGAGGGATGGGGACAGAAACTGGGTGGGGCATGTGGGTGGGTAGGGGGCACAGGGCATGAGGTTATCAGGTGCTGTGCTCGGTGGGCCAGGAGTCAGGCCTTTTGGTGCAAGGGGTGAGCTCTAAGGCTGAAGGTAATAGGAGTCATAACGCTGGACCAGGGCTGGGATTCGGAATCCGAGTGTTCATGGCGGGAAGAGGCTGAAGCAGTAGGATCTTGAGTTTGACTCAATTCTGGTTAGGGACCCGGTAAAAGCAAACATGGTTACAAGGTCAGGACTGATGAATGAATGGAGCCAGCTGTCAGGCTCACCCGAGGGCAGGCCTAGCATTGTAGGGCAGGCCGGAATGGAATTTTGGGTCCAGAGTAGAAGAGGCCGGTCTTCTCAGCTGCCTGCCTTCCTTTTTCACTTCCCCAGAGCGTGGCAGCGGCTGCCAAATGAGTGGTGTGGGTGGAGACTGAGGGGCCGGGCCAGACAGGACAGTTTGGGGTCCTGGAGGGTTGATGGTGGTCTTATTACACCGGCACTTCCCAGTAGGCTAGATTGGAAGGGGCACTGCTTCAAGAGCCTCCTGAGGGTTGAGTCAGGCCAAGCTGCAGCAGGTTTGACTAGGGTGTGGGACAGGGCGGGTCGGGAGGCTGCTCTTCCATTTACATTCATTCATTCATTTATTCATTTATTTATTCATTTAGTCTCCTCAGAGGTGGGCCCCGAGAGCCAGGAGACGGCGGAGATCACAGACTTCCAGAGGGTGCGTTTCTGCAAGGTGGTGGCGGCCGCTCCGCCGCCGGGGGCTGCCCGCTGACAGCGCCAGCTGACCGACCGGGGCCTTGCGCTCTACACTAACCTTCAGCCGCCTCGCTCTTCTGCTTCTGTCACACTCTGGCCAGGACAGGGTTACACGTAGTGGGGGAGGGGACAGATTAGCGACAGGCTCAGGGGAGTCTTCTAAATTCCCAGAAGACTGGTCTAGGAAACCCCAAGAGGGCTGTAGCGGTCTGCCTGAGGCCTCTGAGGCAGGCCCTGCAAGGCCCGGCTGTGCAGGAGCCTGCCCAAGGCTCTCTCGAGGACTTGAATTAAACGCGTGTTCCCGCCAACCTTTGAACTGTGCTGCTGCGGGACTGGCTGGGCTGCTGTGCTTGGCGGACTTTGCTGTGGCGGAAGAGGCGGGACGCGGGTGTTCCTCGCCATCCTGACCCCTCCCCCTCCCACCCCGCAGGCCGTCCCGCTATCCTGAAGACGCTGCTGGGAGGGGCGGCAGCGCAGGCCTGCCTGCCTCCCGGGCTGCTGCTCTCCTCCCTGCAGCCCACCCTGAATCCTTCGCCTCCTGGGAACGGGAGAGGTGAAGGCTGGTGCGGAGTTCCTGGGGCAGGGGCCGGCGAGGGGAGGGGCGTGAGGCGGAGAGGGGCGGGGCCGGGCTCGGTGGGCAGGGCCGGCGCGCTAAAGTGCGGGGAGCCTGACCCCCGGGCCAAGGGTGGCTGGAGTGCGGAGCCGCAGTCCGTGGAGGAAGAAAGGGGTCGGACCAGCTCGCAGAGGCAAAAGGCGGTGGACAGGAGTCCGAGGCATAGAACCTGACCCAGTGAGGGCGGGAGGAGAGCAAGGGGTGTGGCTGCTGGGGGTGTGGCTAAGGCTTCTTGATGGTGGTTGGCCCGGGGCGAGCCTAGGATGCGGGGGTTTGGCGGGCGGTTGGGGTGGGGATGGGGCCGGTGACTTGGGGCCAGGAGGGACGGTCTGATGGAGGAGGCGTGGCTCCTGGGAGGAGCGTGGCTTGCGTGGCGGCCTAGGGCGGGGCCCGGCTCCGTGGGGCAGTCACGGGATGGGGGCGGGTCCGGCGCGGCGCAGAGGGCAGCGCGATGCGGGGCTCGAGCTGCGTGGGCGGCGGTGGCGAGAGTCCCGGAGCTGCCGGGCTGAGCGAGGGCCCCCGCGGCCGATGGCTGCGCCTTGCTCCGGTCTGCGCCTACTTCCTGTGCGTGTCCTTGGCCGCCGTGCTGCTCGCCGTGTACTACGGGCTCATTTGGGTCCCCACACGGCCGCCCGCGGGCCCCGCCGACCCTCTGCCCAGCGCGCCGGCCGCTCCGTGTGCGCGAGCGGCGCCGCCCGCCCCGCCTCCGGCCTTGTCCTGCCTGCTTGGGGCCTCGGGTGGGTCGCGACCACAGCCCGGACTGCCACGGAGCCGCCGCCACAGCCGCCACCCGGCTCCTGGGGCGACAGCGGAGACCGCGCGCCGGGCGCCCGGATAGGCTGACCCGCTCCCGCCGTGGCCTGCGGCCGTCTGTCCGCCCTTCTGTCCGCACCGGCGAGCCTCGCTCCGCGCGGCGCCTCTCCTCTGGCCGCGGTCCTGATCCTGCCCAACCTCACCCCACGCCGCTCCTCCCCGGGACTCCGCGCTCGTCTCCAGCCTCGGCTGCGCCCACCTGGTCTGTGGTCGTCCTCGGCGCGCTGCTGTCTTCCAACCCTGTGGCCGCCAGGCCTTAGAGGCTTTTCTCTTCAATTGCCCGCTTTGTAATCTTTGAGTTGGAGTGGGGAGAAGCGACCCGCCAGCTTTTCAGGGCCGTTGAAGGTCAGATACTGTAAAGGCCTTAGCAGTTTTCGGGGTGTCGTGGGCTCCCGGAATAGCGGCAGAGACAGTGGCGCGTGCTGGGAGCTGCCCGGGGTGTAGTTTACAGTCGCAGGGCCGAGTCTGTTGCTCATGCCCTTGCCAGTGATGCCGTAGCTTCTTTCCTGGGGACAGAGAGATGAACCCCAGGTTCAGGTGGTGACGGGACAAATTTGCTGTTTTGGGATGTGTAGAGTATAAAGTTGAATCAAAAAACAAAACTGGTCTGCGCTGCTGTTGGTGTCACGCTGAGAATGTGAAGCTTCTGGTAAAGTCATGCGATTGAGTCCATTTTCCCTTACCCGTGACTGCAGCCCGGGCAGGCCTGGGACACCTTGCTGCAAGAAGGGCTTTTCCCTGCGTGGCCTTCCTTCCCTCAGGCGGCACAACAGCAGGACCCCGAGGTCGGCCTCGGTCAGAAGGGAGTGTGGCATCTGTCCTGCTGGTTCCCGTCTGTCCCACCAGCATCCCCCACACGATGATGCCCAGCTGTGTACTGAAAACTCTCTGCTCTTGTAAAATAAAGATAGCCAAGTGCTGCTGAGAGAATTAAACCACCTCTACACCTGAGAACAGCGTTGCTCTGAGCACCCTGCCTCCACTTTATCCTTCAGCCCTTTCAGAATCACTGCTTGTACTCCTCCCTCATCCCCGCCCAGGGAGGGGGGAGGGTGGGGGAGGAAAGCGAGTCAGCCCAAAGCCCAGCACACCCGCAAGTAGTGAGTTGGGGGGAGGGGTCTTCTCCTTTTCTGCTTTCCTACTTTTTTTTTTTTTTCTTTCAGCCTCGTGGTCCGCAGCCTTTCTTCTTGTCTCCCTCCACTATCTTCTCTCTGCTTTTCCCTTTCTCTGTCTCTAGAGTATCTCCATATTGTCACTGTGCTTCTGTGTCTACCCACTTACATTGTCCCAGTGCTTTACCGCTGAGCCAGGGACCCACAACCCATAGATTTTGAGGCAAGGTCTCAGTACTACAGCTCTAGCTGTCTTTGTGTTCTCAGCACCCCCTTCCTCTGTCTCCTAAGTGCCGGCATTACATGTGTGTGCAGCTATGCAAAGTCCAGCTGCTAGGCTTTGAATTCTGACTAGCTTGACCACTTTAATCAGTTTTTTTTTTTTTGGGGGGGGGTGTATAGTTTTATCTCTCATGCTCACATGGTGACAAATCAACTCATAGCAAGCTATTTATATTTTTTATTTATCCCTTCCAGTGTGACTGTTCACACATTTACTGCAAAAAGACATGAGCACGTCTGATGGGGAAACAGTATATGCCCCAGGCCCCTGGGGGCTTGCATAATAGGTGCAGAATGGCCTTTCTAAAATTGCATCAGCCTTGAGTTCTGAAATGCATCTGTCCCTGAAGACCTCAGCTAAGGGACTATGGACCTGCAATTTGGCACACAATCAAACCTGGTTTTATCTTAATTACCGGCTCAACATTTATTTAATGGTTTTGTAAAAGGACTAATTTTACGGCACTTTTTTTTTTTTTTTTTTTTTTTTTTGGTCTCCTATAGCCCAAGCTGGTCTTGCATTTGCTACGTAGCAGAGGATGACAGTTGTGTTATGTTAACCTTTTCTGAGGGGACAGGAGCAAATGTCTGCTCACCTCAAGGGCACTGCATTCATTACAGGAGAGCATGGGTGACTCAAAGGCAGCTATAGCACTGAAAAGCCAGATCCGGCAGATGACTGACAGTTCATGGAGGCCATGGAGCTAACCTGAATGACCGATAGACTGCTGGGCAGATCAGAGCCTCTGCTCCTGTTACCACTCTGTCCGCTGCCCAATTCACATGCTGGCCAGACTCATTCAGATTCCCCAGAGCTTCTTGTGCCTTGAAGATCATGCCTCGGGCCTTAGCAAGGCCATTAAAATGTTGTGCCATCCAAGGTTTCTGTGGAAGCAACCTCCTGTTATTTGTTATCAGTCGTGTGTGTCCAGCATGCGGAGGTTAGAGGACAGCTTTCAGGTTAGAAGATAGCTTTCAGGGGTTGGTTTCCTCCTTACATCATACCCTGGCATTGAACTCAGGACCTCAGGTCCGTGCTACGGCCACCATTCCTCACTGAACCAGCTCAGCCGTCCTGGATCTGTATACAAGACATGACGACATGACCACTCCGTGGAATGGTTGAGGGGAAGGTTTTCATTTTAGATATGAGAGAGAGAAGAGCCAAAGACAGCTGGAAGGGCCCAGAGCAGAGAGCGACAGTGGTAGACCGAACAGATCCAGCTGGCTGGACTTGACCGTGAGAGAAGCAGAGAAGAGCGAGAGGTGAAGACGGTGTGTGGACAAAGGAGGGAGTGTAGCTGCAATGGCAGGGCTGTAAGAACGAGGAGCTGAGGGGAGGAAGCCCAGTGAACAGGGGAGTTGATGGCAGGGGACTCTGAAGAGTTTCACTGGCACTTTTCCCGCTGAGGTAGCCTGGAGGCCACCATATGCTTTGGTATGCTAATCGGTACCACAAGAAGCTGTTTGTCCCTTCTGCTAGTGATGAGGGAAAAGGCTCCCTTTGGTGGAGGAGTTCCTGAGGAATGCTGGCTCTTGTCTAACCACCGGAATTTGGAGAAGTATAGTTTCCTTTGGACCTGGCAGGATCATGTTTCTTAACTCTCAGAATGAGCAAAGTTCTGCTGGCCCGGTGAACTGAACATCAGACACTGCTTTTCTCAGCCTCTGCTCTCAGGAATGCCTATCCTTTCTTTGTCCCTGATACCCATGGGACATGTGTCCCTAGTGACCCATAGAAGCCGGCCTGTCAGGGACTGCTTTCCCTCAGATGGTCTTAACTTGTGCAGCCCTTGTCTTGAAGAGGGATGGGTAGCTCTTTCGCTCAGTTTTTCTGCCTCCAAGCAGCAGACTGAGCCCATATGCGCCCACGTCTCAGCCTCACAGGCCAGGCTGTGACAGGCTCTTCCACTGCTTGTTTAAAAGTCTTTGCCAATTTGAGCAGTTTGGGTGCTGAGTGTTCCCTGCCTGTCCCCTGTACTGTCCATTCTTGTGTGTTGGATCCTGTATTCCCTTTCTATTAAACATCAGACCCAAAGGCTGGTTCCTGTCACTCCTTCCTGTCCTCTTCTTCCTCATTCTTGATTCTTCCTGTGGGTTCCAGGTTTTACCATCTAACCTATCCACTCTTTCTTTTGGCTGTCCAGGCATGAAAATGGCAGCCTAGCCCTCCCATCTCATCCTCTCTCCCTCTCTTTTGAAAATCAGATTTACCCTGAGGTCTCAAAGGGTAGCCCACCCACCAAGTCCTAGGCTTCCATGGAGGATGCTGGTTGCATCCTCCATGCTGGTTCGTCCCCCTGAGCAGCCACTTGGGGCCCCGTCACACCTCTGTTACACACAGGAGGGGACACACAGTGGCCACAGTGGCCTGGGGACAAGGTTGGCCCATGAATGCTGCTCTGGGGAGCTGTAGTGTGTTCTGTGTTCCTTCAGCGGTGTTCAGTCACCCCACCCTCAAGCATCGGACACCACTCGCCCAGTCAGGGTGGGAAAGCATACCACACAGGAGAAACAGCCACCATGGGGTTTCCCGCCTTGGAGCCGTAGTAGCCTGTCATCCTTGTGGGATCATGGGGCCACCACTCAGCAGGGAGACACCCCACCCTTTGCCTCATCCCGTGAGGGGTGGGACAGGTCAGGGAGAGAGACCCCATGTCTAAAGAAAAGTGACCAATGAAACGGCTGCTGTAACAGCGCGTGCCTGCCTAGAACACTCGAAACCCGGGTATGAGGAGGTTTAGAGTCACCTAGGAGACAAGCCCCTGGCGTGTGTGTCCTAACCTCAGGCACATGGGGGGGGGGGCACCATGGCATGGACGGGACCCTGCACTGAATACAGAGAGGAAAGCAAGCCGAGACCACGAGCACCTGTCACCTCCCTGAGCGGGAGCCCGTCTCAGCACCCCAAGCTCCTGCCGCCACGCTGCACGGTACCCCAACCCTTCCTTCCTTCCGGTGCTCTATCCTGGCAACGTCCAGGCACGGTGGCACACATCTGAGATCCCAGTACTCAGAAGGTAGAGACAGAATCAGGTAGTTCGAGGTTCTCTTTGGCTACATGGCTGAGTTTTGGGGCCACTCTAGACTATGTGAGACCCTGTCTCAAAAAAAAGTCAAACCAGGACAGAACAAAATCACACTTTCTCAGCTTTCGCACTGCTGAAGTTGTTTACAAGAAGTGTTTATAAACCACTTGACTGATTTATAGAAGGGGAAAGTGCCATCTTAATTGCTAGACATTCAGTTTCATCTTAATTTCAAAAAACAAATATGAAAGTGATTCCAGGAGACTGAAGCTCCTGCCGGGAGGATGGCATTTAGAGAGTATGCTGAGGCTGCGCTGCTTCAATCTGCCTGGGGGCAGCCAGGCTCTGACTGTTCCTCCTCTCTTCCGGAAGCTGGCCATGGCTGCACACGCCTGTGGTCCTACTTGTGGACGTGTCAGAACTCCCATGATTTGGAGGCCAGCTTGGCTCACGTAGTGAGACCGTGTCCCACCCCATCCTAGTTTTCGTCCCACTGCTGTGACAAACACCTTGAGCAGAATCAACTTGAGGAAGAAAAGGTTTATTTGGCTTCTGAGTCCTGATCACAGTTCTGTCACTGAAGGAAGTCAATCAGGTTAGGAGGCTCACAGCTGCCTGGAACTCCAGCTCCGGGGGCTCTGCCGGCTTCTGTGGGCACATGCACACACTTGACACACACACACAAGAAGACTCACACATTCAAATTCATATACATAATTGACAATAGAATGAAGTTTTTTTTTTTTTTTTTAAGCTAATTACCTGAGTGGTGGAAAGGAGAGAACGAACACTCTATGCATGATGCAGCGTGTGCGTTAGTCACACACACACACACACACATTTTAATGACTGGCCATGTCATACATGTAACCCAGGAGGCTGAGATAGGATGATCACGAATCTGAGTTACATAATGAATGAGTTCCAGGACAGCTTGAACTACATATCAACGCTCAAAAGAAGTTTTGTTTTGTTTGAGACAGGGTCTTACTCTGTTGCTTTGGACCTCACTGTAGATCTGCCAGCCTCCGCCTCCTGAGTGCTGGGATTACAGGGTGCACCACCATACCTGACCCCACCAAAAAAAAGATGATAATGGTAAGTTCATGTTGTATATATTTTAACAACTTTAAGAATAAACAAGTTTTCAGGAAGTATTTTGTGTAGAGAGTCCCTGTCTGAAAGAACAAAATATATAGAAAGTGTTCGGTGAGGTAGCTCAGTTTGTACCATTCATGCCTAGCCAGTGCCAGGGCCTGAGTTTCAGTCACAGAATAAACCCCATTAACAAAACGAAACAAAACGGGGTGGGGAAGGGCTTGTAGTCCCTGCACTGAGGAGGCAGAGGCGGGAGGGTGCCTGTGGCCAGCCGGTGAAGTCAGCGAGGCCCTGCGTCAGGAGGAGCCTCCTTCCTCAGACGACTGTCCTCTGGCTTTCATAACAGGCATCTACGTGAATACGCACCTGCATCTGTGTGAGCGGACATGCGTGCGTTCGTGCGTGCACACACATACAAAATTTCTTGGAGAGAGGACAATAGTGTCCCCTTCTATATAGAGCGGTATTATTCTGCACCAGACCTGAGTAGAGGCACAGGTAAAGGCACTTATCGCCGAGCCTGAGGACGCACACGTGGAAAGAAAACTGACTCCCCTCAAATGGTCCTCTGACCCGGTAGGTGTGGAAGCATGACCTGAGAAAAGTCAGTTATGGATGAGTTCATCATTGTACCAGATCTGAGTGCAGTGGAAGCCTGCGTGGTTATTAATAACCCAAGCAGCTTGTTCTGCTCTTTGCTGAAAGGAATGTGTCTTGGAATTATCCCAAAAGCTAAAGGTCCTGGAAGCCTTGGGGGATGTGGAAACCAGTGCCATGGCCAGTGAACACGCCGTCCTGAGAGGAGCCCGTTACGCCAGCTGTCCATCTGTTAGGGCCATGCATTGCCGTGGTGTTCTCACTAAAGGCCCCGCCGTGCATTCACCATTCTCTGTTGCCTTAGCAACAGGCTACCCTCCTGAGGATGAGAAAGCACATGAATGCAGTGAACTAGATCCTGGTGGGCTGGCCGGGAGAGGCTGTCTACACCATCACTCCCAACAGTGTGTGAATTAGAGGCCAGCCTGGTACACAGAGCAAGTTCCAGCCAAGCCGGGCTTTGGAGGGAGACCTTGTCTCACGGTGTTTTTTTTTTTTTTTTTTTTTTTTTTTTTTTTTTTTTACTTTTCAGTTTCTAAAGAAAAAGGAATTCACAGGACAATGATTTTGTTTGTTTGTTTTGCTTTTTGAGACAGGGTTTCTCTGTATAACCTTGGCTGTCCTGGACTCTCTTTGTAGACCAGGTTGGCCTTGAACTCACAGATCCACCTAACTCTGCCTTCTGAGTTCTGGGATTAAAGGAGTGCGCCACCATGCGTGGCTCAGGAAATTGTTTTCATTATCGAACATCAAGACAAAGTCAGGCTGGAGAGATGGCTCAGCAGTTAAGAGCGCTGGCTGCTCTACCAGAGGACTTGGGTTGGATCCCAGCACCCACACAAAGGCTCACAGCTGCCTGTAACGCCAGTGGGGGACCTGATGCCCTTTTCTGGGCTTCACCAGCACTGCATGTGGTATGCAGACAAACATGCAGGCAAACTGCACAGACACATGATAAATAAAAACAAAAGGGGGCCCAAATGTGTTACCTAAAACTTCATCTTCTGCTGGGCATGGGGGCGCACACCTGGAATCCCAGCACTTGAGAGGCAGAGGCAGGCGGATCTAGACCTGGCAGGCAGCCTGGTCTAGAAATCCACTCCAGGGCAGCCAAGGCTGCATAGAGAAACCCTGTCTCAAAAACAAAACAAAACAAAAAGAAGAAACAAACAAAATCCCAAAACTTCATCTTCTTTTTAATCAAAATGCTTCTCTTTGAAGAAAAAGATGTCCCCAAATATGCCCATATGTCTTTGAGTGACTTGTCTTTTTCCTTTTTCTTTTATGTTTTTTCTAGACAGGGTTTCTCTATGTAGCCCTGGCTGTCCTGGAGCTCCCTGTGTAGGCTGTCTCAAACTCAGAGATCCGCCTCTGTCTCCCAGGTGCTGGGACTAAAGGCGTGTGCCACCTCCACCTGGCACGAGCTGCCGTTTTAATTCACTGTCTGCCTGATACTTGGCTGCAGCTGCCTGCTCCAGGGGACAGGGTAGTTAGAGTTTTATAACATGCCCACTAGGCAGCAAGAGTAAACTTTTTACCATCAAAACCCACCAAAATGATTCCTGTCAGAAACCAGTGTAGCTTTTCAGAAATGAGAAAATGTTGGTGACACTGAGGTTAGTTAGCTCTGCCTGGGAAGGAGGACTCTGAGGAGCACTCCGTACCAGAATGAAGGTACATATCACTCAAGGAAATCCAATTTTAGTAGGCGTATCAAAGAAGAAGCTGAAATTATTATTAATGTAAACTTGAAAGATTCATTTTTATTATCTGTGTGAGACCGCCCTGTATGTGCATGTGCCCATAGAGGCTGCCAGAGGGTGCCAGAGCCTAGGAACTGGAATTACAGGCAGCTGTGAGTCCCATGGGAGTTCCTAGCCTCCGAAAGAGGCATATGCACTTTTAACCACTGCATGATCTCTCCAGCCCCTCACTTCTCTTTTTCTTTTGCAGAACTAGAGATTGAATTTAGAGCTTCACATATCCTCATCAGCAGGGGCTCTACCACTGAGCCACACTACCAGGCCCTCACTGGGGGATTCTAGGCAGGAGCTCCACCACTGAGACACCCCAGCCCCTCACTGGGGGATTCTAGGCAGGAGCTCTACCACTGAGCCACACTCCCAGGCCCTCACTCAGGGATTCTAGGCAGGAGCTTTAGCATTGAACTACAATCCTGATCCCTCACTGGGGAGTTTTAGATACCTTCCAAATAAACTGCCACCCCCAAAACTATTATCTCAAGAGACTGCTTTGGGGGAATCTAGGGAAAACCGCCACCCTTCTCTAGATCTTGTATGTTTTTGACATACAAGGTCTTGCATGTAGATCTTTTATCATTTGGCTCCATACACCCCCCTCCTCCACCTCCTCTTCTCGGGGCATGTGCAACAGCTCTGGCTAGGGTGAGGGACAATCACCTGTGATGTGGATCAGTTGTTTAGCATGCAGGAAGTACAGGACTCCATCCCTGGCTCCTCATAAACATACTGCAGCAGTCTTCTGTGACCCAGGGGGAAGCAGAAGGATGGAAGGTTCAAAGTCATCCCCAGATATGTAGGGTTTTTTGAGGCTGAAAGCACAAATTAGAAAATATAAATTAGCTGGTCACTGTGGCACACGCCTGTGACCCTAACACTCAGGCAGGCGGATCTCTGTGAGTTTGAGGCCAGCCTGGTCTACAAAGCGAGCCCAGGACAGCCAAGGATACACAGAGAAACCTGTCTCGAAAAACCAATATAAATATATATTTTCCTTCCAAAGACAACCTCTCTGCCTTCGTTGCAGATTTTCAGTGGATTTCAAACCAACCATCGGGGTGTGGTTGTAGGAAACAGAGTGCTTTCGTAGCATGCCCAAGGTATGAGTCTGAGTTGTGTTCTCAGCTCGCGCACGCTCGCGCACGCTCGCACACTCAAATTCGTGCACGCACGCACACACGCACGCACGCACGCACAGAGCCCCAGCTGCAGGTGTTGGCACACACCTTTAATCTGCCAGCATGAGTAGGCCAGCCTTGTCTACGGGGCGAATTCCAGAAAGAGAAACCGTGTCTCTAGAAACACACAACAAAAACAAAAGACCCCACTCCCAAACAAAACCCCCAAGCCACGAGCTTGGGTGAGCTTTGAAGAGGTGTGTGATTGTACAGGGCCACCAGAGGGCAGCAGCTGCACATGGAGACCCGGGACAACCCTTTGATCAGGTTTCGGAGCGACGGCTGGATTCTTAGCTTGCCCGGGCATCTTCTGAAAGCAGCGCTGCTGGGCACCGCTTCAGTGTTTTGAGACAGGGTACCATGTGGCCCAGGTTGGCCTTGGACTTGATGTATTTGGAGGACGGCCTTGAGATCCTGATAGTGCCGGCACTTCTCCAGTGCTGGCGTTCAGGCATCTGTCACACATCTGGTTTCTGCAGTGCTGTGTCGTGGAACTCTTTCATTGGAAGCAAACACTACCTACCGGTGGAACCACACCCCAGGTTCCTTCACTTGCATTCCTTTCCCAATCAGGAAGGACCAATGCCAAGGCTGTGGACCCATCCTTAGGATAGCTGCGGTGACCCAGGATCTATTCACCCTTCTCGGGTTAGGTACTTCGGAGCCATAGGATCCTCTGGTGACAATCACAAGAGCAGGCCTTGAAATGACCCCTCCACTTTGGAGAACAGTTTGGTCAATGGAGTGGCTTGAACAGTGTTGATGCCACCCCCCGCCAAAAAAAAAAAAAAAAAAAAGAAAAAAAAAAAAAAAAAATCCACCCTAGGAACTTTGGACATAAACTTATTTGGAAAAGGGGGCTTTGTCCACAGAAGAGTCGGGAGGACACACAGAAGAGAGGGCTTTGTGAGGAAGGAACAGAGACTGGAGGGAGGCAGCCAGGGGCCACCAGAAGCTGGGCGAGGTCCAGAAAGATCCTTCTGGAACACTCTACAGCGCTTTTCTGGGTCACCGTGACTTCCAGACATATAGATCCTGGAAGAGTGAGACTGTATGCTTTCCAACACGAAAGCCACGACTGTTACAGTCAACACAGAGAGCTAACAACCCACTTTTGTTTAGGGTTTCTCTGTGTAGCCCTGGCTGTCCTAGACTGGCTCTGTAGACCAGGCTGGCCTCGAACTCACAAAGATCCACCTGCCTCTGCCTCCAGAGTGTTGGGATTAAAGGTGTGCACCACCGCTGCCAGGCCTAGTTGGTTAACCTTTAAAATTAGATTTTATGTATTTACTGTGTGTGCCCGCGGTGTAGGAGCCGTAGTCAAAGGACAGACCGCCTTCAACAGTCAGTTCTTCACCCTGGCACTGCCCACAGACCTCCTCTCCTTCCTCCTCGTGTGTGTGTGTGTGTGTGTGTGTGTGTGTGTGTGTGTGTGTGTGTAGGGGGCTCCTTTGTTTTTGCCTCCTGCTTCTCAGGCAGCGCAGATACGACAACCTCTTGCAAGCCCACCAGACCAGGGTCTGCAGTGACTTGCCCACCTCATCCTGCAGAAGCTGAATGGAGCCGCAGCCTGGGGTCTCACTCAGCACCCCAGCCGCCGCAGAGAAGTGGCAGATTGGCACCCTATGGCCGCCTTTCAGCTTCCTTTGGGGAACAGCGTCACCGCCACCTGCTCCGCTTGTGAACTTCCCCGGGGTTCAGGCTTTCTAGGACACTGGGGGCCGTGCACGAGAGACAATCACCTCCCACAATGCTGGGTCACGAGCCAGTTTTCATCCCTACCCAGGAAAAAAGAGCCAGCGAGGTGCACTGTGGGTCAAGTGCTTGCTGACCTGAGTTCACTTCTACACACACACACGCACGCACGCACGCACGCACGCACGCACGCACACACGCGCACACGCGCACACGCGCACACGAAGTTTAAAAAGCAAATCAGAAGCCAGGAGTGGTGGCACACCCCTGTGATCCCAGCCCTCAGGGAGGCAGAGGCAGGGGGAGCTCTGTGAGTTCGAGGCCACCCTGGGTTACAAAGAGGTCCAGGACAGCCAAGGCTACCCAGGGAAGCCCTGTCTCGAAAAACCAAGAACCAAATCAATAAACTTCCCATGTTTACTATTTTTATTTCTTTCTTTCTTTTTTTTTTTTTTTTACTTTTCTTGTTTTGAGACAGTTCTCTGTGTGGCCTTGGCTGACCTCAAACTCAACGTGTAGACTGACTGGCCTCAAACTCATGGAGCTTGGCTTGCCTGCGCTTTCTGAGTGCTGGGAGTCAGCGTAGCGCCGCAGCTGGCTGTTCCTGACTTTCTGAGAGCGTCTCGTGCCTTCTGGGCTAGCCTCGGCTCTGCAGCTAAGGATGGGCTCGCCATGGCGCCTCCTGTGGCCACCTCTCAGGCGCTGACCTCTTAGGCGAGGCAATGCCTAGAACCCCTTCCTCCTGGGCGGGGCGGGGGGGGGGCTGTCTTTGAAATCCAGGGAGTGTGTCCCTCTCGGAATCCATCTCCTTGCACACTCAGGAAGTCTCAGGGCCAAGGGGCCTCACCCAGCTGATGGATCAGATACTCGGGCAGGATGTGGGAGGATAAGGGGGACGATTTCAGATACACGGAAAAGAAAGCAACAAACGATTAGTTATGCTGTTAAGACGGAGTAAGACATTTCTTCTCTTTTGCTTTTTCATTTCATTTATTTCTTTTTCAGGCAGGCTTTCACTCTGTGGCCCTTACTGGCCTCGAATTTACAGAGTGTTAGGATTAACTGTGCACCACACACCTGACCCTAAGGGGTTTTGTTTGTTTGTTTGTTTTGTTTTTTGAGACTTAGTCTTTGCTATGCAGTCTGGTGCCTGGAATTTTTGATCCTACTGCTTCCGTGTAAGTAAGCAAGGTGCTCATTGGCCACACACTGGCCATCCTAGCGGGGGCTCCCTCCACCCGGGGCTCGCTCAGAGCACTCAGCACCACCCCGCACCAACTACACAGAGGGGAGTCAGCTTGGAAAGTGGAGGAAGTCTGTGGCCCCGGAAGGAAGGAGGGTGATTTCCAGGGCCTCTTCTCCTCTGGGCTGCAGCTGTGTTCCCAGCTTCGGTTCCTCCATCTGAGGAGGACTCTTCTTCATCTGAAGGAAGTTTGGGGTTTCTGAGATGTCCAGAGGACAGGAATGGTGACCGAAGCCTGGCTCCCCAGCCAGGCAGCCTTTATAGCCGGAAAGCACCCAGGAGTGTGCCACCATGCCTGACCTAAGCCCCTTTCTTCTCTCCTTCCTATAAAGCACTGGCTCTCAACCTGTGCGTCATGACCCTGGGGCCGTATCAGAAACGCTGCGTGTCAGAGACTTACATCATGATTCGTAACGGTAGCAGAATTATGGTCCTGAAGTAGCAAAGAAATAATGTTCTGGTCAGGGTCACCACAACATGAGGAGCTGTACTAAATGGCCGCAGCGTTACAAAGGCTGAGGAGCCCCGCTACAAAGGGTCTCGAGAAGCCTGGTCTGGATTGGAACTCAGGGTGCAGTGAGGAGGGGAACTTGAACTTCCCATTCTATGCTGGGAATGGCTTTGTGTGCACTAGGCGAGCCTTCAACCAACCGAGCCACAATTCCAGAACACTTTGGTTTTGGTGTGTTATCCCACCCCCCATGGGAGATGACCTCCAAGACCTGGGCCATCTCTGCAGCCTGTGTGTGCTTTCTGGCTATAAAGGCTGCCTGGGGCTAAAGAGATGGCTCAGTGGTTTAAGAACACTGTCTGCTCTTCCAAAGGACCTGGGTTCAATTCCCAGCACCCACATGGCAGCTCACAACTGTCTGTAATGCCAATTTCAATGGATCTGACACCTTCATACTAATGCACATAAAATAAAATTAAATAAATTTAAAAAAAAAAGGCTGCCTGGCTGGGGAGCTGGGCTGCGCGGTCACCATTCCTGTCCTCTGGACATCTCAGAAACCCCAAACTTCCTTCAGATGAAGAAGAGTCCTCCTCAGATGGGGGAACCGAAGCCAGGAACACAGCTGCAGCCCAGAGAAGAGGCCCTGGAAATCGCCCTCCTTCCTTCTGGGGCCACAGACTTCCTCCACTTTCCAAGCTGACTCCCCTCTGTGTTGTTGATGCGGGGTGAGCCCCGGGTGGAGGGAGCCCCAGCTAGGATGGCCAGTGTGTGGCCAATGAGCACCTCTGAGAGACAGGACAGTCATTTCCTCTCAGCAGCCTGCATCTCTTCTTGAGGCTTTCAGAAGCACAGCCCAGGCGACAGGAGGGAACTTCAGTAGCCAGGAGGAGCCAGGACATGGTGAGTGCGTCCTCTGCCCCCTCCCTCTCCCTGTCTGACTTATTTGCCCCTTTCCTTCTTCACCATTCCCTCTTCTGCCCTTTTCCACCAGCACCCACAGCTCACATTCAGAGGATGTGATGTGAGCAAGCACTAAGAGAAGTCACAGGGCTGTAGACTCAGGAAGGTTCTTCAGGCTGGGCACAGTGGTGCAGGCCTGCAATCCCAGCACTCAGGAAGGCAGAGGCAGACAGACCTCTGAGTTCAAGGCCAGCCTGGTCTACAAAGGGAGTCCAGGACAGCCAGGGCTACACAGAGAAACCTTGTCTTGAAAACAAAACAAAAAGATTCTTGAGGGCAGGAAGGCCTGGAATCAGCTCTCCAAAAGGAAGAGTTCTGCAAGTTGGGCATGTTCCTTTACGCCTGCAATCTGAGCCCTCAAGGGCCTGAGGCAGGGTGCTGCCATCCAAGGCCAACCTGGGCTATATGTAAGTTTCAGGCTAGCCTGAGTTACTATATTGGGAAATACTGTTTGTGTTAAAAGACATTTGTGTTAAAAGACAAATGGGTCGGAGATCCAGCCCAGGTGTGAGCGTGCTTGGTGGCAGTGCTGAAGCCCTGGTCCTACTATTGGCACCCCGTAAAACTGGATGTGGGGGTACATGGAATCCTTGCCCTTGGGAGGGAGGCAGACGCAGGAAAGTTGGAAGTTCAATCTCACATAGTAACTTTAAGGTTAGCCTGGGCTTCATGAGGCCCCATCTTAGAAGAGCAACAACAAAAGCCAATTTTACAAACTACCGATGGTGGTGGCTCAGCCTGCTCTCCCAGCTCTGAGGAGGCTGAAGCAGGAGGCGTGAGAGTTTGAGGTAAGCCTGGGCAACTTAGTTGAGACCCTGTCTCCAAAAGGAAAAATAAAGAGACGAAAAAAAAAAACAAAACAGAATGAATAAAGGAAGGAAGGATGACTTTAAAATTGCAGCACTCGGGAGGCAGAGGCAGGAGGATTTCTGTGGGTTTGAGGCCAGCTTGGTCTACAGAGAGAGTTCCAGGGCAACCAGGGCTACACAGGGAAACCCTGTCTAAAAACAACCAAAAAACAAGTAAAGAAGTCTAAGGAGGTCAGTGTTGGGAATCTTGACAGCCAGTCTGGAAAATGGTCATTTCCAGAAAGGTTAGATGGGAACCTGAAGCCAGGCAGGAGCACTGGGTCTGGGCCCCTTTGTAGTTAGCAGAGTTGGTCGGTTGGGCAGCTGATGGTCTGAGGCCATGTCCTCTCAGATGGCTGTTTTCTTGTGTCTGGGACCTGAGGCTGTGTCACGGTGCTAGCAGCCCCATGATCTCACACCACTGCAACAGAGGACACGGTCTTGCTTCATCCTCACAAAAGAGGAAACAGAAAACTCGAGGACTAAGGAGGGTATGAGCTTTCTTCATCCCTTGGTCTCCTCCTCTGGGTCAGCCCTGAGCAACTGGGGTTTCCAGAACAGGGCGGGTCAAGACCCGCTGCTCTTTCACCTTCTTATGCCGTGTTCCTAAGGACTAAGTCACTCTGTGGATCTGAACTGTAGAGTCCCTGTTTCGGCCTGGGGTATGGCTCTAGATTCTTCAGCTAATGCTCTATGGTCAAGCTGTGCTCCTTACCCTCCCCTAGCCTCTCACAGTGTGTGTGTGTGTGTGGGGGGGGGTTCTAGGCAGGTACTTTATCACTGAGCCACACCCAAGCCCCTTACTGGGGGATTCTAGGCAGGGGCTTTACCATAGAGCTATGCCCCAGCCCCTCACTGGGGGATCTAGGCAAGAGCTCTACCACTGAGCCACACCCCCCAGCCCCTCACTGGGGTATTCTAGGCAGGGGCTCTACCACTGAGCCACAACCCCAGCCCCTTACTTGGAGATTCTAGGCAGGGGCTCTCTAGTGAGCTACATTTCAGTCCTTGATCTTTTAAAACAGAATGTTACTATGTAACCCAAATTGGTCTTAATCACACTCTCCTTCCTCAGCCTCCAGAGTGCTGGGATTACAGGCGTGTGCCCCCATGGCTAGCTCCTACACATACTTTTTCTTACCTCGTTTGAATGAGTAATTTTTAATATTGCGAGTAGGCACTTACTGAGTGCTTACTGCATGAGAGTCCTCTTGTTAAGTGCATTAGATTTACTGCATAGTAAACTATCAATATGGGGATATAAAATACTCATGTACTGCAAGGGTGCCACAGCCTTTTTAACTTTCAAACTTCCCAGTGGGAAGAAGTTTCATTCCCTCTCAATGAAGATTTACGCCACTGTTTTCTCTCTTTGTCTTTGTCTATCTCT
Organism: Psammomys obesus; assembly: GCF_907164565.1. Taxonomy (NCBI): domain Eukaryota; kingdom Metazoa; phylum Chordata; class Mammalia; order Rodentia; family Muridae; genus Psammomys; species Psammomys obesus. The sequence goes on along the minus strand of NW_026592732.1, from coordinate 693,654 downwards.
TTCAAAAAGGGTCTCTGTACATAGCCTTGGCTGTCCTGGAACCCTGTGTAGGAGATTCTATTGCCTCTGCCTCCCAGACGCTTGAATTAAAGACGTGAGCCACACCACATTGAACCCCCATTCTTTAGGTAGCATACGGCCTTTGAAAGAGACGGCTCTGGGGATTCCTCTCCCATCTCTGCTCTTGCTAATAGAGAGGCTTTCTAACTTATCCAGAGCCTCACTTTTTCCATCTGTAGAATGGGCATAGCCACAGGAGCAGCCCTCTGAAGGCTGCCATACTTAAAAATGTTAAGTATTTTTGAGATAATACTTAAAAATGAGATAATACTTAAAAAGAACAGTTGAAAGCTGCTCACAGTGGCACATATCTATAATCCTAGCACTCAGGAGATAGAGGCAGGAGGATCAGGAGTTCAAGGCCAGTCTCAAACCCTGTCTCAAACAAAACAAAACAAAACAAACAAATATAAAAACAAACAAACAAACAACCCCCCCCAACCAAACAAAAAAAGTATGTAAACTCAGGACCAGGCTAATTATTGTTATTTGGAAACAGGTTCTCATGTAGCCCAGGCTGAACCTAGAACTTGGCTACACTCTGTAGCCAAGGATGCCTTTGACACCTCTGTCCTCCTGCCTGACCTCTGACCTCTGTGATATGTATGTGCAGACTGTTTTGTCATATTCCTTAAGCAGCTATTTCCATATCCTTTATTTGTTCATAAGATTTGTTTCTCACTGTGTGTGCACTTGCGTAGTCCGTGTGCCGCACCTGTGAGGATGCCCGCACGGGGCAAAGGGAGAGGTCGGATTCCCCGGAGCTGGAGGTGAGGGCAACTCTGAGACTCTCATGGGAAAGGGACTCAGATCCTCTGCAAAGGCAGCCAGCACTCCTCAGTACTGAACCATCTCTCCACCCCCTTCTGTTTCTTTTTTCCAGTTTTCTTCTCCTTCTTAAAAATATTTTTTTGAGCTTATGCTCAGTTGAGCGCACAGACATGGAGACAGTGCTTACGAAGGGCATCTTGTGTGATACCGTTTCAGGAGAAGGCCGTGGCCTCGTACTTCCATGCCCAAGAACCACATAAACAGGAGAAAGCTCTCTTACCCCCAGTCCCTCCTAGGCAAGCATTGCTGTGTGCGAAGGGCCGGTGTATATGCAAATGAATGAACACTAACACACCCATACAAGTTCATACATCACAAAAGAAGCGGTTCTAAAACATTTTCCCTAGGGGCTGGAGGGATGGCTCAGTGGTTAAGAGCACATGGGCTGCTCTACCAGAGGACCCGGGTTCAATTCTAGCACCACATGGTGGCTCACAACTCTGTAATTCCAGATCCGGGGCATCTAACGCCCTAACACAGACATACATGCAGGCAGAACCACTAAATAAAAAGAAATAAATTGTAAAAAAAAAAAAAAAAAATTTCCTGGGGCTGGAGAGATGGCTCAGAGGTTAAGAGCACTTGGCTGTTCTTCCAAAGGTCCTGAGTTCAGTTCCCAGCAACCACATGGTGGCTCACAATTGTCTACAATGGGATCTGGTGCCCTCTTCTGGTGTGTAGGCACACGTGCAGGCAGAACGCTGTATACATAACAAATAAATTTTAAAAAAGTTTTTTTTTTCTCTAGATATTGGTGACCTTTCTGAACCATTAATATCTTCCTCATTCTTTTAACACTTGCGTAATACTTTGTTGCCTAGAGGCTATTACTAACTTACTCAATCCCTTTTGTCAGCTAGTTCTGAACTTTGTTTGTTTTATGTTTTGAGGGAGAATTTTGGTAGTCCAGTCTGGTGTCAAACTCAGGCTCCTCTTGCCTCAGCTTCCCAAGTGCTGGGATCACAGATATGAGTCATGCTCAGCAGTATTCCCCCTTTGTGGGGACTCTGTAAAGGCCGAAGCTTCCTGAGATGTTTGTATCTGGAACCTCCTGGCAACCACAGAGCTTGGCTCAGCATCTTTTTCTCTGCCTCATGAAGTCAGAGAGAGGAGAGGGTGAGGAAGGGAGCTGGCCAGCTGACAAGGTGGCGAGATCAGGGGTACAGAGGCCCCTGCTTTGGAGGACAAGTCACTGCAGTAAGGATGATGAGAGCAGGAGGGGCCAGCAGATGCTTGCCCTCCCTGTCTGGGGACCGGGATGGCAGAGTGTGAGGGTTCCTCTTGGGCCCAGAATTAGCCCTCTAGTGGCCTGAGCATGGGACCTTGGGGGTGCCGGAGTGGCAAATAGAAAGATACAAAGCTGAGTGCGAGCTAGAGTAGGAAGAGTGGCTGGGGCTCCGAGCCATGCTCCGAGCATTTTCCTCTCTCCTTTGAAAATTATGGTTTTTGTTTTTCAAGAAAGGGTTTCTCCGTGTAACCCTAACTGTCTTGGAACTCTCTGTAGACCAGGCTGGCCTCGAACTCAGAGATCCACCTGCCTCTGCCTCCCAAGTGCTGGGACAAAAGGTGTGTGCCGCCACCATCTGGCTTGAAATATTTTTAAATTATAGAAAAGTATGAGAATAGTACAAGAAGTGTTATTTCTCTTCTTTTGTTGTTGTTGTTATTTGTTATTACTCAGACAGGGTCTCACTGTGTAGCTCAGGCTGGTTTTCAACTTAATGCATAGCCCAGACTGGTCTGGAGCGCCTCATCTTCCTGCCTCAGGCTCCTCAGGGCTGGGATTACAGACGTGTGCGACAGTAAATTCCTGTATCCCCCCACCCAAGAGTCCCCAGATGTAGTCTATCTATATATCTGTTTACCTAGGCATATATCTATATAAATCCGTGTATGTATCCACATTCCATTTAAAAATTATTTATTTATTATGTATGCAGCTGAGGGTGACTCTTTTGCCTCCATCTCCCAAATTCCGGGGTGGGAGACACCATTTCTAGTTTCACATTTTGCAGGGTTTGGAGCCCCTCTGGGGTTTCATGAGTTCCAGGCAAGCACTCTACCAGCACTCCATGCCCACTCCTGCCCAGCTGTTTTTTCTCTGAGATTGGATTTCCTGTAACAGGCTTTCTCGGACTGCCTCCAACCCTGTCTCCAGCTATGAATACCAGGGTTTTAGCCACTAGCCACATGCCAGGCTTAATAAAGAGCTTTCAAAGCAGAGGTTTGCAACCTGTGGTCATGACCCCTTTGGGGGTTCAAACGACCCTTTCACAGGGGTCGCCTTAGACCATTGAACAACAGATATTTACAGTATGATTCATAACAGTAGTAAGATTACAGTTATGGAGTAGCAACAAAAATAATGTTATGGTTGGGATTCACCACAACATGAGGAGCTGTATGAAGGGGTCTCGGCACTCGGAAGTTTAAGAGCTGCTATTTTGAAGGAAAGCCTCAAGGCGCCCGCCCACGACTGTTCTCAGAGGCCCACACTGCCCACTGTGCTTAAACATCATGGTTACACTGTCAGCCTGGGCATGCCCACCGCAGAATGAAGCTTCACTTCCAAGAATGAGGCATTTTAAAATACACGACATTTCCCTGTCTTTATTTCAACTTTAGGTTTTGGTCCAAATTCAGGGCACACACCTATAATCCCAGCACATAGGAGGTGGAGGCGGGAGGGTTAGCAGTTTGTCATCTTCAGCTGCATAATGAGCTTTGGGACTAGCCTGGGATACAGTGGACCCTATCAAAGAGCTAAACAACAAAGAAGTAACAACAAAATTATTACTATTATTATTATTACTATTATTATTTGCAAGCAGGAATAGTGTCTGGCCACATAGCTCAAGCTGACCTTGAACTCATGACAGTTCTCATATACATTTTGATTCTTTAAAATGTTTCATTGGGAGCTGGAGAGATGGCTCGGCAGTCAAGAGTACTTGCCAGAGAACAGGAGTGTAGCTCCTAGCATCTACATAGAATATCTCATAACCACTTGTAACTCCAATGGTTCAGTGTTCTCTTTTGGCTTCCCAGGGCCTCTGCACATGCGCCCGAGCGCAAGCGTGAGCGCGCGCGCACGCGCGCACACACACACACACACACACACACACACACACACACAAAATTAAAAAAAAATCGCATCAACTGGGCAGTGGTGGCACACACCTTTAATCCCAGCTCTCAGGAGGCAGAGGCAGGCAGATCTCTGAGTTTGAGGCCAGCCTGGTTTACAGAGTGAGTTTTAGGACAGCCAGGGATACACAGAGAAACCCTGTCTCAAAACAAAACAACACAAAACAAAACAAAAACCCCACATGAATAGCAAGACGGTTTAGCAGGTACTATGCTTCACCCCAAAAGCCTGGTGGCCTGAGTTCTACCCTAGAACCACGTAAAGGTTGAGGGAGAGAACAGAGTCCACAAAGTAATCCTCTGACCTCCAGCTGTGTGCTGCAGCATGCACATTTATGGACAAAAACAAAACAAAACACCCCCCCCCCCGAAATCAAACCATCTCATTGTCCAGGCATGACAGCGCACACCTTGAGTCCCAGCCCTCAGGAGGCAGAAGCGGGTGGGCTCTGTGAGTGTGTGGAGCCAGCCTGGTCAACAGAGTGAGACTGTCTCAACAGCATCCCGTGCCACCCCCAACCCCAGATATGAGATTGGGGCCTGGAGAGATGGCTCAGCTCTTCCAAAGAAGCCGGGTTCAATTCCCAGCACCCATGTGGCAGCTCACAGCTGTCTGTCACTCCCGTTCTAGGGGATCCAACACCCTTGTACAGACACGCGCAGGTAAAACACCAGTGCACATGAAATAAAAATAAAGAAATTCTAAAAATTGGATTGGGGTCTAGGTATAGTGGGCCTTGCCGGTGCTCTGAGAGTTTGTGGAAGGACCAGCATGATTTCAATTCATCCTGGGCTGCAGAATGACTTCAAGACCAGTTTGGGTAACTTGCAGAGACCGAGTCTCAAAGTACGAAATAAAAAATCCTCAGAATGCCCCTGCCCCATCCCCTGGGAATGTGTCTCATGCTATCTACCTTTTTGACTCTGCTTAGGACCTCATCGACTACCCCACATATGATTATGAAAATACAACCCTAAACTTCGATGATCCTGTGGACGGCCCTCACATCCCCCAGATGCCTTTTGGGGACATTGTGGCCCTGATCATCTACTCGGCCGTGTTCCTGGTGGGAGTTCCCGGGAACGCGCTGGTGGTGTGGGTGACAGCATGCGAGGCCAGACGCACCATCAATGCCATCTGGTTTCTAAATCTGGCAATGGCTGACCTCCTCTCGTGCTTGGCGCTGCCCATCCTGTTCACGACCATTATTAACCATAACTACTGGCACTTCAGCTCCCTGGCCTGCACGGTCCTGCCCTCACTCATCCTGCTCAACATGTATGCCAGCATCCTGCTGCTGGCCGCCATCAGTGCCGACCGTTTCCTGCTGGTGTTCAACCCCATCTGGTGTCAGAAGGTCCGAGGGACTGGCCTGGCGTGGATGGCCTGCGGGGTGGCCTGGGTCCTGGCCCTGCTCCTCACCATCCCGTCCTTCATGTTCCGTCAGGTGCATGAGGACCTGGAGTCAAAAATGATGTGTGGCGTTAACTACGGGAAGGGAGGCCTCCAGAAGGAGAGGGCTGTGGCTGTTCTTCGGCTGGTCTTGGGTTTCGTGTGGCCTCTGCTCACTCTCAGCATTTGTTACACCTTCCTGCTGCTCAAGACCTGGAGTCGCAAGGCCACGCGCTCCACCAAGACCGTCAAGGTGGTGGCGGCCGTGGTGACCTGTTTCTTCGTCTTCTGGCTGCCCTATCAGGTCACGGGGGTGATGATGGCCTGGCTGCCTGTAGCCTCGCCCACTTTCAAAAAGGTAAAGAAGCTGGACTCACTGTGTGTGTCCCTGGCCTACATCAACTGCTGTGTCAATCCTATCATCTACGTCATGGCCGGCCACGGTTTCCACGGGCGGCTCCGCAGGTCGCTCCCGAGCATCATCCGGAACGCGCTCTCAGAAGACGCGGTGGGCAGGGACAGCAGGACCTTCACGCGGTCCACTGTGGACACCTCCACCCAGAAGAGTCAGGCAGTGTAGTGGAGGCACCAGGACTGGTCCAGCCCTTCCTTTTCTCAGCCCCTCTCCTCCTGCTCCTTCTTCCTCCCTTCTCTGTGCATGTTTCATTTTATGCGACTCTCTCCAAGTTGCCCCAACTAGCCTGGAGCTCAGGATCCTCCTGAATGCTGAGATTAGAGGCAGGAATTCCTTTGAAGAAGAGCGTCACATTGAGAGATTACTTGACTCTCTTTCTGAGGCCCGCCCCGCTCAGGCTGCTCACCTGCAGTCGCTGGGCAGATGCTGGGGGCTGTATGACTAGAGAAGCAGAGAATTCTTTTTTTTTTTTTATGCCACTGGGGATTGAACTCGGGGCTCACAGATAACAGTCAAGCAAACTACCACTGAGCTATAGGCCCCGACTCCAGACAATCAGTAACCACCCACCCTTCGTTTCTTTTCTTTTTTTCTTTCTTTTTTTGAGACAAGGTCTTAAGTAGACTAGTCTGGCCTTGAACTCCAGATCTTCCTTCCACCATCCTCCAAGGGTTGTGACTGTAGGCTTGTGCCACTGTGCCCAACCATCCTTTATTTCTACAATTTTGTCTTTTTATGAATGGAATTCGATGGAATCCAGCATACCCAAGCTTTGTAAAAACAAATATGTGTGGCTTACATGATAAAGAGCTTTTTTGAAGGTACAGAAATACGTTATTTAATTTCTAGGCATTTGTTTCCTTATTTTATAGGGGTGTAATGGCTAATGTCCTGGCTTATATGTGATGGTCAGAGGACAGCTTGTTGGAATTGGTTCTCTCATTTCAGCCTTGGTCCTGGGAACACAACCCACATCACCAGACTTTCATGTAGCCCAGGCTAGCTACATGTTTCTGTTGACTTGTATCATTGGCCAGAGATGGAGTGTTTTATCATGTGAGATGGACTGTTTTATCATGTGCACTTTCAGCTTGGAGAATGTGTGCGCGTGAGTGTATGTGCTGGCTAGAACACAGGTGCAGAACGACATCAGAAGGACTGGGCAGGTGGGCGAACGGTTTTGAATTTTCTGGTCAGCATATTAAAAAAGTGAAAACAGAAAGATCAGACAAGAGGAGCCTGCTGTGGAGGCACAGCCTGTGTTCCCAGCGTGTGGGAGGCTCGGGAGCCAGACCGAGCATTACAGGCCAGCCTGGGGTACCCAGGGAGGCTCTGTCTCAGGAACTCCAAACAAGAATCCAAACAAATGATAAACAAAGTAAGATCCTGGAGTTTGGCTCTGCGAGGTCCTCGCTCCTTCCCAAAGGGCATGTGACCCTTGGCTTCTTCGTGGATTGTGCCGTTGATACTCTGTGACACTAAGGATGTACAGGCTCCCTGCCCTGGCATTCATTTTATGTCTGTTTGCTTATTTTGAGGCAGGATCTCTTCACATGGCCCTGGCTGTAGGGGAAGTCACAATTCAGACCAGGCTGGCCTGGAACTCACAGAGATCTCCTGCCTCTGCCTCCTGAGTGCTGGGATTAAAGGCGTGTGCCGCCACACCCTGCTTTATTCTTTTTTTGGATGGCCTCTATGGGGTTGAAACTAACTTTCTTTCTTTCCTTCTTCCTTCCTTCCTTCCTTCCTTCCTTCCTTCCTTCCTTCCTTCCTTCCTTCCTTCCTTCCTTCCTTCCTTCCTTCCTTCTCTTTCTCTCTTTTTGAGACAGACTCTCATGTAGCCCAAGCTAGCCTTAAGCGGGTTATATAGTTGAATCCAATCTTAAACTTCTGACCCTTTCCCTCACCTCCCATGTGGTGGGGTTACAGGTGTGACCCCGAGTTGTCTCACTCTCATGATTTTCTCCTCACTGTTCACGTCTGACTTCCCACAGCTACTCACCTACACACCTGTGTCTCGGCTGTCCTTCCTCAAACCTCTTCCTCCCTTTCCTTCTCCTTTCCACTGGCTACCTGACCC